>NC_054536.1:71236143-71561143 GCF_017654505.1 Polyodon spathula
AGTATGGTGGCCTTTACACCAGCAGCAACTGCCACGCTTGATAATTTAATGTAAATTATTGGAATCGGCCATGATGTCTGTCTGAACGTGAACCTGACCGAAGACTGTGGATATACAGTATTTCACCTGCCCCTCCTAAGAATGCTGACATAAAGCACAAAGCAGATGGAGCTCATTTGCATACAAACTCCAGATTTAGCTGGCCAGTTAAATATTTAGCTAAATGTTAAATCTTGTTAAGGAATTTATGATTTTGTTAAATAATTACCAAAATTTTAAATTTTCTTAAGATATTTAAGATTTTCGAAATGCATGTTAGTATTGAGATGCAGAATAAGTATTTAATAAAATATATATTTATTTTTAAAATAAAGAGTTAACATTTAAATGTTGAAAACTTACTAAATATTTTAAGATTTATAAATTATATCTGAATGTACACATGTACATGAATTATTATTATTATTAATTTTTTTTTTTTTTTTGTTCATAGCATTTATATATCTGGGAAAAAAAAAATACAAGATTTAAGTTAAATCTGGAAAAATCTACACATAACACCTGATAGCGTATTTTGGTCTTTGCTCTTTTTTTAATTTAAATGATGCCTTTTTATCTACCAAATTTCTCCTCATAGAAAATATTGTTTTGTGGGGGATTTATCTGCATCACAATACGAACATGTATTTTGAAATTTCTACTGAGGTTAACAAAGAATTATTTTGTTATAGCTTTAATAAATAATTAAAAAGCCCAGTTTTATCAAAGCAAATTAAAAAAAAGAATAACATTGCAAAACTGGTATTGCCTGTGCAACATTTCTGACCAAGATGTATTATTTAGTGTTCAGAATAACCAGTTCTTGGCAAATATATATTGTTTGTTGGATTAACGACCATTATTACGACCACTGTAGCTAAGATAATAACCTTACCCTGCCTTCATATGGGAAAGATTACATTTTAGGATTAACTTTATTGGTCACTGTATTATACCCTTGTAAAAGCATAATACAAATTATAAACCCCAGTGAAAGTACTACAAGCACGATAAACTACAGAATAGATGGATAATAATTGCCTTTGCCTTTTGCACACTAGTGCTGAAGCTTTCGATTCAGAGGGAAGGATATTCCAGTGAGGCGTCTGAGTGGTTTAGTTCAGGGCATATATAATGTCATGTCTTTCACCTCTGGTTTTCACTTCAATTTCAAGTAAATGATTAAAGGTCACCTCTGATGAGTCTATGACTTTGTCAAATTACATCTAGGCGTGCCTTTCTGATTTGGGGCATAGGTCTTGTGTCATAAAAATACAATCCCAATTGCTGGAACCCTTTCAAATAAAAAAAAGAAGCCTGGATTGGCAGAAAGGTTGTTGACCACTCGATAGTGTTTTGCACTACATTGGCATTAAAGCTCTCTGTGCCTCACCTGCATGCTGTTGTTTCGTCAGGGGGCAAATGCTCCTGGAAAATCCATGCCTTCAAGAGCATCCATCAGTGTGGATGAATCCAGAGCATTCAGCACCATAGTAATTAACAAGCCCTTTGAAAACAGAATGCCACTGATGTGCAAAGAAATCAGTAATTGCCATTGCATGCTGTGGTGCAAAAGGGGTATTATTTGATTTACTGTATACTGTCAACAGACATTTGTGTGTCTTGGTAAAAAAACGTGTTTTTTCTTCGATGATATTCAAAAAAATTTAGAATTGTATCCATCCTATTATATATATATATATATATATATATATATATATATATATATATATATATATATATATATATATATATATATATTATATATAGCTATATATATATATATATATATATATATATATATATATATATATATATATATATACAGCTCTGGAAAAAATTAAGAGATCACTGCAAATTTTTCTTAAACCAAATCTTATTTAACGAGGAAAAGTATAAAAACCACTCCTGTGGTCATCACTATCCTCTTGCAATAGGACCAGCTGGATGGCAAAACAGTGCTAGTAGTACCTCAAAAGTAATTGGAATAAAAAAATAACTACTGACCATGCCCAAAGAGTTGAAAAGGAAAGTTTTGAGTGAGGAAAAGAAGGGTTCAATTCTGGCTTTACTGGCAGAGGGATACAGTGAGCATCGGGTTGCTTCCATCCTTAAAATTTCTAAGACGGTGGTTCATAAGAACAAGGTCAAGCAGCACACATTGGGGACAACAAAGCTACAGACCGGCAGAGGGCGAAAACGACTCTCCACTGACCGGAATGACCGCCGACTCATTCGAATGTCACTCAGCAACCATCAAGTGACCTACAAAAAGAATGGCAAACGGAAGCTGGGGTGAAGTGCACGGCGAGGACGGTTTGAAACAGGCTCCTAGGGGCAGGGCTGAAGTCATGCAAAGCTAGAAAAAAGCCCTTCATCAATGAGAAGCAAAGAAGAGCCAGGCTGAGGTTTGCAAAAGACCATAAGGATTGGACCATAGAGGACTGGAGTAAGGTCATCTTCTCTGATGAGTCCAATTTTCAGCTTTGCCCAACACCTGGTCGTCTAATGGTTAGACGGAGACCTGGAGAGGCCTACAAGCCACAGTGTCTCACACCCACTGTGAAATGTGGTGGAGGATCAGTGATGATCTGGGGGCGCATCAGCAAGGCTGGAATCGGGCAGATTTGTCTTTGTGAAAGACGAATGAATCAAGCCAAGTACAAGGTTGTCCTGGAAGAAAACATGCTTCCTTCTGCTCTGACAATGTTCCCCAACTCTGAGGATTGTTTTTTCCAGCAGGACAATGCTCCATGCCACACAGCCAGGTCAATCAAGGTGTGGATGGAGGACCAACAGATCAAGACCCTGTCACGGCCAGCCCAATCTCCAGAACTGAACCCTACTGAAAACCTCTGGAATGTGATCAAGAGGAAGATGGATGGTCACAAGCCATCAAACAAAGCCAAGCTGCTTGAATTTTTGCGCCAGGAGTGGCATAAAGTCACCCAACATCAATGTGAAAGACTGGTGGAGAGCATGCCAAGACGCATGAAAGCTGTGATTGAAAATCAGGGTTATTCCACCAAATATTGATTTCTGAACTCTTCAGAAACTAAATTAAAACATTAGTATTGTGTTGTTTAAAAATGAATATGAACTTATTTTCTTTGCATTATTCGAGGTCTGACAACACTGCATCTATTTTGTTATTTTGACCAGTTGTCATTTTTCTGCAAATAAATGCTCTAAATGACAACATTTTTATTTGGAATTTGGGAGAAATGTTGTCAGTAGTTTATAGAATAAAACAAAAATGTTCATTTTACCCAAACACATACCTATAAATAGTAAAACCAGAGAAACTGATAATTTTGCAGTGGTCTCTTAATTTTTTCCAGAGCTGTGTATGTATATATATATATATATATATATATATATATATATATATATATATATATATATATATATATACACTGAGTGTACAAAACATTAGGAACACCTTCCTAATATTGAGTTGCCAACCATGGACCATGAAGACCTAGGAGTTTTCAAAGCTAGTCAGGGATAAAGTCACTGAAAATCACAGAGAAGAAGGGTACAAAAAAAATCCAAGTCTCTGAATATCCCTGTGAGCACAGTCTACTCAATCATCAAGAAATGGAAGGTGCATTGTACCACCCAGACACTGCCTAGATCAGGCTGTCCTTCTGAACTGAGCAGAAGGAAACTGGTGAGGGATGCCACTGTGAGGCCAACGACAACTTTGAAAAAGCTAGAGTTCAATGGCTGAGATGGGAGAAAATGTGCATCAGTCAACAATATCCAGAACTCTTAAAAAAAGTAGCCTGTATGGCAGGGTGGCAAGAAGGAAGCCATTGCTAAAAATAAGCCATATCAAAGCTTGCATGGAGTTTGCAGCAAAGCACCTGAGTGATCCAGAAAAAATGTGGCAAAAAGTGTTGTGGTCACACGAGACTAAATTGGAACTTTTTGGTCTAAATGCTAAGCGTTAAGTTTGGCGCAGACCCAACATAGCACATCTCCCAGTCAACACCATCCCTACAGTCAAGCATGGTAGTGGCAGAATCATACTATGGGTATGCTTCTCAGCAGGGACTGGAAAGCTTGTTAGGATTGAAGGAAAAAAGGATGGAGCAAAGTAAAGGCAAATACTAGAGGAAAACCTGTTTCAGTCTGCTAAAGACTTAAAACTGGGGCGAAAATTCACCTTTCAGCAGGATAATGATCCAAAGCACAAGGTCAAAGTTACACTGGGATGGCTTAAGAATAAGAAAATGAATGTCCTTGAGTGGCCCAGTCAAAGTCCTGACTTGAATCCTATTGAGAATCAGTGGAAAGACTTGAAAACTGCTGTCCATAAGTGATCCCCAAGCAACTTGAGAAAGCTTGAGCAAATCTGCCAAGAAGAATGGGCATAAATTGCCGTTGTGCAAAGTTGGTAGAGACTTATCCAAAAAGACTGTAATTGCTGCCAAAGGTGCTTCCACCAAATACTGAGTTGATGGGTCTGAATACTTATGCAATCAACATATTTCAGTTTTTTCTCTTTAGTTTTTGCTGACATTTACTGTAACTTATAAGAAGCCTTAGAAGTCTTCAGTTTGAGCATATGAGTTTTGAATAAAATATTAAGTTTAAAAAAATGTGTATGCATCATTTTGTAATTTCACAAAATGGGACACCATAGGAAGGGACTGAATATATATATAGCATATGTTGTTAAGATTGTGTTGTTAAGGGCAAAACCCGATGGTCTAGCAAGTCTAGTTTTGCCCGGGCCAATCTAGTTTTGACAAGGGCATCTGGGCGAATCCAAAAAGACAACTAGGTGAAACCCTTTTTCTCAACATTTTTCTTTGAATTTCAGGGCAAGTCCTGGCGAGTCTAGTTTCGTCCAACTCTTCAAAATCAATGCTGTGCGAATCTGGTTCACCAAAGCCATTAATTTTGGGTGAGTCTAGTTTCGTCCAAACAATGATGCTGGGCCAATCTAGTTTTACTTATGCGAATTATTTGGGCGAGTCTAGTTTTGAATTTCTTCACTCTCCCTTGCCAGCTTCCAAGTGCTTGTCGGGTTACCTGCTTCATCTCCATTTTTGACAACAATGTAGCGACTGTGTGCTGGGTTTCCAGTGGCAGTGCAGAAAAGGCAGGACACCAGGGCTGGTTTTAATAGTGATTAAAATCACTCTTTTTATTATTTCTCTTCCTAAAAGTTAAAAGTTTGTGTTCAAATCTTCTTTTATTTCATCTTCATTAACCCTTTGCAGCCCATTTATCATCTCCGAGGGGTTAAATATATTCTATGGATAAATTAAAATGGATCAGCTAGTGATTAGGGTTTTTGGAGGCATGGCTCAGATTCACCCAAATAGTATCTCAGGAAATGTCTTCATTTACAAAAGGTATGTCCTTGTTCCAGATAGTGTTAATCACCAAAGATTTATACCAGGCTCTTAATAGATGAGTATAAAGTGTGAACTCCAGTCCTTTTGTTCTACCCCCTGTATTCAGCATATCATGTTGAGCATGAGATGGTAACTCTGTCCCCACAGGAAACACCATATGCACACATTGCAGAGCGAAGGGCTTGTTAATTCCATGTCTCGCATCTTACCCTGGGAACAAACAGGGCCCATCTGTGAATAAGTTGTGGCCTAGCAGTTTTCTTACTGGGTACCTTGCTTGGCTTAATACTGAATTACTCTAATGTTATGTTTCCGAGCTGTTTACATGATCCCAGAGCGAGCTTTGTGTGTGCTGTACTCAGTACTGTGCATGTGCTAAAAGTACAGTGGAAGGGCTTTCTTAACTAAACCCACTGGGGTTTCTGGTTTGTAAGCATGCAATTTACAAAAAAACACACACTTTTTTTCGTTCATATGAGAAATTCCAAGGCGCCAACCACAAGAGGTGCTGCATTTGTATTTCATTTAGAGAGATTTAAGCAAAATTTGATCTTCAAATCATATTAATTTACAGCTGGGGCCAGTAATAAAAACACTCAATTACAGCAGTGTGTAGATTTCCATAAACATACAGTTTGAATTACTTATTGTTAAAATGACCAACGGGTAAGTGTGTGTTGGTCTCCTTCAGGCTTATCAGCTTAGGGCAATAAATCCCTCTGAGCCTACTGTACTCTGCACCTGCAGATTGAGGTGCCTTAATGCAGATGGGGTAAAAAAGTTGATAAGTTGGACACCGCTTAAGGATGTAACTCTGGAAAGTGCAACAAAACTTTGTCCATAGGAGGAAATGGAGATCCATCATAACTGTTTTTAGAGTCATACCCTGGCATTTGTTGTGATTGCATGAGCACCAGTGACTGGGAACTGCTCTCAAACAATGTAGACTCTGTCCATGATTTGAAACTTTGAGCATAAACGTTCAAAGGTATAGGTGACTCCATTGTTAAATTAGATGGTTATGGTTTTGACCACACTTGTGTTTTCCAGATAGTAGGAAACAGCTTGAAGCTTCCCTATTGCCCCATTGATGAGACCAGTGGCAATGTCAATGTTCTAGCGAAGCACCAGTTTGCAGCCTATTTTGACTCGTACGGTTGTTTCCAGTCCAACTATACGACTGCAGTCAGCCTTGTAGGTGTTCATTTTTTTAGCACATTTCTCTGGAAGTTACAAGGGCAGTCCACCGTCCATAAGATGAATGTCCTCTCCAGGCATACGATCAAGCACGGCAGTCTGGATCTGGTTACAGAGATCTACAGAAGGCATGACGCAGGTCGAGCCTTCAGGATGAAATAGCTAGGTGGCTATTTTTTTTTTTTAATTTGCAGTTGGAGAAAACCACTTCAGCAAGTACAGTAGAATCTGCCAGAACTGACGGATGCTGTATCTACTGTAGATACTAATGAGAGCAAATGCAAAAGAAAAACAAGGGAAACACAGATCTTTTCAAGAAAGCTAGGAAACTTTGTATAAATGGATTTAATATTTTTAAATGCTGCAATAACAGTTCTGCTTGTGAAGGATCCACTCTATAATTTGACAGAACAGGTGATTTATTTGCACTGTGCAGGAACCTTATTTCCCCCATTGGTGCTCGAGCCATACAGCACTCGCGGAATCGCCTGGTTTTCAAACACACTAATTACACTATGTAATACAATTTTTGTTCCTGGGTAGTAAGTGTTATTTCCTAATTGCTTATACAAACTTTGCTTTTGTGACCAGGACAGCGATATTTCAAAATATCACTATTTCCAATGGGAACATGGGAAAATGTGTGTCTTTCGTTCACATAAAGTCAGAAAAAAACAACATATGAATCCAAATTAACATGTATTTATACTAAAGTAATACAAAAATGACTACAAAATATTTAGAAGTGAGTAGTTTGTATATATATATATATATATATATATATATATATATATATATATATATATATATATATATATATATTCCTGATTGTGGAGCTGCATTTGTGCCATATAATAATAATATGAGAAACGTCATCTGTGTGTGTGTTTGTGTCCATCTGTCTGTGGTTATTGCTCTTATACAGTTCTACGGTTATGCACAGTACTGTAAACACGGTTTATATTTTCTGCTTTGAGTTCCCTACGAGATATTTGAATACAAATAAGCCCTGTATGAACCTAATTTGATATGAATGATATGCAAAGTTTTAAATGTACGCATGTTTTCAGTACCAAACAATAATAATGAGAAAGCTTCTTCGAATTCAATTAGATAACTTTTCTCAGCACTTTTTGTTGGCTTTTTTGGACAGCTAGGGATTTTTTAATTTTTTTTTGGGTCAAGGTATGAGATTCATAAGGACAATTAAATGGTATTCCTTTCTGAATGTACAATACATCTTTTCATCTGCAATCAGTAACACGATGGGTGGAAACAGCTAGTTTATTATTATTATATAGCTTTTTTAATACCAGTTTGTCTGGAGCAGGGGAGCGGAGCGGGAATCACAAGGAGTGGAGAGGAATGAAAGAGCCGAGCGGAGCAAAGAAAGGACATTATTATGAGCGGAATTGTCGCTGCTTCGCTCCGCTCACATTTTATGAACATAATCCAGATGCTCACTGTTAAAATATATTGTCTTTAACACAAGATTTGCACATCCCTTATATGAGAAGTGAGTAAACGATATATTGCCCAAATTCAAAGTGGGTAAACGCCGTTTACCTGTGTATACCCTCGACTACACCACAGAGTAAAACTCGAAAGAAAAGTTTAAAGTACCTGGTATTGCCAGGCAGTCTCCCATCCTATACCAACCAGGCCTGAAAAATATTATTTTATTTCTTAATAGACCCCCTTATCCAGGGAAACTTACAATTGTGACATTTTTTTTTTTTTTACATACAGTTATTCATTTATACTGTGTTTTTTTTTTTTTTTTTTTTTACTGGACCAATCTAGGTAAATCAGCAGCGTGTCCCCCACCTGGGATGGCACTCACAACCTTCCAGTCAAGAGCACGGTGCTCTAACCACTACTCCACATATGCTACAAGTGAAGAAGCACTAATGTGTTGTTGTATAACATTTATTTTTATTTTTTTAGATATGATAGATATGATCTAAACCAGTTAATTGCAGTGCCAGAGATGCCAAATAAACACTCTAATCTATCAAGTAGGATCTCGTGATTTAGTGTCAAATGCCGCACTAAGATCCAAGAGGACTAAAATTGATAAAGCACCTGAGTCAGCAGCCATTAACAGATCATTAGTGACTTTGACCAGGGCAGTCTCAGTGCTATGAAGATGCCAGATGCCAGAAGCCAGATTGAAAGGGTTCAAAAAGATTGTTAGCAATGAGATTCCAGTTTAATTGCCTAGTGACAGCTCGTTCTAGAAGCTTAGCTAGAAAGGGCAAATTTGAAATGGGTCAAAAATTATTAAGATTATCCAAGGCCATATGAGGTTTTTTAGGCATAGGCGTTACTGCAGCAGTTTTAAAAGCAACTGGAACCACACCAGAACGCGAACAGAGGGGATAGGATCCAACAGACAACAGATGGCTTTCATACGAAGGGCCAGGTCTGTAAGAGAATTAAGAGTGAGAGGTGTAAAAAAGGATAGAGATGACCCCACAAAGCCATACAGACCGATAGACAGTGCAGGAGGAGTCTTAGTAGAGATACTAATGTGTAGACAGATATTGTCAATCTTAGACTTTAAGAAACTCTAAGAAGCTATTGTATAGCTGATGTGAAGCCAGTAATGTGGAGGGACAGTTAGGGTTTAACAATCTAACAATAGTAGAGAACAAGTGTCTAGGATTATCTTGATTATTAGAAATAAAATTTGAAAAATAGCTCGATCTGGCAGTTGCCAAAGCAGCCCTGTATTCAACCAAAGATTCCTTCCAGGTGTAGATGGACAGTAAGACCAGAATCCTGCCATCTGATCAATCCCACGACAGAGAACAAGAGAGCGCAGCTCCATGGTGTACCATGGAGCACGGCAGGTGTAGGAGATGTATCTCTGGGGCCATGGAGTCTAAGGTATTAACTAAGGAGCTGCTGAAAGACTGCACCTTCTCATCCAATGTATTAGGAATAGAAAAGACAGAGAGTGATGAAAGAACAGATTCAGAGAACTTAACATGATCAACAGATCGCCAGTTTCGAAAGTTGACTGAACGTTTTGGAGTAGAAAGAGAGACAGGAAATTCTAATTCAAATAAAACGGCCAGATGATCAAATATTCCTAAATCTAAGTTAATCATGAAAGAAGCCGAAGGATAGTTAGTGATAATTAAATCCAGTATGTGGCCTTTGTTGTGAGTTGGAGCATGGACTGTCTGCTTAAGGCCAAAACAGTCCAAGAGGGCTAGAAAATACCGTGCTAGGTAACAGGGATCAGAGTTTATGTATTAAAATCACCTAGAATTGCAAACTTGTCTTGTCAACTTAAAGAACAACAGAGATAACAGATCAGAAAATTCACCTAGAAAGGCAGCATTGTGTTTAGGAGGTCTATAGACAGTAATAACAACCAAGGCCTAGGGAGCAGAGACTTTTAGAACCAGGCATTCAAATGAAGCGTAGTTGGGAATAAGAATAGGACTCAGATAAATTCTAGCTTATAAACTAAAATAAGCCCACCACCACGGCCCACAGAGCAGCATTTTTCAAACAGTCCAAAGCCAGGAGGTACAATTTGATTAAGCAAAAAACTGCCATTTTGTTTGTGCCAGGTTTCAGTCAGCCACAAAAAGTTGAGATCCTTGTCATTAATAAAGTTGTTTAGAAGTAGTGCTTTGTTATTTAGAGAGCTCATGTTAAACAAAGCAAATCTAACTGAACGCACAGAAGCACAGTTGTTGTTGAGAGACGAATGTTTTAACGTTAATTCCAATCGGAGAGAAGACAGTTCGCCTCTGAAACAAGGGCTGATAGACAGAGTTCAAAGAAGTCGTGATAAGACTGCGTCCAAGGCTGCGATGTATATATCTGGGTCTGCGCAAAATCCCAAGTTCATAACAGTTACTGTAAGCAAAAGCAGCAAGAATGAAGTTTTGTTTATAATGCAGTAGTAGAGAAGGAGAGTACCTTAAAACCATAGGGGAGATGACCAGGTCTAGAGGGCCAGAGATCGAAGATCCACAGTTGAAAAACAGTGAGCGACCGAACCAGCCACTGCAAAACTCCTCACAGCAAGGCACCGGCAATGAGGGATAGCAAAGGCCGGGCCACAAACAGAGAGCAGCAGAACTAACAACACAGCCCGCAGTGGCCACCGACAAGCCATAAGGAAACACCCAGCCAGCACCCAGCTCACCAGGCAAGCAGAAAAGAGCACCTCTCTAGAGACCGATCAGCAGAGATAACACTGCAGACAGGTAGGTAACAGCGGCAGGTAGCAGCGGTGAGTGAGACAGTTGGGTAGTTGTTCATGGTAGCTAAGACAAAGGAGAAGCCATACTAATGGGGGATTTCAACTTCCCCCAAATAAAATGGGAAAACCCGGTGGGTAGCGTGAAGGATGAAATAGAAATGGTGGAAATGACAAATGACTGCTTCCTAACACAATTTGTGAAGGCACCCACTAGAGGGGAGGCATGCCTTGATTTAGTCTTTTCAAATAATGAAGATAGAATAACTAAAACAGAGGTCAGAGAACCACTGGCAAACTCAGACCACAACATGGTCTCATTTGAAGTGTTTTTTAAATCCCCAAAAGTAAAGACTAAAGCTAAGGTTTACAATTTTAGAAAAGCAAACTATGAAGGCATGAAACAGAGACTAACAGAAGTAGATTGGAGTAAAATAGAGAAAACACCCACAGAAGAAGGATGGTTGTTCTTCAAAAATGTAGTACTAGAGGCGCAAAACAATTATATCCCTAAAGTAGACAAATCTAAATGTAAAACTAAATTGCCAAAATGGTTTAATAGATCAATTAAAAAAAATATTCAGCGAAAAAAGGCACTTTACAGAGCATTAAAAAAGGACCAAAAAGAAAGTACGCAGAAAGAGTACACAGAACTGCAAACGCAAGTCAAAAAGGAAGTTAGAAAGGCCAAGAGAGAAATAGAAATGAACATTGCTAAGGGAGCTAAAACCAATTCCAAAATGTTTTTCCAATATTACAACAGCAAGAGAACATTCAAAGAGGAGATTAAATGTTTAAGAGATACAAATGGCAAAATCGTAGAGGAAGAAAAAAAAATAGCAAATATGTTAAATGATTACTTTTCACAAGTTTTTACAAAGGAAGATACTGACAACATGCCCCACATGTCATCCAGTTCCTATCCAGTTTTAAATAACTTTAGCATAACTGAGGCAGAAGTGTTAAAGGGACTAGGAGCTCTTAAAATAAACAAATCCCCTGGGCCGGATGAGATCCTCCCAGTAGTACTCAAAGAAATGAAAGAAGTAATTTACAAACCGCTAACCAAGATCATGCAGCAGTCTCTTGACACAGGGGTGGTACCGACAGACTGGAAAATTGCAAACATAATACCGATCCACAAAAAGGGAAACAAAACTGAACCAGGTAACTACAGACCAGTAAGCCTGACTTCTATTATATGCAAACTTATGGAAACTATAATAAGATCCAAAATGGAAAATTACCTATATGGTAACAGGGTACTGGGAGACAGTCAACATGGTTTTAGGAAAGGGAGATCGTGCCTAACTAACTTGCTTGATTTTTTTGAGGATGCAACATTCGATAATGGATAATTGCAAAGCATATGACATGGTTTATTTAGATTTCCAGAAAGCTTTTGACAAAGTCCCGCACAAAAGATTAATTCTCAAACTGAACGCAGTTGGGATTCAAGGAAACGCATGTACATGGATTAGGGAGTGGTTAACATGTAGAAAACAGAAAGTACTGATTAGAGGAAAAACCTCAGAATGGAGTGTGGTAACCAGCGGTGTACCACAGGGATCAGTATTAGGTCCTCTGCTATTCCTAATCTACATTAATGATTTAGATTCTGGTATAGTAAGCAAACTTGTTAAATTTGCAGACGACACAAAAGTAGGAGGAGTGGCAAACACTGTTGCAGCAGCAAAGGTCATTCAAAATGATCTAGACAAGATTCAGAACTGGGCAGACACATGGCAAATGACATTTAATAGAGAAAAGTGTAAGGTACTGCATGCAGGAAATAAAAATGTACATTATAAATATCATATGGGAGATATTGAAATTGGAGAAGGAATCTATGAAAAAGACCTAGGAGTTTTTGTTGATTCAGAAATGTCTTCATCTAGGCAATGTGGGGAAGCTATAAAAAAGGCTAACAAGATGCTCGGATACATTGTGAAAAGTGTTGAATTTAAATCAAGGGAAGTAATGTTAAAACTGTACAATGCACTTGTAAGACCTCATCTTGAATATTGTGTGCAGTTCTGGTCACCTCGCTATAAAAAAGATATTGCTGCTCTAGAAAGAGTGCAAAGAAGAGCGACCAGAATTATTCCGGGCTGAAAAGGCATGTCATATGCAGACAGGCTAAAAGAATTGAATCTGTTCAGTCTTGAACAAAGAAGACTACGTGGCGACCTAATTCAAGCATTCAGAATTCTAAAAGGTATTGACAGTGTCGACCCAAGGGACTTTTTCAGCCTGAAAAAACAAACAAGGACCAGGGGTCACAAATGGAGTTTAGAAAAAGGGGCATTCAGAACAGAAAATAGGAGACACTTTTTTACACAGAGAATTGTGAGGGTCTGGAATCAACTCCCCAGTAATGTTGTTGAAGCTGACACCCTGGGATCCTTCAAGAAGCTGCTTGATGAGATTTTGGGATCAATAAGCTACTAACAACCAAACGAGCAAGATGGGCCGAATGGCCTCCTCTCGTTTGTAAACTTTCTTATGTTCTTATGTTCTTAATCACAACTTTTTTAGAAAATAGTTAAAAGATTATGGTAATGTTAAGACCAGTTAGCAGGGTGGTCAGATTTTCAAAGCTCAAAACCGGGACATGTTGTAATAAAACCATTTCAATTAGGCTATTTTAATGGTTATTTAAATAGCCATCCTCTCACTTTTAAGGTCTCCACACACCGGACACAATGCGATTTATCCAGCGATAAAATTGTATTTAGGTGCGACACTACCTTTCACACCAGTGGGGATGGCAAATCCACCCTCCCCCATAAAAAAATATACTAACAAACGTTGTGTCTGTATGAAACAAAATGAGTTCAAATGTATTCATTGGTTTTCAAGTGGAGGAGATTTTTGTATGCAGTTGCCCCAAGACGAAGCACCCCGTACTTGAAAAGTTTTGTAGTGCCGGTGTTGTATAATGATCTGCTTATTGTACTATATGTAATCAAGTGGTTTTTGATTAGTAAAAAGCACTGAACCATAATAATGCAAATATAGACTAACCCTCACCCTTAACCTAACCTTAACATTAGAAAAAAGTGTTAACTTTGGGATCCCAACTGAACAAACTGTGATGAAAGTGAGGAAGACAAATCGTCAGACCACATGATTGCATATATTACAATAAGCAGGGGATGCAGAATTTTACACAATACCGGCATTCACTCTCTATTTATTTATTTATTTAGTTTAATATATTTATTTTGTGCTTTAACTTGGTGGATTCGGATGCTTGCAGTGGTGCTAAATCCCACCAGAACTGAACAGCTACAAAATTACCGTATTACATACAATTGTAGATTCTATTGAACATAAACTAAATGAAAATGCATGGCACACTGAGGAATAAGCATGCAAGCCTGTGTTAATCACTTTTAAAAATAACATTCTTGATTACATTAAGTACCTTTATTTTAAAAATGTTGTTTTCACTACAGGTGCCATAAACTAAAAGCATCTGTTTACATTATTTTGACAAAAGGTATTTAGAGTGTGTCGCGCCACATGAAGTGGTTGAAAACCGGGACTTTTAAAAAAGATTTTAAGCAAAATGTCGGGACACTAGGACCTTTGACGGAAAACCGGGACTGTCCTGGCTAAACCGGGTCATCTGGTCAAATGACCAATTAGGCATATCTAAAATGATGGGTTAGTTTTCAGTGGAGGGCGACTATGCGTCCCTGCACCAATAAGCCATTCAAAAGCAACTTTGTCTAGATCAGTGGTTTCAAACTTTGGCCTGTTCCAGTCTAGGATTTAGCTGGGTCAGTGAACTTATTTATAAATATGAATAAATATCAGGACAGGAAAATCTCAAGTACCAGATTTGGGAAGTACTGGTCTATAGTCATGTTTGGCTGTGGTCCTGGGTCTGTTCTCAATGCTGCAAAATAAACTGATCCTATTTGTTATAAAGTACCACAATTTTATCTTGTTTATCTGTCCTTCTGTTATCACTGGTAGTTCAAATCCCTATGCTACTTTTATGGCCAAGTACAAGAAAGAGTTTGCTTTGTAATGGCATACTTTGCACTTCTCTGGCAAGTGGTAAGCTATAATTTGTAATGAAAAGACACTAAATGTATTTAACTAAAGTATCCTGCTGAGATTTCTCTGAACACTCTTAGATGTGCAAATGGAATGGAGACACATGCAACTCTGTTTTAAAGTACATAAAGTGTACCTGCATGTTTTATGTAGTCTGATTTCTTTCATCTAGTTCGAGAGCCTTTCATTAATTTTTTTTTTTTTTTTTTTTTTTTTTGGAAAAGTATATTTTTCAAAGTAGCAAATAAAATGATTTTATTCCATTGTATGTGAGAAAAAATACCCATACTGCGGCAACCATCCATTAAAGTATATGGGCCATTGTGTTTTTATTTTGGCAATGGTGAAAAAAAAAAAAAGATCTCTTCAGATTTGAAAGTAAAAAGAAAAACGAATCACTGCTTGACACTGCATATAGTACTTTCATACTTTCAGCACTAGAAAAAATGCAGTCACATTAAAATATATCGCAAGTATGTACATCACACTGTATTCTTTTTATTTAGAATCACTTTGTAAATCTTTTTTTCTGTTGTTCATCACATCCTTGTGACATTTTATAACAGAAGTTAAAAGCACCCCTAAAGCCCCAAATAGCTTCTCAAAAATTATTCTCTGTTAAATTCAGCTGGTATACACAAATGTGTAACTATTACACTGTCCCCCTGAAACACTCTGCCCCCTTACTATATTTCTTAAATATAATTGGAGTACAGTGTTGCAGGGGGACAGGTTAATGGTTAAACTCTGAAAGCTGAACTTCGAGAGAATGATATGTAAGGTATAAACCACAAGGGGGTCGTGCGGTTTCCATTAAATATGCGCACACCTGGGTGGTGATTAGCTGAACTGATTCATGTTCAAATTTTTTAATTGTTTTCATTTATTTTATTGTGCTATATAAATAAATAAACCTAAACTTACTGTTAAATCTATTTAGTTCAGCTCTCAGAGTTATAGAGACTGGAGACGTAACTTGCACCGGCATAAAATTTGTCCAGAATGCTGTTGAGTTTTTCTGGACTTCCTTAAAATGATATTTTTTTCTTTAAGCCAGTCTTTAAATATATTAACAGCCCATATTTTTTTCATCTTTGCTTTCTTCTATTTCATTTAGCTGTGCCTCATTGACTCGTTTTATGCAATTGTGGCATTTTGGACCTGTACCAAGTTGCTCCTTAATTTGAGAAATTTCTATGTTTGAAGTTGTTAGAGAAAATGTGTTTGATTTTGGTTTATATTGCTATAACCCTCATTACTGATAAAAAGAGGCATTTCTAATTGTATACACATTTAAGCAATGTGTTTTAATTTATAGCACTTTGGCTTTTTTTATATTTCAGTTTTTAGGTTTTACTTTCAAACTCTTATTTTTTGGCGTCTTGTTTTTTTTATATTTTGCAGCTGTGGACATGTTTTTACTTTGAGCTAAACTATCACTAAAGTCCAAATTGTATTATTACTTTACATTATTTATTTATTTATTATAAAGGACTGTATACAACATTCTTTTTTTTTTTCTCTGCTGTTCCAGTCTATTGTGTGCATACCTTTCTCTTAATGAATATTCATTTTGAAAGTACTTTCATAATAAAAACTGACTTTCATCACTAAAAAACAATATTTCTTCCAGGACAAGTTGAGTATTCATTATACTTAAATGATATTTTTAAGCTATTTTCATTATGATTAGTCCCTAAATGCTGAATTAATGTACCACTGCATATTTTCTGTCTTGTAAAAACTTCTTTGTGATTCAAGGCTACTAGAAGGACACCAATCTTCTAAGAAAACACTGCTAAACCTCAATGTAAACAACTGCTGGACTTGGTCCTTTTGCACATGGGAAACAAAATACAAGGTAACCTCTCGGAAGTAAATATTTTGCACAGTTCAGTTCTGAGGAAACAAGTATAGCAAAATCTAAATGTCTCACGACTAGATTAGGGATTGTCCCAGTTTTCAGCCTTCATTTTTTGTCCTGTTTGGAAACAGTACAATTGTTAAATCGTCCCAGTTTTGCATACAAAACTTTATCGGTGTACTCAGCAAGTTAAATGCAAAGTAATGTATTAGGTTGTGAATAGTGACATTCAAAAATAAAATAAACAATCTTAAGAATTATTTGTTTAGTCATTCGGATTATGTGTCTAATAGCTGATCTTTTTTTTTTAATCTGGCTTTTTCTACATTTAACATGTTTTGAGAGGAAAATATAAAGAAAACAATGAGTTGTTATTAAAAAAAAGCCCCAGTTTTTCACTCTGCAAATCTGGTAACCCTAAAGTACATGGACAGTGCGAGAAACTAAATGTCTCATTTGGTCAGCTGTCAAAATTCAAGCCGAATTGGTCAAAACTCAGAAATATAGTAAAATATATGCAGTCTGTTCTCAAATTACTTTGTTTAATGCCTAGTACAGTGTTGCATAACTGAATACTGAACTATTCTCCTACATTCCCATGCTTTCTTCCACACCAATATGTAAGAATCGAAAACATGCTATTAAAAACTGAAGCAATACTTCTATAGCTGCCATCTTTCCATCTTGCAGGATACTGTAAGCATCAGGTTCACAGACCATATCCCAGCTCAGCCACAGACTCATTGTGTGACCCTGAGCAAGTCACTTAACCTCCTTGTGCTCCATTTTTCAGGTGAGACATTGGTGTAAGTGACTCTGCAGATGATGCATAGTTCATAAACCCTGGTCTCTTGTAAAGTGCTTTGTGATGGTGGTCCACTATGAAAGGCGCTATATAAAAATACATATTATTATTATTATTATTATTATTATATTTAAACCGAGTGCACTTCTAAGCTGCATTGTGAACACAAACGGACTCAGTCCTGGAAAAAAAAATGGAAAAGGACAAAAAAATAACTTTAGGTCGCATCCAAACAAACTTGGTCCCTTTGCTATAAGTATGAACATGAAGCACATAAACTAAACCTACCAGACCGAGTCAGTTTAAAACAGTACCAGTGTGAACACATTATTGCACCCCTTTTCTCCTATGCATTTGAGCAACTCTAGATTAATTATGAATACCTGTACTGGAGCAATATTCAAGACATGCACAAAATTATTTAACAGAATGGTGAAGCAACTCACCAGAATGCAAAACACCAAATTGCTCGGCGACTTGTGTCTGATTCAGGTTTTTTTCAGGAGCTCCAACTTTTTGTAACAAGAGAAACAGCGGTTTGTAAGCGAAGTTTCTGTTCATTTAGGTGAAGCATTTACAATGGGGAAAAAATCAGTTTCGCCACAGGGTTGTTCCCTTAGGAGTTTACTATACGCGTAAACTACTGTACTATGAATTATAAATCCCACATCAGACATCAGCCAATTACAATGAAGCCAGAATTCCAGCACGTTTACGTTATGTTATTTTTCCTTGCAGCAGCATTTCTCCACACAGCTCAGAAGGATGAAGATTCAATGAGCATCCTTCGATCCCACGATCAAGCCAGTTCCGCCCCTCCCCCATCCCCAGCTCGGCACTGTCTGTCAAATCCAACAAACTCTGTGGATGCAGAGAGCTGTGTCTAAATACAGACAGGTATTTACACCGCAGAGATAGGAAATGAAGAAAAACAGCATTTTAGAATAGTTTTTGAATTACTGGTGCATATAATGACTTTTAAAACAAGAGCAGTTTTTTTTTTTGTAATAATAACAGTAACAGAAACGCAACAATCCTAGAGCAATCCTCTGGACTTCAGTTCCATTTTCTTGGTGTTTCTACTTGTTAGTCACATTAGAGTCCTGCACGGATCAGATTTTTACGACCAGCTTCTGATTCAGACCTGCTACTGACCCGAACAACAAAGTCTTCTTACCCGCGACCCAACCCACCTTATTAAGACCTGAAACCGGACCCAAACCCACAACTGTTTGTCCTTTACCTACTGCCTGTGCCAGCTGACTCTCTCATGCTCTCACATTCACACAGATATCTCTACCATTCTCCACGGATTGAGTTTATAGAACAGGCTATACAGCGTGTTAGCTTTCTCTAGTGGTCTGGGTATATTTTAACATTGTAATATATGAATAATCTCTACTTTATTATAAAATACCTCTGTATTCCTTTCATGACACCAGTTGAAAGGAAGCTACACCTGTGCTTTCGCAGAGATGATGTACCAGTTTTGTGACTGTCATACACAAAAACATGATGACAGGTTTTACAAGCAACTAATCCAGTCACATGTTCATTATTTTCATTCGCTATGATTCTAAAAAAGATTCCACACTTCTGATTTACCTCTCAAACTATTATCCACTACAGATATAAGCCCTGCGCTATCTTTTGTTTCACCTCGTCCACAGACATTTTTTATATCACCAAGAATACGTGATAACATGATGTTGCGACGTATCAAACAACCGATAACACTGCTTACTTAGTCAGCTGACTCCTCCCTAGCGCCTCCTGCTTTAGTGCAGGAAATACCTTTAGAACAACTAACGCAAGGGTCAATGAAACCAGGGAAACACATCTAAAAAAAAAAAACTTCCATGGAATTACACAGCACACTACCAAATCTCCTTTGTGCCATGAGGGAATCTTAACCCTTTAAGGACTGTGGTCATGTAAACACGATCATACTGAAGTGTTATTCTGGGCCTGTAAGCGGGCAAAGACGATAAAAAACGTACTTCATTTTTTTGACTTAGTGGGCTACCATACTTTGCAGTACAGCTTGTTAACGCATATCATTGGGTAGGGGAGGGATTAACTTCCCTGCCTGATTTTTTTTTTTTTTTTCACTGAGGCATTTTGGGTCAATTGGAGCAAACCAGTGCTTTACTCTATATCAAAAATTGTAATGTTTCTATAATACTATTCTAAAATCTCACAAAGTTCTTGTAAGCATCATTTTTAATGCAGTGCACATTCATATGATGCGGAGTGACATCTGTAACATTAGCATAGCCCTTCCTTAATAACCATAAAATGACACCCACTGGCCCGGCTCTTCGAGGTTTGTTGTAAACCTACTGCATAATAAAGAAGGGCCAGGTCAAGTGCCTTTTCTTTTAGGAATTATAGCGTGCAACCTCGATTTTTGTTGTAATCTGTTTTCTTAAGAGAAACATTAATTAAATATAGTAGGCTACTAATGTTTATTGTGATTACACTCTAAGGCACTGAAGTCTATCATTTGTGGGTACATGTTTTAAGAAATAACCTTGGAATCCAACCTGTGAAAAGCTTCACTGAAAGTCAATTGTATTTGACAGCGTATGTGTAGAAACCTCACCATGGAGATGACACCAGAGTGACAAAAACCTTTCCAAGTGTACTGTCTGTGACCATGACAGCAAAATCAAACATTGTCCCTGCAGGCATGTTTCAAAGCAGACTGCTAAAAAAGGTGTAGCATTTTCTTTAGGCAGAAGCAGGGGAAAGGGGTTTATTACAGCCAAGTTGCTCAGCTGGCTCTTTGATCCCTCAAGGTTTTCTTCTTGTACGCACAATGCACCCTCATACATACAACCAGTGCAGGCACATACAGAGGGTCCTTATACTCCGACAATGCAGGCAAGACTATAGGGAAATACATTCTGAGACTTCTGTCAGAGGGTAAGAGTGCAACATATAGTTATGAGTGTGACAGACAGTGGTCAGTTAAATACAGTAGTTCATTCACAGAAATATATCATTACAAATACAATTTCAGTAATACTTAACATGTCATACTCCATACTTTATAGAACAGATTCTATCCATGTAACAGTTTAAATGTAGATGCATTATATTCATAGCCATGGACTATGTTGGTATTTTAACAAAAAATAAGTGAAGCAACAATCTATTTGGCTAACAACATTGTTTAATAGTCCAAATAATAGTGTTTAAATGTGAACAAATAATATCTTACTGCACTGTCACTCGTCAGAGTTGCACATACTATTTACTATCAGTGTCACATTGTGTAATTGTAATATAAATACAAAATTATACTATACACATATCTACTTATAAAATCTAATATTTCAACCAAGAACATAGAACCACAAATGTTTGTAAGAATTGGATATTACTAAAGCTTTTCACGTAATTTTAACTTCTAGTATCTGACCTAAAATCCCTGTCAGTGTCAACAAACAGCGGCGCAGAGTCTCTTTCTAAAACCCTGCATTGAAACCCAGCATATATATCATTTACATCATTACATGGTATGGAACTGTTGGTCATCATTTACTTTCTTACCGTGGAGCAATGTTAATCTATGTGTCTATTGGCACTGGGAGCTTAAATGTCATTGTATTGTTATTTAATGTAAGTGTTGTACTGTACAATTAACTGGGCCGTACATTATTATTCCATCATGACTGAGAAAATGCACCATCAAAGTGTTGCACAAGTCTGGGTATCTCAGGACAAAATGCACATTTAACTTTACTTTGGCCATCGAGAAACCACATAGGGATCTGTAATAATAATAATGATAATAATAATAAAGAAAAAAAAACCACGGGTGTTGAAATGTGACTAGAAATCCAGATAATTCTCAGATACATAAGAACTGAATACAGTTTTGTGAACAGCCTAGCTGTAGGGCTGACGTCAGTCCAGCGACGTGTATCACTCGTAACTGTAATCCCTGGGTTTGACCAAAAGTCCCGCAACCAAAAGTCCAGGTTTTACAAAAACCCACACTAACACAAAACACAAACACGAGACAGTGAGTGAAATTAAATGCTAGTGGTAATTACAGTAATCTGTGAAATGCTGGGGTGAAAAGTGATGTCCGGGTTAATGCTGGCTTGTACTCCAGCTCCGGATCGTGTTACTGAGAGTCTAAAAAGACAAACAGTTACAGCCGACACTTTACAAACACAAAACAAACACTCACGGTTCTCAGCAATATTTTTACTCCTTTTAGATTACTCCAACCATTTACAAAAGAGCAGATTGCTTTGCTACGCCCCTATTTTATACCCTCACTCATGACCCCTTGGTTAACGAGTGCATCCACTCCTCCAATGCACGGATGCCACGCTGTTTCCCGTTCGGGTGATTGAGTTTGGGTACTGTAGCTTAGTCCCTTTTCTAGCCTACCCACGGGAGTAAAGTGTCATGCCTTTTAGTCCATGGTACTCTGTTCCCTTTATCTAGTACCCTCTCAAGTCAGGAGGGAGACCTAACACCAAGCGTCATTCGATCTCTGTCATAAGTCTATAAAATCATGACACCTAACATGAAGAGTAAAATAAAATTTGAAACAAAGCAGAAAAAACATTTTAATACCAAAAGTGAATGGAAGTGAATGAACGACAATCAAATGTCCCTCTAGCTTACCCTAAGTTTTGATTTGGGTAAGTATTCTGTTATGTGTATTGGTTGTATAATAAACAATAAGGTTTACTGTAGACCTTGGCATAACTTGAATAACTATTAACTGCTCTCTACAGTATGTTTTGTGCATGCACTATAAAATGATAATGTAATGCTTTTGGAATGCTTAAGATAAGAAAGTGAATGTCTCCTCTGCCTTTGACACTGTCGATCCTGCTGTTCTCCTCTCTTCTTTCTCTGACCTGGGGAACTCAGGCACTGCTTTTGCCTGGTTTTTCTTGTATCTCCAACGGTTCCTTCCAGGTTTCCTGGCATGGCT
The DNA here is from genome assembly GCF_017654505.1 of Polyodon spathula. Lineage (NCBI taxonomy): Eukaryota > Metazoa > Chordata > Actinopteri > Acipenseriformes > Polyodontidae > Polyodon > Polyodon spathula. Next base: position 71,258,683 of record NC_054536.1, read on the forward strand.
CTCTCCTCTCACCCACTCTCTACAGGTGTACCTCAAGGATCTGTCCTGGGACCCCTCTTATCTCTACAATCCCTTGCTTGGTACTCTCATCTCCTCTTTCGGCTTCTCTACCTTTACGCTGATGATGCACAGATCTTCCTCTCCTTTCCTTCCTTCAACCATCACATCTCCTCTCGCATCTCACAATGCCTCTCGACTATTTCAACTTGGACGCATTCACACCACTTCAAACCTCCTTTACTTTCCTTCTGCTTTCTCTCCCCTTGCGGACCTCTCCATATTAGTCTCCCTTGAATAGGCACGTTTTCTGCTGCATATATTGCCTTTATTAAAGTATGCCAGATGCCCTTGGGTAACCGAGTTTTAGGACTGTTTCTAAATGATTTCAACATCTGTATAACTTGGCAAAGCTTTGCTTTACACTTCAAACCAATTCAGTGGATGCAGAACATGCCGTCTCAATGTATGGGCAAATCCACACCAGACAGAGAATGTCGGCAGCAACTGCAGGGGGATGTTGCATGCTTGCCTTTACAAATGACAGCACTCTGTTTTAGTAAGGAAGCAAGTACCACTATTTTCAGGCTTTTAAATGATTGTCTATAGGTTTATTTAATTTTTAAACAGGTCTGCAAAGTACAAATTTTATTCCATAACCTACCGCGATTTAAGTAGATTCCTATTTATGGTCTTATATTTCTGGTTTGTCCATTTAAATCAGCCTCTGTGCTTTCACAGCAGCTACTGGCAGGAATGACATGTTTGAAATTTTCAGTCTTTCAAAAATGTTAAGTTCTTCCCGTTCTTTTTTTTTTTTTTTTAGTATGGACACTGTATAGATTACATGAAAAAATAGTTCACCATGACCAATATCCACTTTATGTACAGTACATGTAAAAATGTATATGACATACAAACTGACAGACAGGTTCTTGGATAAGTAGTTATTTCAATAAATTTAAAACTCTAAAGTATGAGATACAGGCAGACAGGGGATACGAACAATTAAGAAAACAAGAAATAAAAAACAAATACTACATAGATCATCATTCATTGGTCATAGCATCATCATTTAAGCATCTGGTGCACATTTTGGGGCCAACAATTAGACTCTTCTGTGACCATGCATGACATCAGCTGAAAATTACATGCTTAGGTTAGCAATTTAAGTCTGATAGGACCGGATAATTTGGTTTGTGGCAAATTTCTTCCCCAGTGAGCACAACAGAGAGACAGAAATAAGAAATGCTCAAGGAAAAAATAATTTTTAAAAAAAAAAAAACAAGCATCTCTAATAATTATATATATATATATATAATATATAATATATATATATATATATATATATATATATATATATATATATATATATATATAATATTGAATATACAATTATATGTTTGAAAGGAGGTGTAACTGCAGTGTACAAAAATGCAAAAAAAAATTGAAGGGCTTTTGTCTGAAATGTCAAAGGAATTATATTAGGGCTTTTGTTTGAAATGTCAAAGGAAATTATATATACAATATTATATTATGTATATATATATATATATATATATATATATATATATATATATATATATATATATAATATATGACACACACACACACACACACACACACACATATAATAATTATATTATATAACAATATATATATATAATATATTATATATATATTATATACATAAACTATAATATATATTATATACACCTTCCATTTTTTTATATATATATATCATAAAATATAATTCCTTTGACATTTCAGACAAAAGCCCTTCAATTTTTTTTTGCATTTTTGTACACTGCAGTTACACCTCCTTTCAAACACACACATATTTTTATATATAAAATGTATTTATTTATTTTTGTAAAACAGTATGTGCTAGATGTGGCAGGGCAGGGAGATTAAACTTCCCTCCCTGCCTAATTGAAGAGGAATGTGCAGCAGGTAGCCAGGTGTCATGTTTAAATTTTCAACTTTTTGCAGCATTTACAGCACTTTAATAAAATTATTTTCACTGCATTTTGTTAATGTCTCATGTCCAACACACAAACCTTAAGTGTATTTTTATTTTAGTTTTTCGATGTTCTAGTTCTAAACTTCATGAATTCAACAGTTCATTTTAAACTATATTTTTACACACATTTGGACAACTTGTAAGATGAATTCTCAAAATGACAAGCACCTATGGGTATGTATTTTACAATATGATAAAAGGTATACACTTGTTTGTTGTTGTGTATAGCTATTATGTGCTATGTATAGCTTTTATGTATTATATCTTACAGTGCAATAATGGGACCACAAATGTATGGCATGATACTTCCTGAAAATAGGCTTATTTTGAAAACTTTTCACGTGCTGGGATTCCAGTGAATTATTACATGGTGAATCACACAATAGTATATATAGATGCACATTGGCAAATCACTCAAGGTTGTGTGTTCGGTGAGCGGAGAACGGGATTGGAGACGGAGGACATAAAAACGCACTTTAATAAAATCATCATTTTCACTGATTGCATTTGTTAATGTCTCATAAGTCAACACACCAACAGGCAAATTGTAACAAGGCATTTTATTTTTTTCAATCAAATCTAGACAATCAAACTTCATGAATCACAGTTCATTTTTAAACTCCGTGTCCGGTGGTTCTGTTTGTTTAAACCTTTTATTTTGTATTAAACCGGCGGCAACAGGCGTCTTCATCATTTCATTTCATTTCATCCGTCCTGTGTTTTGTATATTTCATTACCTTTCCTTGTTCTGACGCCGCCCACTTCGGCCGTATCTGTGACACGTGGTGTCCTGCGTGGGATAACAGAGCCTCCAAGCGTCAGACCAGGAGAGGTGTTTTTGTCAAAAAAAAAAAAAAAAACCCACAGCAACAACAAAAAAAAAATAAAACATGGAAGGCTGGGACTGGAGGTGATGGCTGCCAGGACCTGGAGGAACCTAAGACTGGCAGAAAAGAGGAAAGGGGAAGAGGAAGGCTTCCAATTTCTTATTCCTACTATGATTGGCAGTGCAAAGACAACAAGGTGCTACACCGCTCCCAGGGCAGGAGATTCCACCGGCAGGCGCAGAGGAGCTGCCTCTGCCACCTCCCGCCAGGACAGAGTTCAGGCAGGCAGTCTGCCTTCCACCATCAGGAGCAGAGCAGAAGGAGCTGCCTCTGCCTCCGCCACCTCCTCCAGCAGAGGGGAGAGCAGCAGGAGCTATCTGCCTCCGCCACCTCCACGGCCAGGAGCAGATTAGCAGGAGATGCCTCTGCCTCCGCCACCTCCACAGGCAGGGGGAGTTACTGGAGCATCTGTAACTCCACCGGCAGGGGGAGTTGCCTCTGCTAAATTTAAATTCTGTGAGGCAGCACAGTGATTTCGAATATACGTCCAAGATAGTGAGCGGTGTCTGCGCAAACCATGAGAAGGCCTCTCTTATAGAATGGTCTGGTCAGTCAGGGAGGCTTGCTAAGAAGCCCATTCTGAGCAAGAAAAACATCATAGATTGCTTGAACTTTTACCGCATGTACACAGACTAGACTAAAGATGACTGGGACAAAGTTATTTTGTCTGACGAGTCTGTTCAGCTGTTTTGGAAATCAAAGTGGGTTAAGACTTTGAAAGCGCAAAGCAGAAAAAATACAAAACCCGCACCCCAAGTGTCTAAACTATCGTCCCAGCCTCGCTTCGCCCAAGGATGCCAGCATCGCTTCTCCCAAATGCCAGCCTCTTCGCCCAAGGATGCCAACTGTCTATGCTCATCGCCTGGGGTTGCCAGCCGCTCCACATCACCTGGGGATGTACCTTAAGATCCGCATTGCCTGGGGTTGCCCCGGCTAGACGGCGGCCGGGGGTTGCCCGACGCTCTTGAAGCCGCTCCGCATCCCAGCCTGGGGTTGTGGCTGCAACCATCAACTGCCAGCCACGAAGCATCGGTGGGGGAGGTCCGGAGCTCTGCTCCCACTGCAGCAGCCCGGCTGCCGCAGAAGCCGGAGGAGGTCTGGAGACAGCCAACCCCACAGCAGAGCTGTGCCATGAAGGAGGGGGAGGAGGTCTGGAGACAGCCAACCCAAGCAGCATTTGCCTTACCTTCGCTTCTGGAGGGACCGCCAACCACAGCAGCAGTTTCGCTGCCGGAGGAAGGGGGAGGAGGTGTGGAGACCGCCAACCCCCAGCAGCAGTTTCGCTGCCGCCGGAGGGGGAGGAGGTCTGGAGACCGCAAACCCCAGGCAGTTTCGCTGCTACATGTTTTATGCAGGAAGAACGATGGGGAAACCTGCCCCAATGCATGGCAGCTCCCGGCGCCGAAGATCGTGGGGAAGGTCAGGAGACAGCAGCAGTTTCTTTGCTGCTGGAAGTACCCTGGTCGGAGAATGCTACCAGTGGAGCTTTACGACCGGTGGGCCCCTGGAAGGTCCTTGCCAAGGAGACTTTTGGGCTTTAAGGGGGGAGGTGGCCAGGGCAGTGCTTTGCACAGGAGGGGGGTATATGTAACAAAGTGCCCGCACCTGTGTATATTATCTGTGATGTGGTGCTCAACGGTAATGCTGGCCACCCGTGGACCTCGGACGCTAGACCGGTTCCTGGAAACTTTTACTGAAAACAGAAAGTCGGGTTCACACAACTAATGATTACGAAACGTGTGTGTGATAGATACATTGTTTCACGGCTATGACACATATAATTAGAATACTTAAATTCACCATTACTGGGACCACAATGAGAAAGGCAGTCACAGACTGTACCATCAACCGATAAGAACAAGCGCCTTGTGCCAGAGCTCGCCTTAATAACCCTCAAATCACAGCAAAGATAAAATAATAACAACAACAACAACAAAATAAGGGGCGTTTAAGCAGAGAGCTTAACCAGTAAGAATGTTTTAAGACCAATAGAATGAAAGCAAAGAATTATTAATTGGCGTATTGAGTGCCAGCACAATTTTATATGTAGTTGCGTGTTTGTTAAATAATTTTTTTTTGTATGGTACGGCGACAGGCGTCTTCATTGGATACGGATTTAATAAACTGTAGTTTTGTGTATTGCCTTAACTTTCCTGGTTAAACGCCAACACTTCGGCAACAATCTGTGATTGGGCAACGTAGGGTCCCCGACATCCGGCAGCGGGGGGAAAGTAAAGGGTGATGTGAAAGCGGGCATCATTTCCAACCTAATGTCGGTTTTTAACGAATGTTTTTTTTTTTTTTTTTACCATGGTGACAATATTTATTCCTTATAAAACTTAATACAAAAGAGAAAAAAAAAAACAAAACAAAACAAAAAAACCTTCCACAGTTTACCAATAAATACCACCTTTGACAGTTCACGAATTTGTTTGACATCTTCAAATAGAATTGATTCATCAGCTACATTTTCACACTACATTAAGTCGTTTGTCAGATGACACTTTAAATTCTGTGAGGCAGCACAGTGATTTCGAATATACGTCCAAGATAGTGACGGTGTCTGCGCAAACCATGAGAAGGCCTCTCTTATAGAATGGTCTGGTGTCAGGGAGGCTTGCTAATGCTGAAGCCCATTCTGAGCAAGAAAAACATCATAGATTGCTTGAACTTTTACCGCATGTACACAGAATGGTCTGGTGTCAGGGACTAAGAAGCCCATTCTGAGCAAGAAAAACATCATAGATTGCTTGAACTTTTACCGCATGTACACAGACTAGACTAAAGATGACTGGGACAAAGTTATTTTGTCTGACGAGTCTGTTCAGCTGTTTTGGAAATCAAAGTGGGTTAAGACTTTGAAAGCGCAAAGCAGAAAGATACAAGCCAAAGTGTATCGTCCCAGCGACTAAGCATCTGGAAACTGTCTATACCTTGGGATGCTTTTCTACCAAAGGCACAGGATCCAGATACATTTTACCAAAGGGGACAGCTATGAACAAGGACTGGTTCCTGCAAACAAGACTACCTCATCTCTACGGCTCAGAACCATTTTCACAACTGTGATTTCTACATTTAAGATGACAGAGCCCCTTGCCATCGATCCAAACAAGTGAAGAAATGGTTAGAAGACAACAGCATAATGTCACTTCAGTTTTGGCCTGGCAAATCACCAAATCTCAATCCTATAGAGAATGGTTGGGGACTGAAAGGACAGGAAATCAGGTAACGTCAACCATGCAACCAAAATGAACTGGCTGATTTTCTAAATTCTATGTATGTAGTTCAATGTATGATGTATACTTCATAAGATGCATGCTGATCAATCAGTCAATTAGCCACCTGGAGAAGATACCACACCATTTACAAAAGAACAAATAAATGTATGTTTTGCAGCAGAGAAGGGAGAGAGATTTATTTGGAGAGAAAGACTAAGATCAGCAGGCTGTGCTCCCTGTCTATGCACTGAGATAGCTGTAGCTTGGTGGTCTTCTCCATTATTTAATCATTTAGAATTACAACAAAATCAAAACATAAAGGTTAGTGAGAGGGCTTTATTTTATCTTCAGACACAAATATAATGTATCTGCATACAATAAATCAGATCTGAAGGAAATGCAGTCTATGTGTTTTCAATTAAGGCCCTGTGTAATATTAAAAAGAGAGTTTGACATTTTGTTTGGGGCATGTCTGGAAGATTTGATTAAATCCACTGCTTAGAAAAGTGTTGCTTCGGGCTCAAATTACAGAGCAATCCTAATACTATTGGTATTATAACAAGGTGGTACATAAGCAAAACTGAATACAGACAAAAAAATTATCTATCTCTTTTTTCTTTTTTTCACTTTCACAGAATGTCTCATTTGGACTTTGGGAGATCAATTATAAATGTACAATATTTTTTTTTACTTTTGTGCTGCTGTTACCCAGCCTGTTGTGCCATTGGGCCCCTTGTTGCATGCAATATTGCTTATCCTTTGAGTATACAATGTGGTCAATATATATGCATAGTCCATTAAAACTCATTAATTATTTATTAGTTAGCTGTCAATGTATGCCTTGAGGACATGTAGAAAAGGTCAGTCCATGCCGAAAGCACATGGATACTCATAGAGGAATTACAACTATCCATCCCAATAGGGTAGTGAGGGCAAACTGCCAACTGCTCAGAAAACTATGTGCTGCATCCAACAAACCATTCATAAAGATTTCTCATCATTCTGACCTTGTTTAAACTGTTACCAATTGAGATCAGCAAAAGTGGCATTAACATAGAGGAAAAACAGTCAAGGTTAACTTTGTCTACTACATACATTATCCTTGTACATGAAGATACCACTATTAACACATAAGCTGGATTGCTTGACATGGAGAACTTTATTACACGTTCACTAGGAGGACAGCTGTTTAAAAACTGGTCCTGTTTAAGCTCTCAGAAAATTCACTGATCAGAGCATCAATGTTCTAAAAAGAAACCATGGAGACCAGCATCACCACATATTAAAAACGCAGGGGGAAACAAAAGGGCAAAGTGCCTAGTGCTATTAGCACTGACCATGTTGCTGTTTACAGCATTTTTTGCCAGTGTTTCATTATATTCATAAACATATATGACCGCTGTGGAACCGGAGTAAGAGCGAATATGTAAAAATGCATAGGTTCATGAAAAATAAAAACTTCAAGTAGTGTCCATTTGCATAAACAATATAAAAAACCCCAGAAAAGTAGAAAACTGAAGTTACAATAGAAATTAAATTACTGTGTTGGAGCAAAAAAGTACACGTAGTGACATTGCTGAAGAGCTTGATCGTGAGGGTAAATGGTTATGGTGGATATCTGACTGGCACAACGTTTCACTCTATAGAGCTTATTTACAAATTATAAGGGAACTGTGATTTGTAACATGGCTTCATTAACTTTAGGGGTACTGTTAAAAATATAGATTTGAATTAAACATTATGCTTTAAAATGCTTTGGCGTACACCTCATACTTTTCTGGAAGTGTATTTGTCCAAAGTGTTCTAAACTGATTCTAAAAGACGCACTTGTTGTCAGTCTCCAGAATATCCGTATATATGTTTCAAACCCAACACAAAGAAAATATGCTCTTAAATGACTTGGAATAAATTATTTTACACAGGTATGGCATATGGGTTTTGTATTGCTTAAAAAAACATTTCATTTTTTAATTAACCTTTTATGAACTTAGGTGGCATAGTTAAATAAGTTACTTGAATTATAATGATATATAATGATATATTTGCACAAAACTTTATTCCTCATAAGAAATATAAAAGTAATCTAATGTTTGTACAAATATTTGTAGCCTTTTTAAAGACGACTTCTTGGTCAGATTGTATAATACAAAAGCTCTCATTAGAGCTTAATCAAAAGTAAAGTTTTTTTTGTTTGTTTGTTTGTTTATTTATTTATTTTATTCAATGTTGGCTATATTAAAAAAAAAGTGTTTTATGTACACCTGTGATTGTGAAAGTCTGTGTTAACAGTACGTACAATAAAGTATGGGTCTCAATCCCACCAGCTGTGATGTGACACTCTGTTCTGTTCCCCTGCTCCACTACACCTCTGGCTGGTAGCCTGAGTCATACTGCAGAGCCAGGTCTATTGTAAAGAATGAGTCCCATCAATCATTAACACTCGTTTAAAAGGGATAGTTACAGTACTTGAAAATGTATTTACTGGGCCTGTAAAAAGGGTACATGCGGAAATTTTTTTTTTTAATATTTTTAAAATATTTTTTAAATCCACGTAGCCGGCTGCATTAAATATATCAACTAGTGAACTGACAAGCCATTTGTACTGTAAGGTAACTGTTATATATGTTGAAAAGCTTTCAATTGAGTATCATATATATTCACTTTAGGACTGAATCCAGATACTGTTTATGATCCTAGACTTTTTGCTTTTTTCTGCTTTTTTTAAATTCTGCTCCAAATTGATGTAGTTAAACCTAGATAAAGTTTGCTGGTTAAACCTAGTTAATTAATAATTACCCATATAATTATTACCAGTTACCCACAATATCTAGCGTTGCTATAAAATAAATACTAATATGTGTTACTTTTTAAAGTCATTTGTATGTTGATTATAATAAATTAATACATTGACTTCAAAAGAGATTTCTGTCATTTAAAAATTAAAATTAGAGCAACTTTATTATAAATGAGGAAATTACACCAGTGTTTTATTTTTTACTCAAATGTATTTTGAAATACCATATACTGCTCTTGGGAGAACCAACGTGGAAACACTGCAGTTTCAGTACGCTGAGCAAAAGGTTTGGAAAAAAATATTTGGGGTGTCAACACCAACAGCAAATGAATGCAGTACTGAAGAACCACCACTATGAATCTTGGAACTATTTTTACAACATTTGGGTCAGCTAAATCAAACAGAAGCCTTGTTGATTTTTAATAAACTAGACTGTTTACATTACATTTATTAAAAGTTGGTAGACTTTTAACATTCTGTATTATTATGTATCACTTCTGTCATGTAAAAAACCTCCAAAATAAAGCAGAACACCAACAAAATAATTTTGTATGTACAGCAGAACCTGTCTCATCCAATTCTATACGCTATGATAACTGATGGACCTCTGGCATGTGTCATTTACACATGTTGCTACCAATTGAATGGTACAGATGGAAACTTATGCACATTTTATTATGGCTCTAAATCAGTAAAATCAGCTCTTTGCAGGACAGAATGGATTAAAATAAAGATTAAAAAAAAATGTTTGGGAATTCAGTTTTACTTTTTACATGCTGTCACTTTATGTAAAACAATAACAAATCAATTCCATGTTGAATAAAAGAAAACAAGAAAGCAAGGGATTAATATAATTATTATCACTAAAAAGCTGAAGCAAGATTTTTTTGCAGACTTCCAAAGCCATTTTGTGTTTGGGTATGCTTTTTTTTTGTTGTGCTCCTGTCTCGGGTTAACAAAAAATAAAAAATAAACTGTCGGATTACAATTTTGTAAATTGCCAAATGCTGCATTAAAATACTTAATCTGCAATCATTTTCACTGATTTCCATTTTAGACACACTGATGCACCTTAAATTGTTAATTTATAATGCCCAGACATTAATAAAGCAACTACAGTGTTGTATAATGACTCCCTCTGAGAGGCAATTTGACAGTGTCTACTGTATTTATAAAATAACAACTTACAGTTTCATTTAAAGTACAGCTGTTAAAAGGAAACCACTATTAAAAACCTATTGACAACTTTGCTGTGAAACCAAAACTGGTGGTTAGAAACCTTTGAGTGGTTTTACTGTAGAATCCTAACCTTTCCAGGCCTCTCCTTTAGTCATCAGATGCCAATAAATGTGTTCATGCACCTGTTTCCTCTAGGAATGAATACTAAAATGTATTGTTTGCTGGTGTATATGCTAAGGCAAAAATAAGTGGCTGCTAGTGTATTTTAGAATTGATTAACTGAATTGACTGGCAGCCAGTATATTCTTCTACCCCACATTTTTTCAAAATGTATTACATATTTAAATACATGTAAAGCAATTGATTCTGTGGCCTGATAAACATTGCTTTGTCACAGATTAGAAATTTGGGACGAATATTCCATGAATCCTAGCTTGGGTACCACATCTCTAATGCACTGCACCCAAATCTAAAATCACGTTGCCAGATGCGGACTAGACATATGCCACATTTCGATTTTCACCATGAAATCCTGTCTGCAAATCATAGTCGCATCTTATTCCAATATCAGACTGGGGGCTTCAGCCGGTTCCAACTGCAGTCTACAATCTACAATCCCGTCTGCAACTGGGCATTACACAAAAAATGAAAGATGACCTGTATGTATTACCTTTTTGTATTATTATTATTTATTTACCAGCCTCCAATATTTCCTTGACAGTATAATATATTCACAGCCTTAATGTTCAACCTAAAAAGAATTTCCGCAGATTTAAAATCTGCCTCTCGAGTTTGGTCATTTGGTAACTTCTGCCAGCATGCAAATCTAACTGGGACAGCCAGCATCCCATCTCTGCAATAGCCCTGATGAAAGTTATTATTTCTTTTTGCCTTGTGGATATGTAAAAACAAAAATGAAAAGAAAAAAACGTCACTGGTGTCTGAGTACAATTTTGGAATGCACTTTAGTTTCAGCTAAACGAGAGACACATTATGCGGTGAATGTCGTGCTAGTCTTCTCTAAATTCCTGCCAATAACCCTTATTTAAGAGGGAGTTGATATTTTTGGGACTGATGTCACTGTCTTGTTATTGAGTTACCACATTATACTAGACTTTCAGTAGGATGTTTGGTAAACTGGGTTTATCTTTAAAAAAGAGAATACTAACCTGGAGATAAGGCGTGTCTGAATTGTATTTCCCTAAGCCTGCCATGTCACATATTTCATAAGAAAGATTTTGAACTGTTAAAACTGGTAATATGGCTACAAATGTGTGTGTGTGTTATATATATATATATATATATATATATATATATATATATATATATATATATATATATATATATATATATATTACATTAATATATATATTACTTTAATTTTACTTTTTGAAATTAGTATTTGTGAAAGGTGAGCACCCACCATCATTTTTTTGTTGAATTGTAATGTGATCTTGACCAGTTTCCAGCACACTGGTTTGACTGCTTGAAATAATTAAAGCCGTATGTATCATTAACTTTTCTCCTTGGCAAACAACTAAGTATGGTGTCAATTATTACCAGTCAGACTATTATAATTGATTTTATGACATTATTACCAGCTTAATAGCAAGAAAGCTGTTGGGCAGTGGTCAGAAAGAACAAATCATGAAATAGTCATTAGCAACACACCCTCTGTCTCTATACTCTACTGAATGGATTCACAAGTATGCACTCTTGGACTAAGCACCAATAAATCTTGATAGCCGACACACTGTCCAATGTTTGAGCAAGATTTGTTACCTCCTCCATAAAGCTGCAAAACTGATTGCAAGAAAAACTTAATTATGCATTATGCAGCTGGATGACACAAATTGGTCTAAATACGTATCAAATAAGTATTAATGACAGAATACTTTGGCTTTCAAAAACAGTAACCATACTGCCTCCTGAGATAAATTACCAAAGAAATATATACAGTGCCAAGAAAAAGTCTGTGAACCCCAATGATAATTATGGAAATTCCATAGTTTTACAATGATAGCCTTCTTGAATCAAAACCATTATTTTCTTAAATATCCAGTAGGGTATATATTAACCAATCCCATGTCTTTTGAAACAAAATGATGTATAAATTAGACAAACAATGAGTAATTAAGCTTCATTGTATGTGAAAAAGTAAGTGAACCCCTGGTTTTATCAGCTCAATTAAGGGGATAATTAGAATCAGATGTTTAAATAATTAGGTAGATCTTCAGGGGTGAGTTTGGGAGGCCCCACCCTATATAAAGATCAGAAACTTTGTGAGTTTGGTCTTCACCTTACAGGTGTGTGGAAACACGTCATGCCACGATCAACAGAAATCTCTGAGGACCTCAGAAAAACAGTTATTGATGCTCATCGGTCTAGAATGATATGTTACAAAAGGTTACAAAACCATTTTTAAGGATTTGGGGCTCCACCAATCCACTGTCAGACAGATCTGCAAATGGAGAAATTCAAGACAGCAGTCACTCTACCTAGGAGCGGTTGTCCTACCAAAATCTCTCTAAAAACAAACCGGAAAACCATCAAGGAAGTTACAAAGAAACCCAGAGTAACATCCAAGGATCTGCAGGCCACTCTCGCCTTGGTTAATGTGAGTGTTCATGGCTCAACTGTCAGAAAAAGACTGAACAGAATGGTGTTCATGGAAGGATAGGAAGGAAACCATTGCTCTCTAAAAAGAACATTGCTGCCCATCTGAAGTTCACGAAAGAGCACATAGATGATCCACAAGACATCTGGAACAATGTTCATCGGACAGACGAGTCAAAGGTAGAGCTTTTTGGCCTCAATGAGAAATGTTATGTTTGACAACCAAACACTGCATTAGTACAGAAGAACCTCATCCCAACCGTCAAGCATGGTGGTAGGAGTGTGATGGTTTGGAGCTGCTTTGCTGCCTCAGGACCTGGATGGCTTGCCATCATTGACACAACCATGAATTCTGCATTGTATCAGAAGATTCTAGAGGAGACTGTCAGGCCATCTGTCTGTGAGCTGAAGCTGAACCGAGCATACAAGCAGATCTACAAAATAATGGCTGCAGAAGAAGAAATTCTGCATTTTAAAATGGCCTAGTCAAAGTCTAAATCTAAACCCCATCGAAATGTTGTGGCAGGACCTGAAGCGAGCTGTCCGTGCAAGGAAACCCTCAAATGTCACCGAGTTGAAGCATTTCTGTAAGGAGGAATGGGCCAAAATTCCTCAAAACTGATGTGAGAGACTGACCAACAGTTACAGGAAACACTTAGTTGAAGTCATTGCTGCTCAAGGGGGATACCACCAGTTACTGAATCTAAAGTTTCACGTACTTTTTCACACATGGATATTGAAAGTTGAATCATCCGTGGATAAATAAATGTTGAAAAAGTATCATGTTTTTGTGTCATTTGTTTAATCAGGTTAAATTAAATTAAGATCTAATAACAATTTAGGTTTGAAATATGTGAAAATCCTAAGGGGTTTTTTATATATATATATATATATATATATATATATATATATATATATATATATATATATATATATATATATATATATATAATTTGAACTTTTACACTGATGTTGGTAGTTAAACAACATTACAGTTCATCAACACTGCAATAATGAGATACTTGACTCTGTCTATAGCCAGTACACACATTTATATCAGATATATGCTCTCTATCTGCAGAGGAATCAGCCAGGAAGTTACTGTTTTCACAACAATCTGTGTGGAACCTTTAATGTTACATACAGTAGTTTATATAAAAAATGAATTTCACTGAAAAGACTCAGAGAAAGAATGGACAAGCAAAGTTCACAGCTAAACCATGTAACACAATGTTTTGGTAGACAAGTGACATTTGGCTACTGTTAGCAATTTCCTCATCTGTATTCAGTAAATAAAAAGCACAGTTCTAATTTATTTTCTCATAACACCCAAACTAAAATGCCACGTCTTATTATGCAACATTTAGCACCCAGTTTTATAGCTTGCTAGAATAAAGCACAAGTGCTTAACACAGGCTGTTGGGAGTTGTAATACAGACACTTAAACTACGTGGCCACTTTATTATAAACTACGGCTGCTCCCACCTCCGTCGCCAGGAGACTACACGCTGCTCCCACCTCCGTCGCCAGGAGACTACACGCTGCTCCCACCTCCGTCACCAGGAGACAACAAGCTGCTTCCACCTCCACCGCTTCCACTGCCAGGAGCAGAGCAGCAAGAGCTGTTTCTGCCTCCACCACATCCACCGGCAGGAACAGAGCAGCAGGAGCTGCCTCTGCCTCCATCACTATCAGGAGCTGCCTCTCCCTTCACCAGAAGGAGGACCTGGACATTGATGCTGGTGGTCCGCAGCAGCTCTTGCATAGGCTGCTGTGGGAAGCACGGTGAAGAGCAGCCCGACAGCAGTGGCAGAGAAGAGGGCCAAATCCCACACCCCAGCTTATCCTGACTCCGTCATCGCTTGGGATGCATGCATGTCACCGCCCAAGGATGCCTGCCTCGCTTCGCCCAAGGATGCCTGCCTCGCTTCGCCCAAGGATGCTTGCCTCGTTTCGCCTGGCATCGCCTGGGGTTTCCTGCTGCTCCGCATCGCCTGGGGCTGCCTCTGTTTCCACACTGCCTGTGGAGCCACCGGGCAGGGTAAGAGGGAGAAGCAGAGTTCCCGTTGCCACCTCTATGGCCAAGGGCTTCCCTCTAGAGTTCTCCTCCTGAGGGTCCGCTGCTGCCTTCACCTGGGGCTGCCGGCTCTGCTTCGCCTGGGGTCACCGGAACTGCTTTGCCAGGGGTCGCCGTCAGCTCTGCTTGGCCGCAGGGGTCAGTATGGCCGGAGCCCAATCAAAGTGAGCTGCCGGCTATGAAGAAGAGGGAGAGGTCAGGAAACCACCTCCCCCTACAGCAGTTTCACTGACGGAGATCTTGGGAGGTCTGGAGACCACCAACTCCAGCAGCCGTTCCACTGCTGGAATTGCCCCTGCTGAAGGAGTCAGCCTGGGAGCTGTCAGCATGTCTACTGACAGCAGGAGGAGAGACTTGCCCTGCTGTCAGGGTGTAACACAAGGGATTTAAAATTTATATTTGTATTTAGTCACAAGGATTGCACATCACTCCACGTGCAGATTAAAAAGTATATAGTGTGTGGATACGGGAGTACACTAATTTAATAGATATACCGAGATTCCAATTGAATGATTGATTAGCAATCGAGTTTCGGTACAGCTGCATTAAAGCATGCATGTTTCACTCACTTGGGGTTGTGTGTTCAGTGAGTGGAGAACGGGTGGGGAGACAGAGAAAACAAAAAGAGAAGTAAAAGTAAATGATTTATTTAAATTCACCGTGTTTGTCTGTTCGTCCGGTATTTGTTAGTGTCTGTTTCGTGTAGTGTTAATCCGTTTTGTTTGTCTGTTTATTTTGGCCTCAGGTGCCATGTGCTGTTTTTATTTAAATATTTAATTTTGTTTATTAAATGCTGAGCTCAACCAGGCGCTCAGCTTCACCAAACAATACGTCTCTGTCTGTTTGATTATTAAACTGCACATCCGCGCCTTCACCATTTGAAAACCTGCGTTCTGTGTTGCTCCCTGTTTCTGGTCTGACGTCACCCACTACAGCCGCCTTTGTGACAGCCCTTTATTTAAAACACATATAAGTATGTGCAATATTATTTCATTATACTTTTTACAGCCTAAAAGCTGAAAGAATCATATGCCCCAGAAAAACAAACCCTTCGCATTATATTTGTTCAAAGATAGAGTAAGCTAGATAACAGGGTATGAAAAGTAAAACAGGTCAGAATCAAAAAGCCATCATAAATTCCCTATTTGTCACAGTTAAACATTGGACATTAATCGTTGATGAAAGTACTGTCTACCAGATAAAAAATATTTACATTTAAGTAAAGGCAACACTGTATAGGATTCTCCTTTCTTATCTCGTTCTTTAAGATAACCTTTTGGTTTATACAAGAGGAGGTGGGTGAATTATTAGGTCTTTATAACATAGGTTAACAGAAGCAGTTACAGATTTTGGAGATAATGGTTTATATTGAACAGATCAATACTGGTTCACTTTAGTGTCCAGAATTCATATAGATGGTTTTACTCGTACTGTGTTCTCACTCAGGGTAGGGAAAATGCTGTTGTCTTTCTCAGATATAGTTTGTGTTCCATGATTTTCTTTGGTCATAATCTCATTATTCATGAAAACAACAATATGTTTTTTAAATATCATAACAAATCAGTTTAACGTGACAGCGCCCTAAGGTATTTTTTTTTTTACTGAAATTATGAAGCACAAACAATTATAAAACAGGATTGTTCAAGAAGAAGTAACATACATCTTTGGAGGAAAAGAACCATCAATAGGAAACAACAAAATAAAAAAAATAAAAAAAAAAGCATTTTGGGCAAGTTTACAGTACAAGATTTGCCAACTTCAGGATATATTGAGAGCTAGCCCTTATTGACTGCACTGTTCAAAAGCATGCTGATCTCGCAACAACATTTAGTCAGACAGATAAAGTACATGGAGATATTTGAGGGAATGTCATTATCTTTGGTTGTTGAAGATAAAACACAGAATTATCCTTGACACTTTGCAACAGAGGTGATTCCATTTTGAGGTTTGGTTCTACATCATCCTGCCTTGGAAATACAGTCATAGCTGGGCCTCACCTCTCTAAGAATCACTGAGCCAAACCTCTGGGTCTTTCTAACCTTTTGACACCTTAGCCTTCTTGAATAAGTAATTATCTCTTGTGTTCTTTATTTATTTGTGTTTGTTTTGGGGGTGTTTTCTCAGTTTTCATTATAAAGTTAAAATACCTCATTAAAGTTAAGTTTCCGTTTACAATATGTTACTTATGTGATATGCATTTCTAACATTTACTTTAAATCTAACATGTACTGAAGGAATGAAAGATTACTTAGAGATTATTATTTTCAAGCTTTAGTGAAACTTTCCAGTCCCGAAAAAAAGAAAAGTACACAAAACGTACAAACTAGCTATAGAACCTGGAAATGAAATGTCAATAGTGAAATGTATACTTTTCAATAGAGAACTTCCTTACTAGGAATGCTGTTCAATGTAATATTCATCCGCATCATAATTAAGACCTCATTTATGCTTTCTTGCCTCTCTCCAACTTTGCTGCTCATTTTTGAGCACACTGGACAACACCTTAGAGCTTACACAGCATATCAATGCAGTGATAGCACAGTTAAAAGCTGCATGAAAGAAACATCAAATCATGCAGCCAAATAAAAACAGGACTTGTCTTAACAGTGGGCAAAAGGTGCAATTGTACAGGACCCACAGGAACACAGGTCCTCGGTACTGGCTGCTCTGGTTAAACTGACATAGTTCACATTCCTCAAAACCACAGAACAGACTGCTTTCATTTACCCATAAAATAGTCTATGCTATATGAAATTCATTAAAAAGATTTCCAAGTTTTAAAAAAAGCATGGCTCTTTATGTCAATCATGCAGTCCCAAGAAGCTCTACTTTTCTACTTTCACTGGACGCTTGCCGGCATTCTCAGAACTTTTGTTACACTGTGTCATGGAGCATAAGTCATTTAGAAAGAATTAAAAATGCCTAAAACTATTCTAGTGTGTTTAAACTTACTTTGACCTGAGGCAGGCATCATCATATCTCCATAAACATGAACTGTATTTAAATGGTGTTAATCGGTGCGAGTATACAGTGATATGTGTTTGTTTGGAAATATTTTTTGATCTGTCCTAAATTTGACCTACCTGAGAGTGTGTAACAGGATATTCATGACTTGGCTGTCACCGAAACTAGGAGGCAGCACACCATATCACTTTTTGTTTGAGATGTAAATGAGAAACGGTTAAAGGTGACTTGGCCTTTAGAAACTGTTGATCGGCTGCATTCAGTACCAAAACCAGAGGCTTAAAAGACATTCTGGTTGTGGCCAACCAAATCGTGATTTAAAAAAAAAAGACATTCAAGAAGATTGATTGGCATTTTAAATGTGTATGATTCAATTTACTTATATGTTATGCTAAAGAATAATTATTTTTAAAAAAAAGATGATTATCTATGTGGTCAGCAGTGTGGGGAATACTGGGTTGGCAGGGATGGGGTTACATTTCTCCATGGTGAATAAAAGTACATTTCATCCAGTCACAGGTGAGTAAAAACTGGTGTTCACTGGTGTTAGTGGAGAATTAGTTTAGAGTTAATGTTGGTGTGTAGGTTCCTGTTGCTTGGGTGTTGTACTGTGTTTACATCCATGTCCGTGTCCTGTTTATGTTTTGTGTAGAGCTTTTGTTTTGGCTCTGTGGCATTTTATTTTGTTAATTTGTTTTGTTGAGTGCTTGTATTTGTTTATTAAAAGTGTGCATTAGTGCTCCACTGCAGCTTTTCTTGTCTCTGAGTCTCTCTTTCTGCCCGTAACAGCTTCATTGTGACGCTGCCCTGTCACAGTTGGTCAAGCTATTACCTGCAGGAAGAGAGAGATATTTAACACCCTCCCTGCCAACAAAATATTCTCCACACAAATACACACTCAATTCGGTAGGGCTTTCACCCTGCCACAGGCCTGTAGCTGTTAAAGTTCATATGTCACCTATATTACATTACAATCTGATTATATTTTATTAAACTACACTATAATAGTGTTCTTAAAATGTACACATCATTTATACTTTTGCGCTGTAACTGTAAGAAATTTACAATCGTAAAGCTTGTTTTGAGTGCTTCTACCAGAAAGCCCTGATTTCGAGTCTTGACATCTGACAGGCCTATTTTGCGATGTTTAAACGGAGTCCCAAATACATTTCACCTCAGATTGGCACAAGGGAATGAATTGCAAGAAAAAAAGGACTGTATTCTGTGAAAGTAAAGTCAACAAGTTTGTCAGTGCACAATGCAATGATCACTTCAGACAACACGGAATATGGAGACTAAAGCTTTTGTTTGTTGGTTTCTGGCAGGTACAAATTTTATTTTTTCTCTTTTGTAAGACACTGATACACAAGTTCACAAACACACGCAGACCTTTACAAAGACAGCTGTTCACAAAGACAATCATCAAGTAAGTGACCAGTGATTCATTTTCCCCTGACAACAGCACAACCATTAAGAAATCGCAACATTTTATTTATTTATTTATTTATTTATTTTTACCAGACTGTTAAACGATTTCACGCTGTTTACTTTTATATCAAAAATACATTTTAAATAGCTGCATCTATAAGACACTGCATACAGCTATAAAAATAGAAAAATTGATTTTTCTCTTACCCTGTGCACTAGTGCTCAATATTACTAGACTATCTACTGCAAATAATCACTTCTCTACAAGTGTTGCATTTGTTTTTTCAGACATCTGATATTATTAGTATTATTATTATTATCCAAATTATTATTATGCAATATACCGTTGTCAAATAAACTCTGACCCAAAACTACCCAAAGAAAATAAATATGAGCACAGTTTTGTGCTGACTTAATAAAAACAATAACATCAGAGTACTACAAACCAGTACAAAACACATTGCATGCTCAAGATTTCTGATGCAGAAATCAAAAGAATGAATCCACTCATCCACTTTTTTTAGGTAAGCTTTCGATTTTCAATTTTATCTTTAAGGTAATGTTCATATGCACATTACTGGGTAAGGGCATTTGCCAAGAAATATTAGTAATAATAATAATAATAATTATATGCAGTTCGCAAGGAGGTTAGGCCTATTTAATTTCACTAAATCAAGGAAAGCATAAGTGTTTATTTCATGAATGAAACTGAAGAGCTATATGTGACCATGTAAGTCATCTCTGCCCTGTAATATAAACAAAGCTTTATTACTGAAGTGGATAGGAAACGGTAAACACTATTTGCAAGATATTAATGGTACAACAAACCAAATACAGAAATACACTTTTTTTTTTTTTATTGCCATATATTAACTGCTGGCTGGGGTTAACTGGACTTGCAGACACGGGGGTGTATCGCTTGCATTCCTCATGCCAACGTGGTTATTTTCTCCTGCTGGAGTTTCAAAACTGGGCATCAAACCACTTATTCTTCCTCCCCACAATTCATTACACACCACACTCCCGCTGTCCATATTGTAATACAGACTACTGAAAATACTTGTCGGTATTTCCCAAATTACTTATAGTTTTACAGTGCCATAAAATTGATCATGGCGATTTCACTTCTTGCTCATTGTGAAAGTAAACCAATTACGACCCCAAAGCCAAAAAATGACTTTCTATGTGAGATATGGACTATAATGGTGGTGAATTTCACTTTAAAAAGCTGCTAAGTCAGATACACATTGATCTTTTTTGATTTTTTATTTAGTAGTCTCCAATTGTTTTTTATCATTTTCTCCCAATTGAGTATAGCCAGTTATTTTTACGATCATTTTTACCGCTACAACCCCCGCGCTGTCTTGGGAGTGGTGAAGACAAACACACGCTGTCCTCCGAACCGTGTGCCGTCAGCCGACCGCTTCTTTTCACACTCCAGACCTACCATGCAGCCAACTCAGAACTGCAGCGTCGGAGGACAACGCAGTTCTGGGCAGCTTCCAGCAAGCCTGCAGGCACTACAGGGGTCGCTGGTGCGCGGTGAGCCAAGGTCAACCTGGCCGGCCAAAGCCCCACACCGGCGGTGCTCGGCCAACATACATTCTCTACTAGATTAAAACCTAAGTTTTTATCACAGATGTAAATGATATTAGAAAACAATTCAGTATCAATAGCCAATCAGCTTCCAGTTATAGGAGGAATTAATAGTCAGTGGAACGTCAACGTCAAATTTAAAATCAATTTGCACAATTACTGGCATTTTAATTTTTCCTTGCTGTATTGAAAGCTTATTCTAATCAGTTGGACAGCAAATACTAAACAAAGACACAATTGATCCAAATGTACTTTATAATCCACCAAAACCAGCCAATCAATACTTTACACCGATGAAAGCAACCAGTCCTGTCGAGTCAGCCAATCACAGCCTGTCAGCTAGATTGGAGCTCAGACAGCATCTTTCAACAACAAATCTAGACAGGGACAATTCAGTAGCATTGCCCCATGCAGATATTTGGCACTGTCCAGTGGCACTAACATCTGACTGTATTTGTTTAATAAAGTAATTTTTCCCCTAATTATGTATGTGATCCATTATGAAAATTTTTGTGGGTCAACTAACACACGGTAGATCCTTCATTGTCAGCCAATATCACAAATAAACACACCCTCTGTAACAAAAATGTGCATTTATTATATCACTAATTATTGTTTTTTATTTATAAAGTAATAAATATAAAAGGTGTACATATGGGGAATTTGGATGAAATCTGCCTACAACAGAAGAAAATCAACTGCATCCAAACAAAGACACTAGCAATATGCTGCACATACTTTATTTTAAATGCTGTCACATGACGAATTACATTATTATGCAAATGAAGCCCAGATACAGTACAGAATGTATTCTGTAAAATTGCAAGTCAGTTTAAGTAAGGATAGACATGTGATATGAAAGATTTTTACGGAGGGCTAATAGTTCTGTAAATGCACAGATGGCAATGGTATATTTATCCAAACTCCACAAATTCCGTTTTACGAACAATCTCAAAAGTGACACTCAATGGTTTTGAACTGGTAAAACATGTCAGCTCAGAACCAACCTCAGTTATATATCATTGTGTGATAATATATTGTGACCCATATATTATATTATGTATTCTATATACTTATACACACAAACATTGCCTGGCCACTGTACTGGGACCTTGCACCTGCACCACAATGACAATGGAGACTTTATTGCATCCATCCACCATGCCAAAATTGTGTTTGAATAGTTTTAGAAGCATGAATGGTTTGAGCAAGCCTTCCTTCCATGGTTACCAGAAACACCACATCTCAAAGTACATTTGTTCTCACAATCATCTGCCTACCTCTCTGCACCACTTGACTGAATGGATTAATATAACTCAAAACACCTTCCACTGCTTCATATGGATTGCATGCCATGTTGAGTCCAAATAGGGTGCTAGGCATTGTGTGTAAACTAGTAAAACAAAAATAAAATATTGTTAAACTGAACACTACATTTAGTAAAAAAATGCCTTGAAATCACGAAGTTAAATATGAATAATAAAATGAAATATTGTTTTTGTTATGCATACTATAGTAAAAAATGTCACTCACTTAATAAATGAATAAAATGGATTTCATTTGAATTATAAAGAGAATTAACAAGGACAAACTCTTCATAAATTAAAAATATGATTAACAATGTAAGAAATAGACCACACGAAAAGATACATTATTCATACTCAGTTGGTTAACTTTGATGGGCTGTCAAGACCTACTCTCTTGGCACAGTCTATAGAGCAAAGAGTATGCAAGCACTGTACTTGATTATATTTATGAAATTTTAAATTGAAGGCATGAGACATTAGTGGAAAATATATATATATATATATATATATATATATATATCACGGGGTATGACTGGTAACTGTTATATATTTCGGTACTATTAGTAACATATATATATATATATATACTGATGACCCATACTTGACAACAAGCCATAGCCATCTGTGAAAATTCAAATCATGATGCCTATGTTATAGTCTGAGAACAGGCACGAGCCAGTGACCTTGCAGTTCCCGAGATAGTGTCTAAACCTCTACAAAAGGATTGATCCCAAAGGACTAGAGGTTTTTTCCAACACATCTTTAACTTGTCTGGCATGGGAGTGTCAGCTTTTCTCGAACTGGATTTCTTCACAAAAAACTGACAATTGTTTGAAATATACTAAGGATTTTAATGAGCAATCCATCTCAGAAATTAAAGCACCCTATATATTTTTTTTTTTTTACTAACAATGCCGAATGACAGGGTGAAGCATTTGCTTTGTGTTATATCCAGTTTTCTTTTTTTCATGACAGTGAAGACTGGTAGAATACTCAATGTAGTGTTCTTCTTGGCAGTCCCTAGACACTTTTTTTGAGGGTAAAATGAAGAGAAAATGTCATACCTAGTCCTTCTGCATTGGTAGTAAGTGGATCTCTGTAAAGCACTTTGTGATGGTGGTCCACTATGAAAGGCGCTATATAAAAATAAAGATATTATTATTATTATTATTATTATTATTATTATTATTATTATTATTATTATTATTATTATATATATTATATTTGGGTATGTGAAAGGGAGAGAAGGAATCTGAACTGCAACTCTACCTCCCGGCCAGGAAGGGCGCTAAGTAAGGTTGGTGGTATGTCTTCACAGGGATGGGCCGACTCAATGGTTGGACAGAACCGGAAATTGTCCATCTTGGGGAAAGAGTATAGCTATAAGACTGCTGAATGATTAGCTGTGTTGCGTGTGGCGATTGGATACAACGTGGCACTGCACTGATCACAGGGAGGAGTTTAGCAGTAGAAAAGGGATGCAGCTACATGAGTACGGCCCCTTATGCTGAAACACTAACACGCCGGAGCTCTGTGCTTTTGGTTTGTTTTTGTACTTGTTTGTAGACGAGTAGCAAACTGGGAGCTGGAACCACGGAGCAAGCAAACACGTCTCAGTGCACCACTACCTCTGCACAGCACCACAACCCGTCCCTGCAATAGAGCACCTGCACTGTGTCACCACTTGAAGTCATGACTGTGCTACTGGAACTGTGTAATGTTGTTGGTAGAGGGATTAAAATAATAAATGGGACCACCCTTTGTAAATAGCCCTCTGTTTGGACAATACATCATTCCTGCACCACTCACATCCTGACAGGGTACCATAGCACTTGTGGGACAGACTGTCCATTAAAATCTCTTGCATAATTTTAAAGATGAGACCAATTTCTATTCAGCGATACCAAGATATTTTGTGCAAAAGAAGTCTGAATGAAGTTATCCGACAACAAACTCCCCATTCCCAGTTGTACTGCTTTCCTAGAAAAAGGAGAACATGTTATGGTATTTTAGGATACCACTGTACTTGTCATATGCTTTGCTCCTTAAAATAGGTAGCATAGTTTTAAAGAGGATATGGTTATCTATTCAGAGATACCAGAATATTTAGTAGGTAAGGGATCTGAGTGAGGAAAAATGGGCAATACAATCCCTACCCATGTGTTGTTTCTAAACTTTTGAACATTACTGTATATCTAGAGATCTACTTATTAAATTGTGATTAAACTTGGTATAAACACTATTTAGTTAAAAAGTCTGAGATTAAAAGCATACTGTATATGATGGTGTCTCTGTACATCTGTAACTCACATTTACATTTGTACATGTATCATTAAGTTATTCCACATACTGCAAATCTGTCATTGTATTATATTTATATAGGTCTTAAATACCTATTTTTTTTCATGAAACCATTCACATTTATTATTATATATTTTTTCTTTCATTATCGTAATATTAGCACCTGAAGACCTTCATTGTTTTGCAGTTTTTTGGGGGTTTTCTTTAGACTTTATTTTTACTTTAAACCAGTTTTTACGCAAAACCAATTCTATAGATAATTGTACAGCCTACTGCATAGCACACCTCCCTTCCACACAAGTATCCCTCAACATGCTGTACTACCATAAAACACAAATGCTTAAAAAAACGTAATGTAAGACAACTGCTGTGCACTATTTGTCCTTAGCATTTCTCTTAAAGACTGTGAATTTCATGGAAAGAGCACACATCACCTGTACCTTAATCTAAGGGAGGGGATAACATAACTTTTAAAATCAGATACCACTATTACTGTAATTCCAGAATAACCACCGACAAAGATGGTTAATGCAATTCCGGGTGATTCCCCCATTGTTATATTCTCTTAAAAAAAAAAAAACAAAAAAAAAAAAAAAAAAAAACACACACACACACACACACACACACACACACACACAAAACTGTCGCTTATCCCGGCGAGTATATTTTCTACTCTACAGTTACCAACCGCGCCTGGTAGAACTGTTAGCAATGTTGAAATAATGTGCGGGTATATAAATTAACCTTCCACATCCCTACTTTCCGCACTACAGATAACCCGGTATGTATAGGATAGACTTACCAAAGCGTCCACGCAGCTGAGAATCGAGATGAAGATAATGCCCAAACTGTGAAAAAGTAGAGATGATCCCATAACTGAACAAACGTGGTCCAACATTGAAGAGTCACTGGCAAAAGCCAACTTTAGAGCAGTTGATGCCCTTTTAAAAAAAATGTCTAGTGTACTGTTTTCATCCACTGCTTAGGTCGGTGCCATGGGACGGTTCATTCTTAATGCTGCCAATTCGTATATCGCAGGGACGCGAGGTTTACACAATTTTTAAAATAATCTTTGGATGGACTTTCTTTCAAATTTGCAACACATTTAGTCTGCGCCGAGCTTCTTTTCATTTCCTTGTACATCTGTCTGTTTAGCAAAAATCACATCCATATGTCAAAACTGTTATTTATTTCCTCCTCATTCTGCGGTGGGAAGTTCAAATGATTTGTTTGTGGAGAAGAAACCAGTACTTTATTTTTAGATCTTTTAATTTTCCCTCTGCAGCACTTTCAATTCAAAGAATGTAACATTTAAAAACGTTTACTCTTTAAGAAGGAAGATCAAACAGTTCAGGCTTTTTGAAAATGCATTTACATTCTGTACAGTTCAGTGTCAATTTTTCTGTCATGATGGAAATAAATTTATCTGTGTGTCCTTTAAAGTGTTAGTTTAAAATAATGTGTGGTTTTTTTTTTCTCAGTTAATGGGTGAAGTTGCACGTTTTCTGTACATTGTGATTAGTTGTTAAAACGTGATTTTAAAACAAATTTAAGTCTGCATGGAAATCGGAAACATTGTTTATATATTAGTTTTAAATGAGCAAGGACTATATTTAACTCTGACTTAAAAGTATTTTTTACCTAGGGCATCCCGCTTGCAAGGCTTTTTCACTCAGTCAATAAACACCAGGAGAAAACATTCGCTGTTCCAAAGAAATCCAGTTTAAAAATGTTTAGGAAATTTCAAGCTGTCAGAACTCAAGCTTGCCACTTTGAGTCTCGAATCTTAAAATCCTCAGCTAACAGTAAGAGGCACATCCACTTCATATAGACGATACATTTAAAGTACATTAATAAGTTTTGATTTGAGTATGAAAAGTACAAAAATATATTCCAGACTTGACTGGGTGATGTAGAAGTAGCCTATGTATCTCTCTCGGCTTGCTGTGTGTATATATTGTATGTAAGGTCACTGTTTGTTTCAGTCCCGCTTTCAGTTGTTTAAAATAAATAGATAAATAAATAAATAAATAAATAAATAAAAAAAACCCCCTTTACAAAACAAATGTTACAAGGCGAAGGTAGAATGTTCAGTTTATCATATTATATTTTATATATATATATATATATATATATATATATATATATATATATATATATATATATATATATATATATATATATATTAGATATACAAGATCAGTTGCATTCTCGATGTTCAGTGCATTGCTCTGTACGGAGCTCTGTGTGTGGTTTTTTTGAGCAGGGATAAAAAGAGGCAGGTATATATGGGGGCATTGCAGTACCCGATTGGTTAACACTACCAGTGTCTTGCATGTGACAAAGCAAGGGCTGAAAATGTGGCTTTCTACACTTCGTCTCACACACGAATTTATTCTGTTTAACAGTGAAGTGACTCTTCTGACTAGCTGAACAGTGTTGCCTTTTTTCACATTTGCAACGTGTAGTCATGGCTTGTCATTTATTAGGCTAATATTTAATACTGTATTTAATTCAAACTAATACATGTTTCATTCTTTAAATAACACAAAGTAAACCAAACATAAATACAGTAGGATCTGTAGCATTATATGTGTCCGGACCACTGGAGCAAACCTGTTGTACAGTGTCTTTGTGTACTGCGATGTGGTCCTGGATATTCAAATTTTAAAGTCGTGTCATTAATTTTGCTTTAGGCTAATTATTTATTTTCCAAATACTTAACTTTCAGCAGTAAAGGCCGTTGTTTATTTCTAAGAAATATTCTTGCAGGTGCTATAGACGTTTTCAATGATTATGGATTTGTTTCGCTAATCACAAGTATACATGCAACCCTGGCGCCAGGTATTTACTTTGGCAGATCTAGACAGTTCGACGCGTCCCGCAGTAACAGTTAAAGATAACAATGGCTGATCAGAGACCGCAACTCAGCTCCGCACTTCAGTGGCAGTTAAAGGTATGGGTACTTTCGATATACGTTATTTTTGGTGTGAGCATGATAAACTACAGGTCGATTATATAAACCATGAATGTGCTGATCTGCTGTGTACGACACATTTAAATGACCAGCATAGACACATGTACCAGACATGTGGCAAAAAATACTGAAATAAACACCAAATGTCGTCTATTTTAAACAGAACCAATCTGAATTCGCATCTGTTGAGGACTTGTGACGCAGTTATCGAAAGACTAGTGCCTGTATTGTAATATACCTGTAAAATGATAAGCACCATTTCTTTAAAACATTGGAGGTTTCTTTTATTTCAAGGTGAAGGTAAGAGCTTTTTTTTTTTTTTTAATAGCTAAAACATGTCAACATTGTAAATATTTGTTGTAGCTTTGTGTTCTTTGTGTTTGTGTCTCATATAAACCCTGACAATTGAATGTAAGATACACTGTGATCAATGATTTCAGAAAACTTGTAGTTTAAAACGTGTAATGTATTCATATTTCACTGAATATCATTGGTTAATAACTATTATACACTAAAAGATCTCTACCAAGCAGAAATTGGAAGATGACATACTAGTGCGGGAGAGAAAAATCGAACAGGATGTTTCTGTTCTTCAATCAGGCAATATGACAAAAGTGAAACAGGCACTGAATGAGGATGTCCATAAGAAAAAGAGGCAAGTACATGTTATTAAAGTTGTTTATGTTGATGATAAGTACTGTTGGTGGCGCTAATGTTAAATGTAATACATCCCTGTTTTGTTGCTACAGGCGTTCTTTATGATAAAACCAGGAGTGCCTTGACAGTGGAACTGAATCCACAGAATACATCAGTTACTTTTAGATATGTTAGCTCCTTTGGTTAAAATCAAAATATGTCACAATATATATATTTTTTATGATGTCATATCATATTAATATGTTAACCCCTTCTCTAGTGATGATTTATTAGTCGACTGTTTTACAACAAAATTACCATATGCACCCTTTCAGATACCCCAGACAAACTCTATATGTTTCTTTGGTCAGACTCTAAAGTTTTCATTAATACCAAGTTTTTGTGTGTGGATTTTTTGGTCATGTGACCACAATATACAGCTGTTATTGTAAACAAAATGCTATTTTTTTTATAAATGTGTACATATTTAGTCCCTAATGTTTGATGTAAGATTATAAAAACGTTTAAGCTGCTAGATATGCCTATGTCTATGTGTAAATCTTTTTTATTGGTTTTTGGGGTTTTACATGCCAGAGTAGACTGACACCAGGCCATATTTATTTTTCCACTTAAAAATATGCAGCCGATGGTGTATTTCACCCACCCCAATTTCATGTGCCCAGTACGCCACCAAAGAATAAGATACACTAACATATACATTTGGTGAAACTGCACAAAATAAAGATTTTAGAAATGGGTACCCATAATCTTTCTACAATCTGAGGTTATGTCATTGTATGTTGTAAAAAACACTTGTTTTTGACCATATTTGACCTATAACTACAAGCTTTAGTTCCACTGCTGAAAATACAGTGGTTTTAGATTACCTTGAGTGTATTTCCAACAGTGTAACTAAAGCTTTTAGATTTACAGGTCCAAATACTGTCAAAAACCTTTATGCAGTGTTGCAGGTGTTTACATGCCCTATACTGACACCAGGCCATTTTCGCTATTCCACTTTGAATTATGCAGCCCTGACCACCCCAATATGAGGTGCCCAGTACACCAGCAAAGAATGAGATACCCTGGCATAAGTATAGATTTTTTTTTAATCTGCACAAAATAAAGATTTTAGGACTAGGCAACATAATCCTTCTGGAGCCCCAGGTAATGCTGTCGCATGACATAAAAACAAGTGATTTTTACTAGATTTGGTAACATTACCACTGGTACAGCATGTGTCATGGTGGTTTGTTCTGGGGTTTATTCAGTCCTTCCAGTACTCATTTACTGTATGGTACCTTTTGAAACACTCGTCCATACAGAGGCCTGGCTGGGAGGGACAGCATGGACAGTAGTACCGTGTATCTCTCAGTATGCCCTTGCGGGAACATACACGGCACCTTTTTTGTGGCTTGGCTTTTCTCCTGGACTGTGGCAGCGTTCCAATAAAATGCTGTTTGCTAAGCCTTGCCACTGTTTCTGATCTTTCCGTCTCTGGTATTTCTTGTATGCCAAACACAAGACTGGAGATCACAGAGGTCTCAAATTCCAGAAATGTGAGGTGATGCTCTGATGCCGTACTTAGGTACACTACATAGGTGTTGTGCAAAGAAATCTCACCCCATTCTCAAGCCTGCTTAGTACTATAGGTACTAAGGTGAAATGCCCTTAATTAGTATGTAAGGTACTAAAATAGAGTCAATGTTTCATTGCCATGGTATTAATAAAATATGAGGTGTCATACCATAAACATCAGTAGATGTCGCTATTACTAACACTACTTAAAGATTTAATTATTGAATGATATTGTGAATTAAGTGACATTGTTCATGCGGTATAATGTTTATGGTACTAATTACACCTAACCCAAATCCTAAATAACAGTGTCTTAGTTGCTATGTACAGTAATATAATGTGTACTAAATAACACATTATATAAATGTCTCAGTTATGCAGCATCTTAGTTTAGAATACATACTAAATAAGACAATTTCACTTTAGTATTTATTGTACTAAATAAGTGGACAGTGTGTTGAGAAATCTTGACCATATAGATGACAAGCTTCTTATACCATGCCATGGTCTTCCTTGTAGCATTGTACAGCATCTGGTCTGACCTATGCATGCCTCCTATGAATGTATTGTAGTCCAGGACACACTTTGGCTTGTTTGTGTGTGTGCCTAACCTTGTACCGGAATTGCTACACTAGTCTCATCGTGGATGGCAGTGAGGAGGTACACATCTCCAGTGGTTGAATGGCTGAAATCTATCCCCCCGCAGTCCAGGCACACCTACAGTGGCTCGGTTTCCAGTTAATCTCCTCACTGAAGGAAGTTTCACTTGGCTCCTATTTACTGCCACAGTTGTAGCGGATATTTACCTAATTTAGTTATCCAGGGAATGAATCCCAACTACTAATTTTGTTTTAACTTGTATTCCAATTATTGCCGCCAAATGGAAATAACCATACTAGGAATATGCAGAATGGACTTGATTAAATAATATCAATTGAGTTCAGATCCATCAATTTAACATTGATACAATATTAGACTGGATTATTAGTTAGTACAGTGCATAGTAACATCAAAAACAAATGCAGACACTTTTAAAAGTATAACTACAACAATTTATTTACAGCACAGACTAACAACACAAAATAGAGAATTCCTAAATACTAGTGGTCAAACTAGCTTAATGTGAGAAAAAAATAAATTTAACATGCAGTATTGCATATAGCATCTGAATTCTTACCATAAGTTTACATAACAGAAATGCTTTCACATAAACTTTGAATTCAAGATACGTAATAACTTGTATTAATATACATTTCAACAAACATTATTTAAATAAGTAATGATATTCTTAATCTAAGTGCCAATTGATGTAATATGAAAAGTAGTGTTTATATTTAATAGTTATGTGACAAGGTTCACAGTGATGCTGTCAGCAAGGATCAGGTCTCAGTAGTTAGTTGCAGCTGGATGTCTTGTGATGACATCAATAGCAGGAAATTCAAACAGAACCTCAATCTTGCAAGCAGGAACAGGATACTTTAGTTGATGCACAGTTATTTTGGACACACAAGACCATGAGTACCCAATTCTTATGGATTTTGGAAGGTTCACTCAATTATTTGAGTGGAGACAAGGCAGTTTCTAGAAAAAAGTACTTGATCTTGCTCACGTTTCTTTTTGGAGATGTCCAGCTTTATAGTGTCGACCAGCAGCCAGGCAGTGGTTCAGATAGACCTGCAGACAGGCAGGCATTTTGCTTGAAGTGATCATGTCTTGGTTGGAGAAGAGAGCACGTCTTAGATGGAAGATAGCATCTTGGATGGTTGTTGTTTTCCACGGAGAGAGTTCCTTTTCTATTGATAGCCTGATTTTCTATGCTGTAAGGATTTTTATAACATTTAAGAATAGGTGTGTCTATTAGATTATTGTCATTTAATTGGTAGACCCTGCTGGTCATCCCATTGGTAAATCCTCAATCACATAATTTTATTGGCTGTTTTGAATGAAAGCAGATGACATCATCACTTCATTACAAAGTTAACCTCCTTTTCTTCATTCAGACAAAAGAGCATAGATCACAGAAAATGCATTCAGTTAAAAATACTCTTGTGCAATAACTTTTCCTAAGTTATTAATCTTTACCTAATAATAACATGGCTATTTCCCTGAGGTCATTTCACATAATGCAATATCAAAATAATTAATTTAAGTACTGTAATTATCATTCTAATGAATTATTTTGATTTTAATCCATTTCATAAATGATATATTATTTAATTTTAGTGATTTAAGTAAGGCTTTTAATACCTTACATTTTGAATGTTTGTACGTTTATGAGTTCACAAGAATATCTTTTTTTTTTTGTTAGATGTATCTTGCATCTAAATGTACTGTCCGTTTTATCCATTAGATGTCACTGTTGCCATTAACCCTTAAAATGCCAGTCTTTTCAAATTCCTGGTTCCAGGAAGTCTCTTTCCAGTATACTTAATTAAGTCCTTTTGAAGCTTGGAGAAGGTGAGGTCTGGCAGAAGGTGTCTATCTGTTTCTTTCTTACAAAAACATACGCAAGTTTTTTTTTTTTAATCGGAAATAAAAGATCAATATATATTAGCAATGTTTTTTGGGGGAGAGGAAAGAGAAATACAATTAATCAACCTTTTTTTCAGATGGGAAGAACTGACCAAAATAAATATAGATTGTAATATAATACAGTTAGGGTGAGCTGATCAGGAGCGTGCCCGGGGGAGGATGTGCCCAGCTCAGAAAGTGTCTGTGTCACAGCTTGAGGTTACTGCACAGCCATAGTCATACAAATGGACACTGAGTGAAAGCTTGCTGTGTTGACATTGAGGAGGAGAGCGTCCATGGAGACAACTACTACAGGAAACCCTTCCACTGCAAGACAGTGCTCGTGAAGGCATTGCCCAGCCGAGTCCAGAGGTAGGTCAGTTTAGGGAATGTTGATCCCAAACAGTGTAGAGAGAGTTTGTGTAGAGTAGTAGGTTCCTGGAGCGGGACATTTATTTTAATGAGGATGGCGCTCGCCTTGTGTGGCAAACTTGTTTACTTTATTAAATCTGAGACTTGGGATGCTATTGTTGGTACCACAGCGTTGGGGCCTGTGCAGCGGGTCCATGGAGACAACTAAATTACAATCAACCCTTCCAAGGCAAGACAGTGCTCGTCTTATATTGTGTGTGCATTTTTTTTTTTTTTTTTTTTTAATCAGATCAATAATTCTAGAAACATTTTTAAATGGAGGAGGAGACCAAAAAGAAAAATTAAATCAATAATTACAATCAAATCGTTATTTATTTTTTTATTTTTTATTACAGATAGGGAGAAAATCTAGAGGACTCCTTCAAAGTTTTCAGGAGGGGGGGGTGGGGGGGGGGTCAGTAAATTCATCCATACTAAATCATAATTTTTTCATCAAATTTTTTTTCAACTTTAATTTTTCGAACAATCAGATAAAATTTATAATTATAAATAATGTGATTTAAAACATTTTTTTTTTTGAGAAGTTGTGGACGTTAAACAAATTAAATTAGATCTATATAAAATTATAAAGCAAGAAAAAGGGTGTACTGCAGGGATAATAATCAAAAAAATATATTTTATGAAGATCAATCTGTCAAAAATGTGCCAAAACTACCTAAACTGCTGCTGATGCTTTCTGTCCAACACCAGCTCAATCAGACATAGCACAGCCTGATTCAAGGTACAGCAGCTGGAATAAAAAAAAAAATCACGAGGTTCCTAACACTTCACTGGAGGAAAAAAAAAAATAAAAACTGCTGGTTTTCATTCCAACTGAGTTCTCAGTTACTTAATTGAACCCATAATTGAACTATTCATTAGCTTAATTATACCTTTTTAATTGTTTTCAGCTTTTAAACAGTTGGAGATTTCAAGTTAAC
Source organism: Polyodon spathula (assembly GCF_017654505.1). Classification (NCBI taxonomy): domain Eukaryota; kingdom Metazoa; phylum Chordata; class Actinopteri; order Acipenseriformes; family Polyodontidae; genus Polyodon; species Polyodon spathula. The sequence continues at coordinate 71,292,124 of NC_054536.1, forward strand.
TATACAATTTTATAAGTACTATGAGCTGAGAACAATAAACTCAGTTGGAATGAAAACCAGCAGACATAGGAGACCCCCAGGACCAGGATTGGGAAATCCTGTCTTATAGAATATACATATATACCTATAAAAACATCATGAATTGTAACCATTGGGTATTATTTGGGGAGCAGGTGCTAGGGCTCCTCCCTGATTAATCAAGCCACTTTATCAATTAACCTCCCTATTTAAGCCCTGTCGAACACTTATTCCTTGTCTGATTTTTCCATTTTCCACCTTCCCTCCAAAACAAAGCGCCATGGTCTCATTCTGAGAGCAAGTGACGTTCACTTCCCAATCTTAGGCCAGGCTGAGCTGACCTCGACCTCCGAGACTTGAGGAAGGATCTCCGAGAGCCAGACACTTCAGGTCAGTGTCTAATGGGTCTCGATCAAGTATTGGCAGTGGAACCTGTACTGGGCTTCACACCTCAGCCTCTCCTAACACCCAGGCATTGTCTAGCAATGTTCAGGCCTTGTAAAGTTTGAGCTTGTCATGGTGCACAGGTTTCTGAGTCTTTTTAATGCTGTGCATAAGGTCGTCCAACTGACCCAGTACAAAATATGGCCCATTGTAAGCTGGCAGAAATTTGCAAACCTGATTCTTCACACGCCTTGTGCCCTTTACCAAATACCAGACAGCGTCAGCAATTCGGTACTGAAACTGCTGGGCTCTCTTGTCATATTGCTTCTCTGAAGCTTGACCAAGTACGTCTCAAGCTATCCAGTGAGCTTGCTCTCGTAGCTTTACAACATACTCAAGCGGAGTCAGGTAGGACTCTTTATCTGGTGGGAGGCCTACAACCAGATCAATGGGCTCTGATCTCACTTCCTAAGAGCATCATGTAATTCACGTAAAGCTGTGCTTGGTGGCACGATAGGACATAATAGCAAAAGGAATCATGATATCCCAGTCCCAGTGGCACTGTTCAGCTGTGGTGACCAGGATCTTCTGTAGAGAGGCATTAAACCTTTCCACTTGACCGTCAGATTGGGATCAGAAGGGTGTGGTCCTCGTCTTCTCGATTCCCAGTAATTCTCACAGTCTCTGGAAATGTCTGACTCAAAGTTGGAGCCTTGATCACTGTGCAGGGTATAAGGTGTGCCATACCTGCATACCCACTCAGAGGTCAGAGTGTCAGCTACTGTCACCGCCTTGTCATCAGGAAGAGGATGTGTTTCCACCCACTTTGTAAAATAATCTTGCACCTCCAATATGTAGTGATTATACCTATTATACCTTTCAGTCTCATTAAGTGGGCCCATTAACCCTTTGAGTAGTGAGTTCTAAAATGCACTGCCAGTCCTACGGGAGAGAGATTTTGTTTTGTTTTTTCTTATACATGGACTTGATTATTATGAGTACAGCATACAAACAAGCTGAAAGCTATATGTTTATATGTAAGTAAAGAATACTGACAAAACATTTTTACCATAAATAAATATAACAAAACAATATATGTATGCATATTTTAATTTCAGCAGGCTTGTTGCAGTCAGCAGAACTGGTGTCCACTGTTAAGTCCACAAAATAAGTGATTGCTCCCTCTAATTATCACGAAAAGGCCCCCTCAAAATAACACTGGCCTGCACCCTGCTCTCTCCCAATTGGCTGTGAATACATCAGACCATGGCTATTGCTAGCTACAAAATCAGCATGGTGCTGGTGACCTGGCAATAGTGGTGTGTATGTCACAAAAAGTGATTCCCTGTCCTGCAATGGTGTTGATTGGCGGTGAATGTACGACACACTCACTTGAGTGTTAGCAGTGTGCCTGCTGTCTAAGCCTGGCTGTGCAGGGTTTGCATCAGTTTGATAATTTACAGAAGGATTGTTTGCTATAAATTGATTCCTACACACTTGACTTTGCTGATGTGGTAACCACTGAGTGGATTCAAAGTACTTGCATTAGCAGTGTATTCATTATTTACAGCAGTATTTTTCTCACCAGATGCAATGCCAGAATCAGCACTCAGTACTGCAGATTCACTGCTAACTGGTCTCACACTGTCTGAAAACAACTCAGGACACACAAATACAACTTCAGCATTTGCAGAAAGAAAATGGTTCTTATTCACCTTAATATTTACAATCACATACTGCAAAGAATCATTTTCCTCAGCCTGGCTTGCTGGTCTGTTTTCCTCGTTCCAGATGCTGGTGTTTTATTAGAGTCTCTGCCTTAATTGTTTACCAAAGCTTCAGCTGTCATTTTTCCTAGATGGGCTGACCTGAGGAATAGCGGAGCATTATTTTTATAGATCAAGCGGCCCTCAAGACCCGCCTACCGACCACTCAGAGAGCAAGAGAGCGCGCGAGCCCTCACCTAGCCTCTCTGTGTCACTGCCATGATTGACAGGCAGATCCTTCACGGCTCCCGAGCTCCCCCTACAGGATCATGCACACACCAGAGAGCCAGCACAGGTTTTGTCCTGTTACAGGGTAAATTCGTATGCATCGGGATGTGGGACATTTGCTAGGAAATCGGGACTGTCACAGCCATATAGGGACTTTTGGCATGTATGCAATAAATCATCAAATAATAAAATATGCACAAACACAAGTTAAACATGCATGCTATTATCCAGGACAGAGCCCCGAATGTTACCTTTCTGATTATCTGCTTATAATCAGCTTTAGGGGCCTGCAAAACTAGCAAGACCCAAGGGCCAGAGCAGAATAAACTCCAAGTTTATATACATATATAACTCTGGGGTAAACCCCTAAACAGTTGCATAATAATAATAGCAATGCACCTTATACGAAACAAACAATGACCACTATAGTAATTACAACAAAATATCTACGGTTTATTACAAAAGAATACAAACGCAACAAGTATCTTACTCACAGCATGGCCAGGAGAGAGTGATAGAAAACTCAGAGCACTTCCCTGACAACACAGACATCCCTCCCTCACTGTACCCAGAATTCCCCCATTTAAAGGCACAGTTTTATAACAATTCTCTGAGCCAGGGGGCAACCCTGCACTTTTTTTCTCAAATTTCCATTTTCTATCACTTGTTCCCCTTGGGGGCAGCATATGTGCTCCCCAGCCTTGGAAGCCGATCGGTTTGGTCTCACCACTGAAAGGGTGGTTTCTCCCTGAGCCAGGGGGAAACCCTGTTTTCTTTACTAAGTTTACTAAATTGCTTTTATTCCACTCTGGCCTCTTTGCATTAGGTGTGGTACATAGAGCCATTATCTATATCTGTGTCTGTATTCGTTCACATGCTATTAGTATTTGTATTTGTTTATGAATCCTGGTATGTGTTCGTCAAACCCGGAAGTGGGCTGGGGCAAATCCGCAAGTTGTTTAAACTTATAAAAATGTCCTGAGTGACACTATATACTGTGTATAATATATATGGGCCAGTCCTGTGATGTGTTTTGTAACAAATATGTAGGCTCTTTGTTTTCGTTTTTTATTTTTGATGACGTAATATCCCTTTAACTTTGTTTTGAGCCAACATCATTTCTTAATTAAACTCTTTAAGTGTTGATTGTAAAACAAGATTGCTTTTGTTATGGGCTTTTTTTCTTCCTGTAACTCGAATGAGATGTGCTGTTTGATTCACTGATAATCAGAGATTCACAAAACACAATTAAGAGAATACTTGCATAACAGGTGAAATAATTTTTCCAACAAGTCACTAGGATTTCAAAATGGGGATTAAAGCAATTTAACTTTGCTTGCTTTTTGGTTTCAGTTTGATTTAAAAAAAAAAGAGTTGCCTTTAAAAAGAAATACAAAAACAAGCATTGTTAGCAGTGAAATGGAATGAGGGTTTTAGTCAAGTCACAGGGACACACACACAACAAAAGAGATCTTGTTTTACAATCAACACTTCTACACGAGTTTAGAAACAGCAAGTTCAGAGGTGCGGATCGATCTGGAGTCCAGATATCTCATCATGGATAGGGTTACCAGATTTCCAGCGTGAAAAACTGGGACATTTTTTCCACATACAGAGTGACACTATAACAGCTCTGAAACAATTTTAATTACAATAACACACTTGTATTTGCTAAATAATCTGATGTTTGCTGCATCATGTTTTAAAATCATAGACAAATACAAATGCATGCTTGCTGGCATCATAATACATTTGTATTGACCATTCTCACAAATTCTGTATTCATTTTTTTATTTTACATCTAACATGTTTTCAGATGACTGTTTTTGCATTTTGTAGAATAAAAAAAGAACATAACTGCTCATCACATCTCCATTCTAGTGCCTGAATAATCTAACAATTACTGCTGATGCACAGTGATGCACAATTTTTTGTTTTCACATATACTTGTCAGCACTTGAAATTTGCTGTAATAATTGTGGCTTGCTGGTAAGGTAATCATAGAAAGCAGAACAAGTTATATCTTTAAAATTATACTGTACCAATGTAAGACTTCTGACAGTCTCAACTTTCATACTGTTTCTTTCATCTCTCTATTGCACATTTAACAAGGTGAAGAGTCTCTCAACATTTGCATTGTGACTTGGAACTGCAAAACAATAACCAGCTAACTTGAGCAGTTCTGTGTACTGTTCCACTGTTCCTGCTTCACACTCTTCTGTTCAATGGCAAACTTTTTGACTAATGTAAGTTGATCAAAGAGCACAGAATCATTAAGATCAACATTCTTTGAGCTCAGGTAATGCAAAGACTCCTCAACAGCATCCCACTCAGACGGTTCACTTAAAACCATCCACATTAAACATTTGTACTGGTTGAAGTTGCTAATCTACTTCTGCAAGTACTCATGAGCTACAGAATAAAATGCCCTGGAATCACATTTGAACCTAGTCTGTGCATCCTGATCAAGATTTCCCAACACATTTTTTGCCTTAAAACTGCAGAAGTCCTGCTTCAATCATTCCTGGACATGAACTGCCACTGTGTTTAGAACTTTGTACACTTCAGCTACAGAATTGGTCTCTTTTTCAAGCTTCAGAGTAGCATTCTGAAAGTCTATGGCTTCTGGCTATGTACAAACCACAAGTATGCCTCACTGGCATCATTTTGGAAGAAATTTTCAAGCACCTTTGGACAGGCATCTAATGACAAGAAGAATGATTTCAGATCCATAGAGCAAAATAATCCTCTCAATTGCAGGAAACAGGGAAAGAAACCATGGTCTTGAATGAGATAACACATGTCTGAATTTCACATTGACAAACTCGGAGAACTCCATTATCTTCTGAACACGTACTGTGTACACTGGAAAGTAATTGAAAATTTTAACCATAATCATCTCAACATCAACACTCAGAGAATAATTTGCAACCTGGATAGTGTTGTGCAAAATGTGTGCAGGGCAGCCAATGCCCACTAAGTTGTTTCCTAGTGGAAGAGTGTCCTTCAGTCGAGCAGAAACATTGTTAATACCAGTTCTATTTAAGCCCCCAATGCATTTTCCAGAAAGGTTATTTCTCATTTTCTAAAGCTCTTAGATTCCATACATATGCCTGTAAAAAAACCCTTCTTCAACAAAGAAATACTGAACTACCTCTGGAAACAGTTTAACACAACCACGATTGCTTGCATCTGTGAAAATGCTCAAAGGCTAAAGACTGTTCTAAGCATTTGACAGCATGAGTAGCTAAAACATTACATACTATTGCCTGAGTTTTGGTATGGGCTGAAAAATTTTTTTTAGCAATTGTGGTCCCTGAACAGTTTCCTAGGCAGATCTGTTGTATAGTCTGTTGAAGTAAAGCTATGGTGATGCTTGCATATGCTACCTCATTTTCTGGTGCTTCTGGGAGCCTAGTGACACTTGGTTTCTGTAGGTCCACCATGCTTTATAAAATAAAACAGGAGCAGCATCAGGAAAGTACTTTACAGTATTAAAAAAAAAAAATTAACTACTAAAAGGATGACAGCAACGTTCATAAATTCAATGTATACATTATAATCTTACTGGCACATTTTAAGTGAAAATCTAACTGCAATGGGCAAGACAAAAGCCTTTTAGTTTTAGACGTTCGTTTTAACTAGAATTTAGAAATTATCTTTATATACCAATTTACCAGCATTCCATAAACCTACAGTTCCCAGATCAGGAATAAATTATTTAAAGCTAAAGTGGTCTTCAGTCTTGTCGCAGGCTGGGAAATCTCAATTCCCGCAGCTGGCCAATGACAGCTTAAGTGAAGAAAACAAAAGACACATGTATGTGAGAACGTAGCAGGGGAGGAAACACTGTACCTTGTGATCTGTATTTGTTAGGTGATTCTCCAAGTAAAATTTAAAGTAATTGTGTATAATGAATGACAAAGTGTACATAGAGCGAGAGAGAGAGATGGGACAATTCAATACTTTTATTGTTTGTGACAGTTGGGACGATGCCAGTTTTACTAGGATGTTTGGTAACCCTAATCATGGATGTGTGTGGACAGAAAACAGAATTAATGCAAACAATGCAAATAATTTCCTTCCCTTAATTTGTCAGATTTACTTTGATAGAAAACACCCCTTGAACTGCAGTAGGACTTCGATAGGTAGCTACAGGGAGCAGAAAAGGGCCAATACAATTAGTTTAAGGTCTATATGAACAACAGCAGGACGTCTCGATAGATAGCTAGAAGCAAAAAGGGCAATTAATACAACTGTGTGTTACAACCTGAAATCTTGATGCATTTAAATGGGATTTTTTTCCCTTTGATTTACACAACCTACTCAACACTTTGACGAGGCAAGATAATTTTTATTGCTAAACAATGAAAAAAAATACTGAAATGTCTTGGTTAGATAAATAAATGTCTTGGTTAAATAGATTCACCCCCTGAGTCAATACTTGGTAGAACCACCATTGACAGCAATTACAGCTGTGAGTCTTTTGGGGTAAGTGTCTACCAGGTTTGCACATCTGGACCATGCAATATTCTTCTTGGCAAAATTGTTCAAGCTCTATCATTTGAATGGGGATCGTTGGTGGACAGCAATGCTCAAGTCTTGCCACAGATTCTCATCCCCATAGCATGATGCTACCACCACGATGCTTCACAGTAGGGATGGTGTTACCTGGGTGATGTGCTGTGTTGGGTTTGCACCAGACATAACGCTTTGCATTTAGGCCAAATAGTTCAGTGTTTGTTTCATCAGACCACAGAATTTTTTGCCACATCTTTTCAGAGTCTCCCACATGCCTTTTTGCAAATTCCAAGCACGATTTTACATGGGCTTTTTTCAGAAATGGCTTCCTTCTTGCCACTCGCGTCATGCAGCGTACTGACGTCGATGGAGTACCGCAGCTATTGTTGACACATGGGCAGTTTCTACCATCTCAGCCATGGAACACCGTAGATCTTTCAGAGTTGTCATTGGCCTCTTAGTGGCTTCTCTGACCAATTCCCTTCTTACCCGGCTGCTCAGTTTGGAAGGATGGCCTGCTCTAAGCAGATTCTTGGTGGTGCCTTATACCTTCCACTTCTTAATGATCGACTTGACTGTGTTCCAAGGGATATTCAGTGCCTTTGAAATCTTTTTGTAGCCCTCATCTGATCTGTGCCTTTCCACAACTTTATCCTGGCATTGTTTTGCATCAAGATTTCAGGTTGTAACACAACAAACTGTGAAAACATCCAAGGGGGAGAATACTTCCTATAGGCACTGTAGGTATTTATTTAAAACAAAAAAAAAAACACATAATGTACAGCAGGATTCCAGACAAACAGCCAGTCATATACATGTAATATTGTATATGTTATTCTCTACATACATAATAGTTTACATTTAAAGTGTAATATGTGGCAATGGAAAATACACTGTGATGCTTTGAAAGGCAGTGCTGAACTACTATGCCCACATGGAAATGTGGATTTCTATTTTTTTTTTTTTAGTAAATGTATTTTTTCTAGTCCATCTTACTTACAAATTAGCATCTAATATGAGGTCTGAGATAGGAAGACTGTGTATGGCAGAACTAGAGACAGTTCCTAAATGTCTGACTGCTTGTTAGAGAGCACTGGTTAATCACATGGTATGGGTGCATTTTAGGGTGCAGTACCACCAGTGAAGCTGTATCTTAGCAACACGTCATTATAAAGTGTACCTGGAACGAAGGAGCACCCAGGATCCCCCCCCCCCCCCCCCCCCAAAATTTTTTTCACACATTGAAAGTGTTGTGTAGATTGTGTAATCATAATGGTAAAAAAAAAAAAAATTCCATTTTTAAATACATCAAGATTTATTGTAACACAAACTGAATTCTACAATAAGATTTTTCAGTATGCGACCTGACAATATGTTATTGAGTACAGTCATACGCTGGACTGTTTCATACTAAAAACTCATGTCTAAGGCTATTGTTACAGGTAATTAATGTGATACATTGTCAAAACCTTTGTTCCTGGGTAGTAAGTGTTATTTCCTAATTGCTTATGCCTCAAAAGTATAGAAAATGGCTATTATTCCCCACAAACTTTGCTTTTGTGACCAGGACAGTGATATTTCAAAATATCACTATTTCCAATGAGAAAACGGGCAAATGTGTGTCTTTTCGTTCACATAAAGTCAGAAAAAAACAACATATGAATCCAAATTAACATGTATTGCTTCTGTGTTTTCGGAGGGCAAAAGGTAACCTTTATCACCTTATTGAGTTAAGTGGAATAACGTTTCGGGAATTGCAAAGGTGTTCCCCCACAACGTGTGTAGCACACATCAGTGTCAGGGCACAGCTCCCCATCAGGACGTAAATCTCTGCATTAATTTTGTATGTGTATGTAGTTGTACATGAGAGAGAATCTGCCACGCAGTGTTTTGTAGATTGTCTAACATGTTTGTTGTGTGTACATCTGACACTCTAATTCTACCTTCTACTCTGGTCAGACTATTCAAACTATGATACTGACTCGAACTTTGCTGAAATGATGTTATATATATGTTTACGACACAAACCTTTTTGACTGAAAGACTGACTTATCTCATGAATGTTATCTGTGTTACAACAAACAAAAGGATGACTAAAAAATTTATTTTATTTTTCCTATGATCCTGTTGTGCGCGTGATTGCTCTTGCATTTGGCTATGCCGATGGCATTAATATGTATCGGACCACATTGGAAATGTGTCACGGGGCTGTGTCTAAAGGCCACGATACACTATGCAATCCGATTGCGTGATTGCATGTGATCGATCGCATGCAGTCGCGGCTGATTGATCTGGGTGCAATAGGGTTGCGATCTGATGCGATGCAGTTTATATGGAGGTTGTTTGGAAGCGGGAATGAGAGTATTTGTATATGCCTATTTCATATTTTGATGTTACTATGCGCATAGAACATGCAGCAGGTGTACTTTTGTGTTTGTAAACATGTCTGAATGTGTTTATATTACATGAATGTTTAAGGATTTATTAAAAGATTATAAAAATCATTAGGTATTGTTATTTTTTGCATAAATGTCAATCATCTAGAGCACTAATAATTCAGTTTAGGACTTTTTCGGTATATCCCTAACAAAAAAGTACATATAGGCTACTGAACTGTATTTATCAGATCCTATTGAACCATGTCTTTAATTTTGGCACACTGTGAACAGTACAACTTTTTGACATTTTTTTTAAATATATATATCGATATACTATATAAATATTATGTATCATATCATGATATATTAGTATGATATATATATATTATATATATATTATATCATCGCATGTAGCCCCCATCCGTTTGTAGGCTGACAGCAGGACTGGTAGGTGACGAGGAAAGTTTTTCGAGAAAGGAGAGAAACTCTTTTGTACATAGCCGTGCACTACGAAATCACGCTCTACCATGGTCCATGCTCGGGCCGGGATACGGACACACACCCTGTGTGTGAATATATATATATATATATATATATATATATATATATATATATATATGTGTATGTAGAATTATTCTTACTAAACAGGAGTAATCGTCTCATTAATTGATGGGCATGTTATTTTCATAGTTATTTTATACATTACCCAAGTATGAAAGGTGAAATATTTGAGGGGGTTTAAGTTTTACGTTTAAAACATTAAACACTCACACGTATTCACTTTTAAACCCCACAAATAACATACCTTCGGTTGGATTACTTTGCTAACAATTTCTTGGTTAGCTATTTAAATAGATTGATTACTTTGTATTTTTATTTCCCCTTCCATTATTTTTATTAAAATGTTTAAATTGACAAGGTGCTTGTAATCTTGTACGTTCATAGAAAACGTTTAAAACTTTTCCCAGTTTACCAGTTTCATGTGTATGACTATGAGTACAGGAGCAGAGCAGGAAATTGCTTCTCCGGCTCTCTCCTGTCAAGTTCAAGTTTTTTCCTGTCAGCGTAGATGTTGTCATGTGACTCCTCCTTGCACACTGATTGGATACTTGTCCAGGGCAATTGCATCTGATTGCATGGCAAGAAACCCCCCTCGATAGCTTGGGATCGGATGCAATCCGATCAAGCCCGATTGCACGGTGCAATAATGAAACCTTGCACGCTTTATATTAAAGTTAAACATAGTGGTTCATTTAGATTTTTTTATGTTCCTGGAATAATTGATTTGTTACCTGTAACTATTGATTTGTTACCTGCTGTAATCATGATACATGAACAAATACCAAAACATACAGAGAAATAAAAGAAAGCTCATTTTTATAGAAAGTACTACAGTAAAGCCCGCTGCACACAGCCCAACTCAAGCCGTCCTGACTCATCTCATCTGAGTTTTCACAAATTCCACTCAGTTGTGCTCAGTTTTGGTTTGACATCACAATTGAGTTTTTCCAGACTGGGTGTCACTCACTGCTATGTGGTAAGAAGTACATAACATATGGTATATCGAATATGCCATCAAAACACAGGCCAGGTTTTTCAAAGTGAAAAGAGCAGAAAGACAGCTAAAAATTTCACAAAAAGAAGCAGAAAATGCTAAAAAAAAAAAAAAAAAACAGTACATTAAATGGTTTCAAAGTGGGCTGACAACAGCAGGTGAAAGTATAGTGCAGCAGTGGAACTGCCAATCTCCTCTCATGAAAAATAAACAACAACTGAGCCAGAGGAAAGACGTGAATCGGAGACATCGGATTTTGGAAATGTACAACAACAGCAAATACAAGGTACTGAATCCTGTACTGTAAACCCGGTACCCAGCCAGTCACCTTAATGTGATTTTTATGATCCAGCTACTTGGCCTGACTTTTGTACCAAAGAGCTAAGAGTTGAAATTATGAAACAAAAACCTATGTAGCTAACGAAACTGATGTTGAATTCCCCAAAAATCACACATGATTGGTACTCATTTTTGGAACAAAATTTCATTTAGATGTATTTTAGGTTGAGTTTTTTTTTCTTTTTTCTTTTTTTTTGGGGGGGGGGGGGGCAATTCACACTCTTGCACCAAGGCCCAGTAAATCCTAACACCAAGCCTGGAGAGCGAGAGCAAGAAGAAGAGTAGCTGGTGTGGCGGAGCGAACTGCAATGATTAAAAAGGGAAAGTATATGGGATTGATTTGCACAGTACCTGGGGGGAATGACTGCTTAGCAACTAGTCTGGCTAGTGTGGTAATAATATTGCAGGGTTAAATATGGTACACTAATTCACGTTGTGCATGGCCACGGATCAGCCGAGTTGGACATTGCACGCTATAAGGCTACGTTTGGAAAGAGTGGGGAACATCCTGGAGTGATCCACCTGGTGAAACTGTTAATGTGCCATATTGCTGTTTTGATCTGCCTGGGTATAGTTGACTATGTTTTCTATTTATGTAATTTAGAATGTATTTATATAATCATAGTTTTAGCTAGTTAACCAATTAGATGTGAAATGACAAAGTATTTATTGCACAGTTGCAGAGGGGATAATCGTGGTTTTAGGTATTTATTGATAGGAGGGATTTTTAGTGTGTGACATTGTGAATTGGAAAGTGGGCACGCTGTTGTACAGCCTGGGGGAACGATATATTGGTTATGGGTGTTCTTGATATTGTTTTTGTGTGCTAAATAAAGCATTGTAAACTTGACGTGTGTGCTATACTGATTTCCCTGCCAATCGAGTTAAATTGGGATCCATGTGCCAGTGGTCAATTAGGCATGTGCACGTAGGGGCTACTGCACAATTTGGTATAATTCAAACCCTTACATAATCCCACAAGTAACACTAACTAGATGTCTCTGACAGCGTCATCTGTGTCAGCATCGAACCTGTACATTTCCAACGGCACTGTTAAGCATACACAGATGCACAATATGAAGTTTACAGAGCTTTGTTCCATTGGCATCCTTTTAATTTTTGGCAGTAAAATATTTTCTATGCAATTAAAACTAACTAGACTTTATTGTAGTAAAAATAAATAAATAAATAAATAACAATGCATGACATCTAAATATTTTGACTCATTTACTGTGCAACAAACTACCTCACTGAACACTGCTTCATTTCTGACAGCGTTAGACATGTAAGCCATGAGATAAAAGTTTTTTTCAAATATATCTTTATAAATGTTTATAAATATGATAAAATTGACAGATGATCACAGAACCAGCAATGATTGCAGAACCAGCAATGATTGCAGAACCAGCAATGATTACTGCACAATGCAGACACCGTCTCCTCTGGCAGCTAGCAACATCTATCTTTACAGAGATTTGCTAAAGATAATTGAATGGCAGCATATATTAAATGGTGTGCCTATCAAAAGCTGAAATTGTGCTGCTCATCATGATGACATCAATTTGTTCAGCTCTTTTGTTGTTTTAGCAACAGCAATTGATAGTTAAAGGCACAGCAGTCTGTCACAAATTTGCACCACTGACCCAGAGCCAGCGATCGCTTTGGCAACGTTGGCACAAGTGTTAACGGGCAAGGCGTGTCTGGTTTTCAGTGTACTAGAAAACAGGACAGCAAATTTAAAAAATGGACAGCTGGCAACCCTATTATAAACGTAATTAATCTCCTGTATTTTTCTTTACATACACTCTATAAAGGTCATACCTCAAACTGCATTAGTAGTTAAAATACTACACTGGTTACACATTACCCATTAAATGAAAAGTTTTTGTAGGTCAAGTTAAGCAATTTCTATAATAAGAATCTGATATAGTACCCAATTAACATCACACTATTAAACAGGTACTTAACAGCTGGTACATCCCTACGCATTTTATTTTCCCATGTATATTGCTTGACATTACTGCCATGTTAAGCAGGCTATGATAGTAGCACTATTATTCCTAAGAAAAATACACTTTTTCCTGTACTTTTTTATTTTGACATGCGTTTACAACAAACTTCTAAGTACTGCACTAATTAAGGAGGGGCTATGCTCATATTTTTCAGCCATCTCCTGGATGCACTCGCCTTATCTCAAACTCAGCCTCTCCAAATCAGACCTCCTTTTCTTCCACCTCTCTTCCTCCCCCACCGGTGACCTCTCTATCTCTATCCTCTTGAATCCACCCCCCTGTCTCCCTCCTCATCCACCAAGAACCTCTGTGTCATGTCTCGACCACTCCCTCTCCTACTCTCACTACTCTGGCATGCTCCTGTGACTTCTTCCTCAGAAACACACACAGATTTAGCCCCTTTCTCACTGACTACTCCACATAGCTCCTACTTCAGAGCCTAGTGCTGTCCCGCCTTTACTACTGAAAGTCCCTCCTCCCTGCCTCTGTTATCCGTCCGCTCCAGCTCATCCAAAACTGTGCTGCCCACCTTTGTCTTTTCCTTTCCTTGTTTCTTCTACACTAACTACACCGCTGCTCCGCTCCCTCCACTGGCTCCCTTTGCTGCAATACAAAACTCTTGAACTCACCTATCTCTGTCTCGACCTTTCTGCTCCCTCCTATCTCCAGACTATCATTTCTCCCTACACTCCCTCTTGCCCCCACCGCTCCTTCACCGCCTGCAGATCCTACTCCTCTCCTCTGTATCCAGAGCCCGCTTCTTCTCCACTCTTGCCCCTCAGTGGTGGAACGACCTACCCACGGATATCTGACCTGTTCAAACAGCACCTGAAAACCTCACAACTCTTGACTATACTGAACTATATGACAACCAATTGTTCCAGTACTTGCATCAGCTTGTACTTGCACTGAATTGCTCCATACATTGCTGTATTCTACTGCTCTTAATTATAACTTCCTCCTGTATCTTGTACTTGATTTTACTCTTATTATATGTCCATATTCATATTTTGCTCTTATTTGAAATCGTTGTCATCCACTTATCATCTTCTATGATCGTCTCACACTGACCAACAGGAACTACTGACGAATGAGAAACAACATCGTCTCACACTGACCAACAGGAACTACTGACGAATGTGGAACAGCTCGCCACTGACTCTACAGCCAGGACCAAACCCTTAGCATCACCCTGCAGAATGAACTCATTTTGCTTCATGAAGTCGAATGAAATCTGCTGGATAATGTTACGTTAACATATTGAATTGCACGCCACTTGTAGTTTTCCATATACTTAATGAAGAATTGAGGCGTAACACATATTAATGTTAATATGTGTTACGCCTCAACACGACCACCAGTATCAATAGCTTCACTGTAATATGTCTGGTAAAAGATATACGATTCTTTACAACAAATCCATTTTTTTTTCTGGTAAAATATCATAGGTGTTCATATCTCAACTTCATATTGTATTTGTAACTTATATATTAAAAAAAAAAAAAAATGACCAGATTAACCTGTTTTGAGATTATTCCGTGTAGTCTGTTGCAAAATTCCTGGTAATATACTTCTGACAACCATGGCGAAGTACTTATGTAACTCTAGCTCTTCTACCCTTTCCTGGTTGGTATTTTGTCCCCTTTGTCACAAATTGTACATTAAGCAATTCTTAACACTAGAATTACACTGGGATTACAGGAGATAAGAAAATGTATTTCTGTCTCAGTAAAATTATGATTCTTTAATTTGTCCCTGGAACTTCATTTTGACCCATGAATTGAACCAAACTGCCACCGGCCTACTCCCTCCAAGCATTTCCCAAATCTGGAAAAGTATTATATGATGAAATCAAAGCTGTAGAAAAAGAACATAGCAATTGCCTACATTTACAATGAAAATAGAGGTACAGAACATGTTATGACTGCAGTGATACTATTCCTAAATAAAACCTACTTGAACTTGTCCTTTTTTTCTTATCACATAGATTTACAACAAACTTTCAATGATAATGAAGGACAATCTATGGTTATACTTTGGTTGTCAATCATAAAAAGAAGCATTCTATAAATGTGCATGGTAAAACAGGTGTTTACAACAACTTTGTAAGATGTTAGAATGATATTACGGAAACGTTCACATTTTACTTCCCTTGTAATTGTGGCCATCTGGTTTAACAGTAGGTCTGACTAGATTGTCTTACTTGTCTCCGGGGATGGTTAAATGTTATTATTTGTTAAATGTTTCCACTACTACTAGAAATGAAAATTTATTTTTTGAAACTATGTACTGTTAATATGTGTTGCTTGTAATTTTCTTTTAGCCAGAGACATTCTACTTCCAAACGGAAATAACCCAATTATTAAAATAGATTAGTTAAACATTCAGTGCACTTACAGAAGCAATGAATGTCCTAAATGCTGTGCTCTGCAGTTTTTTTCAGAATCCACAGCACTTTAATGTATATCAAACAGTTCTGCTTTAACACTAACTGCTTCTGCAATGCAAAAACTTCTGTTAGCTGCTGTGATGAAAATCGATACCTGAGGCATAGAGCTGAAATTACAAAGCCTTTCTCACATATTCTTGAATGTCAGTCATATATTCTAAAGTAAAACACAAAGTGCATCAGTTTACACCTACGGTATACATGCACCTATACTACTTTCACTTTGGGTAGTAGCAGCAGTATTATTTGATTGTGATTTTCATATGTAGTCTTTTGATTTCACACTGTCACTGCTTCTGTGCTTCATACAACCCCCCCCCCCCCCAAAAAAAAAAAAAAAAAAAAAAAAAAAAAAAAAAAAAAACATTATTGTATTCTGCTAGATACACCATAGAGAACGTTATGAACAGAAAAAAAGCAACAATTACACTGGAATACAGATGGCAGCTTTCAATGTGACCAAAGGACTTCATGATCTATGAATTAACAACAAACCAAGACAGTGTCTAAACACTGCAGAAGAGCCAGGCTCATTAATAAGAGCAATTAAGTAGCTTTTTACACCACCTTGACATAGCAGCTCAAAACCAGATTTACCCAGAATGATGTGGTAAACGTTTTTAAAAGGTCAAATAATGAAATTTCTACTTAATAAAAACAATTTAAATAACTCACAGAAATGTTTTTAAAACTACCATAAGATAACATGATATAAAACCTTGTTTTCTGAAATGATCGACTCTCGCCTCATTGCTGCAACCCTCTTACAGATCAGGAGTTTGATCATCATCAAGCAACTTTATTTCCAGTCATTTCCCCAAAACCAAGGGCCAACAAAGCACAGGACATCTCTGTCTAGGCTTGTCAGGCGCCAGATCAGAAGGGGTTGCTCAAATGCGACGGAGCATACTATCCACAGCTGCAAAAGACAATGCAGCCTTTCCCAAGGGTCTGCAGCCAAGTTCGTCAAGTTGGCATGGCTCCATGGTGCCATGTTTTTATTAAATTGGTAATTTCAAAGTTTTGACAGATGGCAAGTTACAACTGATTTCTTACCTGTCAATATAAACAATGTAAATAAAATATGTTCTGTGAATAAGCCATGTACTTGGATTAACCAGTTATGCCTGTGCCAGCCACCTGCTGAAATATCAAGTCTGGCCTTAACCTTTGTTAACACTGTTTGGACACATAGATTCCATACTGTACCCAACCTCTCGGTTTAAGCCCACCCTGTTGTGCAAACAAATTAATGTCTGTTTGTGGCTACCTTGAAAAAAAATCTGCATTAATGTGCTCTTTGGCCTTTCTGTACTTGAGCTCAAAACAATACGGTTGAGAAGACAAGAACCAGCGGGTCACCCTTGCATTCCCGTCTTTGTTGCTGTAGAGCCATTTTAGGGGTGCATGGTTTGTTACTAAAGTAAATTTTCTACCCCATAAGTAATAGAGGAGAGCCTCTACTGCCCACTTGATGGCCATACACTCCTTCTCTACAGTGGCATATATGACTTCCCTGGGCAACAACTTCTTGCTTAAAAACAAGACTGAGTATTCCTCTCCATTCCTTTCTTGTGACAATACAGCCCCTAAACCTTCAGCGGAAGCATGTCTACAAAATGAAGGGTTTATTAAAATCTAGGCTGATCAACACTGGCTCCTTACAAATGGCTGTTTTTAAATCTTTAAAACGCCCGTTCTGCTTCCAAGTTCCAGACAATTTTGTTTGACTTTGTTCCTTTTCTCAATTCTGTCAGGGGAATGGCTCGAGTAGCAAAATCTTTTACTAACCGCCTGTAATAACCTACTAACCCCAGAAATGCCCTCAGCTGTTTTTTATTTGCTGGTTGCTTACAACCTTGAATTGCATGTATCATCCTATCTTGGGTTTTACTTCCACATATTATTTAATTTCTTTGTTACCATCCAGTTAGTTTATGTTCTCCTTGCACATTTTGTTCTTTTCCGAACCAATCCTTCACAATATGTAAATGCGAAGTTGCATATTTATACAATTTTAGTCAAATATTTTACTAACTGTAAAGGCTGCCACAGTAAACAAATGTAAATGTGTGAACTACCTGCAGTAAACTAAAGGACACCATCTAAATGACAGGTGAGGCCTTTTCAAGAAACAAATACTGGTATAATAAATAATACAACCCTCCCTCCCCCCCCAAAAAAACCTAGGTAGTAAACATTATTTCACATTTACTATAGTATTAGGTAGTACATTTTACAATTTTCATATAATACCAGGATAGAAATGGTCCTATCTTTTTGTTAAAGAACTCCTTGCAACCAACTTTGGTATATATATATATATATATATATATATATATATATATATATATATATATATATATATATATATAATACACACACACAGTACTGTGCAAAAGTTTTAGGCAGGTGTGAAAAAATGCTGTAAAGTAAGAATGCTTTAAAAAATAGACATGTTAATAGTTTATATTTATCGATTAACAAAATGCAAAAGTTAGTGAACAGAAGAAAAATCTACATCAAATTAATATTTGGTGTGACCACCCTTTGCCTTCAAAACAGCATCAATTCTTCTAGGTACACTTGCACACAGTTTTTGAAGGAACTCGGCAGGTAGGTTGGCCCAAACATCTTGGAGAACTAACCACAGTTCTTCTGTGGATTTAGGCAGCCTCAGTTGCTTCTCTCTCTTCATGTAATCCCAGACAGACTCGATGATGTTGAGATCAGGGCTCTGTGGGGGCCATACCATCACTTCCAGGACTCCTTGTTCTTCTTTATGCTGAAGATAGTTCTTAATTACTTTTGCTGTATGTTTGGGGTCGTTGTCATGCTGCAGAATAAATTTGGGGCCAATCAGATGCCTCCCTGATGGTATTGCATGATGGATAAGTATCTGCCTGTACTTCTCAGCATTGAGGAGACCATTAATTCTGACCAAATCCCCAACTCCATTTGCAGAAATGCAGCCCCAAACTTGCAAGGAACCTCCACCATGCTTCACTGTTGCCTGCAGACACTCATTCGTGTACCGCTCTCCAGCCCTTCGGCGAACAAACTGCCTTCTGCTACAGCCAAATATTTCAAATTTTGACTCATCAGTCCAGAGCACCTGCTGCCATTTTTCTGCACCCCACTTCCTGTGTTTTCATGCACAGTTGAGTCGCTTGGCCTTGTTTCCACGTCGGAGGTATGGCTTTTTGGCCGCAAGTCTTCCATGAAGGCCACTTCTGACCAGACTTCTCCGGACAGTAGATGGGTGTACCAGGGTCTCACTGTATTCTGCCAATTCTGAGCTGATGGCATTGCTGGACATCTTCCGATTGCGAAGGGAAGTAAGCATGATGTGTCTTTCATCTGCTGCAGTAAGTTTCCTTGGTCGACCACTGCGTCTACGGTCCTCAACGTTGCCCGTTTCTTTGTGCTTCTTCAAAAGAGCTTGGACAGCACATCTGGAAACCCCTGTCTGCCTTGAAATTTCTGCCTGGGAGAGACCTTGCTGATGCAGTATAATTACCTTGTGTCTTGTTGCTGTGCTCAGTCTTGCCATGGTGTATGACTTTTGATAGTAAACTGTCTTCAGCAACCTCACCTTGTTAGCTGTTTGGCTGTTCCTTGCCCAGTTTTATTCCTCCTACACAGCTGTTTCTGTTTCAGTTAATGATTGTGTTTCAACCTACATATTGAATTGATGATCATTAGCACCTGTTTGGTATAATTGTTTAATCATACACCTGACTATATGCCTACAAAATCCCTGACTTTGTGCAAGTGTACCTAGAAGAATTGATGCTGTTTTGAAGGCAAAGGGTGGTCACACCAAATATGGATTTGATGTAGATTTTTCTTCTGTTCACTCACTTTGCATTTAGTTAATTGATAAATATAAACTATTAACATCAGAAACAAAATTTCGTAAGAATGAAATGTTCGTAAAAAAGTGTTGTCCGGATTTTTGAAATGGACACATGTAATATATATATATATAGATATATATATAATTTATTATACATATATACAAATATAATACTATATATTAATATAAAATATATTAATATATCTATATACCCAGTATGTACACTATGTCTGGGTTTTTGTTTTGTTTCCCTTCCTTTTTTATTATATTTTTGGAGGGCCAAATGAGGCAGGCTGCACTTGCAGTTCTTCAGCACAACCTAACAACTTTTTGGAAACCCAGTTTAAGAAAGTTGCATGATATCACTAGTTGCGCAAGGCCAAATTGGAACTCAGACAGAAACATTTAAATACACCGTACACATCTTAATATTAATTAGTTAATTTGCATTTTGGAGGAGAATTTATCTCCCTAAAAGAAAACTACATGGAAACATAAATTACCTGAAAGGAACTACCAAAATAGCATGAGAAAATAGGTGTTTACACGTTTACACAAATAGGTGTTTACATGTTTAATGGCGGCAACCTTCCTAACTTCTCATTTTAACTGTGGGACTTTACTTGTCACTCTAAATATGAAAAATACTGCAATATTTGATTTGGTTTTGGGAATGTTTTTAAAAATATCAAATCTGATCTGAAGTATAGGCTACTAATGGGAACATTGGAATGACAGAGTATATCGAGGTCATCACACAACAAACAATTTAATAAAATCCCTCTAATGTTATATGCATGGCACTAACCTTTATGAAGAAAAAGCATAGTACTGCAGGCATGTTTTGTTTGATGTTTGGTTCATCAGATATGATTAGTTTACTCAACTAAATTTGCTCCCAAAGCCTCTCAAAGTGATTTATCACTAACTCTGTTATTGCAGAGATAAGAAAGAAATGACTTTTTTGGCTCTAAAGCTTTTTGTTCACAAACCATACAGCTATCTGTTATCACTACAACATAAAAGTACTCTTTCAAAACTTTTCATTTTCCCATAACCATTCAGTCTCACATGGCTTTAATGCTGACCCAGCAGTATAAGTAATAATGTGGTTGGGAACTTGGCCCTTTCACACTGTGCCTTTTAGACAAGTTTCACTATAAGAGAAAAAAGGATAATCAATTTCAGACTTAGGGGTGTAAATAACAGCTGTGTCAGGGAGATAATAAATGAGACACAATTGATCTGCAATCTGTTGCGGTACTCTGAAACTTTATGGTGAAGATGCAAGGAATTCTCGGGTTTTGTCTTTCTTTGACTCCATTTTCCACATGGGACACTGGTATATCATGTAGAACACCTTTTAAAGACACAGGAGTAGGCAACCAAACAAAAACAGGAGTGTGCTAAGGACTGAGTAGGTGTGAAGTAGACAGAGCTAAATCTGAACATTAAAAAAAAAGTAGTCCAAATTTAGCAGCCATTTATTTTATTATAATAATTATAAATATCTCAACATTAGTTAAATTTACGGCACTCAATTTATACTAAATGCATGAGTCATTTTTGTGATGGATTGAATTATATCGTTGCCAAAGCCCAATGCTTTCAATGTGTGATACTGATCAATCTTATTAAATTCTTGTATCATGATTTCCATTACATTAGAGTAGGTGTTAAAACTTCATGCTGATATTGGACACAGCTCTCGCCAAGTCAAGCACCAATTAAGACATAGCTTCTTTTATTGCAAACTAATGTAATCTATCTGCATTTCCTTCCATCTGTAGATATTCTTCTGCCTGGTGTTGATGGCTGAAGTGTAATGCTGGCTCCAGGGATCAGCCTAGTTTGCCTCCCTGGGGCATCAGCACACACAACGGCTGCAATGCTGTCTCCAGGGACAAACCACTGTGCTGCCTCCCTAGCGCATCAGCATGACAACTGTCTGGACTAAGCAGAGTAGGGTACTTCTCTGGGGTATTCAAGTGGGCACTTTCCATCCTTGGTGCTTCGTGGACTAGCCCATCACACCTTAAGAGGGCGCAACAGTGATTCTGGCATCCCAGCATCACCCCTCTCCGTCCTCCACTCAGCTAAGCCCAGCTTACTTACCTTCCTTTACATCAACGTTGCTTTCTTTCTACTGTGCTTGAGGTCCCCATCCAGAATCTTTTCATCTCAACCAGAGCCAGTTGCTGCTCCTCTCTGCTGTTTCAGATAAGTTCTCGTTATGCGTTGCAACTCTTGACCACTGAATCCGATGTCTCTGAAAAACTGGATTGTGAAGTGTGCCACAAATCCTCGACAACCCACCTTCACTGGGTAAACCTGAACTCTCCATCCTTACTGTTCCACTTCAGCAGCTAGTTGAGCATACCAAAGTTTCTTCCTCTCATACACCTCATCCACAGCATCCTCCCATGGCACTGTTAACTCTACCAGATGAACAAGATGTGCTGATCCAGACCACAAGACAATATCAGGTCGAAGGTTAGTCATGGCAATCTCAAGTGGGAAAATAAGCCATTGTCCAACATCTGCCAGCATTTTCCACTCTTTAGCAGCTTCCAGTTGTCCTAGATGAGTTTTGGTTTTAGTACCTTTGTTGGTTGCTCCAGCATATATTGCTGGAATTGGTGGCAACCTGTTGGTCGTGCTGCGCTTGTCTTCCAATGCTAAAGCCAAACATCGCAGCACCTTAGAATTTTACATTTTGGTCTGACAGTCTGCAGTGACTGCAGTACTAAGGGCTATTCACACTATAACATTTGTTCGCCGCATTTTCTACGATAAAAAAACAAACCTATAGAATTGAATATTGTCTTTCATACTTGAACGTAATAGCTGCAAAAAAAATAGAAATTCACAGCGAAAAAAGTTGAAACAGGTTGGACTTTTGGACAAAAAACGCTGCAATCACCACCTTGTCTGGTTAAATTTGGACATAATCTGAAGGTAATATGGATGATGAGTAAGCTGAAGAAGAGAAAGAAAGAAAAGAATATGGAGTCACCCTATGAACGAGCTACGTGAAACCTTAGGGGAGTACCACCATCTTGTGCAAGAGCTGATATTGGATGAGCGCAGGTTTTTTTTCTATATATATATATATATATATATATATATATATATATATATATATATATATATAGATATATATATATATTATATATATATATATAAATTTGGAATCGCCGTTTATTTTTCTTATAAAGAGAGGAATTTGGAAAGCCCCCCTTTTTTTTTAACTTCAACCTAGCTCGCCACTGCCACCCCTGTGATGACTCAAGAGTATACAGTACTTTGATACTGCCTTTTGTGCAATATGTTTTAATAATCATCCAACTACAACAGCTTCAATCAATAAACAAGCTCAATATTCAGAGATATTTTTATTAAGCATTATACATCTTCAAACCCTGTATTGATATAACATGTTTCTTTTTGTTTGGTTTATTCAAGGGTACATTTGTTCTTTATTTAAAAAAAAAAAAAAAAAAAGATAATTTCTTAAAAAAAAAAAAAAAACAGCCAAGTTTGTGAGAAACATGACAGGTAATTAGTCCAGTATCCAAACCCAAAGCTCAGAAGACCAGTGATTAAGTCTCTTCTGACTACAATCAATTTTTGAAAATAAATAAATAAAATTCAAGATGACATATTTCATCATTAGTGTAAAACATTCACTGCGGGAAACACTGTTATCAAGAACACATTTTTTTTATGGCACTCATCAAGAAAATATGAACTGTCAGCCCTCTTGTGATTAATTAAGACATTCATTACTTTATGTTTACTGTATCCCATTAATATTTTACTTTTGAGAAAAAGAAACAAAAACATTCTTAAACTTGAGTGCATGACATTGGAAAAAATCTTATATTGTGCCATTTCTGCAACAACTGTTCCCTCAGTAACCATTATTTCAACAAGCATCAGGATTGTTAAAGGAGGAAACATGATAAGATGTAATGAGCCTATTGAAGTAGTAAAAATACTTCGGAAAATATACACAGTGCCTATAGAAAGTTTACATGATGATAAAAGACACACACAAAGTAATGTTTTATTGGCCATACAGAGTTGCTGTTCCTTTTCAATTCGAAGACGACCACCAACATTACTTATAGGATATGCTGCCTATCAGGTAGGTATTACTGAGCTCTTTATATCAGAGCTGCTGATAGGCCCCTTCCTGAGATGATGCACTCGGTCCCGCCCACCGAGGGATTAAAACTGTCATACTGAGGAAGTCATTTCTCTTTTTGCTTCTCAAGACGGTACGGTAAGACCTCTGTGTTAACCGTGGGCGGAACATTGGTACTGCAATTACACATTATTTTTAAAAAAGCATCTGTATTATTATTACAAAAGCAAAGCAACAAAAAAACTGACTTAATATCAAAAACATTGTTTTCCTACCGTCAAACAGCAAAAGAATTTTTCGAATTCGCCATTTCACCGCTGAGATATTCCCTTCGCAATGTGTCTAATACCTCACGGTTTAAAAACAACTCCGATCGACTAGCTGTGTGTTTTGCTGCGCTGGCCTTACATGTATCTGTTGATGGTAAATTCTCCCTGATCACGTTGTAAGGGAGGTCACAAGTTGTCCATTCACACCTTGACTTTGTTTATAGCCTAATCCATTGAAGAGTAATCGATGTGCGTAGGTAAACAAGACATATATTTGCAAGCGAGAGTGCAGTGTTACGCACATAGGATCAAGGTTCTGATGCGTCCATGATATGCTGCCATTCCTTCTCCCTCGTGACTGCTCTGGTTTACTTTCCCATAAGTAATGTTGGTGGTCGTCTTCGAAGTGAAAGGGAACGTTAGGTTACTTACCGTAACTCTGGTCCCCTGAAAGAGAAGATGACCACCAACCACAAGGTCAGTGCAAAAAGAGAAATGGCTTCCTCAGTATGACGGTTTTAATCCCTCAGTGGGCAGGACTGAGTGTGTCATCCCAGGAAGGGCCTATCGGCAGCTCTGATATATAGAGCTCAGTAATAACTACCCAATAGGCAGGCATATGCGATAAGTAACGTTGTTGGTCATCTTCTCTTTCAGGGAACCAGGGTTATAGTTTTCAGGAAATTTTTTTTTTTTTTTTTTTTTTTTTTTTTTAATAATAATAATAATCTTTATTTTATATAGCGCTTTTCATAGTGGACCACCGTCACAAAACGCTTTGCAATATACAAGACTAATGCATCTCTCAAACAGCTACACCATACCAGATTAGTCAGAAACAAACTTATGGGGCATGTTACAAAAATAAATAAATTAATGTATTGTTTTTTTGTTTTGTTTTGTTTTTTAAATCTGCCCTCTAGTGGATATTTTGGTAAACAACATACTATAGATAAACAAAAATGTCCCGTGACCAAACAAGTTCTGTTTACCATCTTTTTCAGTGGTGTTGTTTTCAGAACATGTATCCCCAGGAGAAATTTTTGGGATTCCATGCCTGTTTTTCACACCAAGGGGGTTATGCACACACAATGTAAACAAACATGTGTTTTTAATTGTACGTTTCAATACGTCTTCTGATTAGGACAATATGAAAGTTTAGGACAGTACTTAATAACTTTAATGAATATACTGAAATAAATAAATAATACAATCATACATTTTATATGTAAAAGAAACGTCTATACAAATATAAATGGAGGCTGTGTGATCTGGTGGTTAAAAAAAAGGGCTTATAAAGTTTAAATCTTGCGATCCACATTGTGACCCTGAGCAAGTCACTTAACCTGCTTGTATTCTGTCTTTCAAGTGAGACATTGTTGTAAGTGCCTCTGCAGCTGATGCATAGTTCACACACCCGAGTCTCTGTAAGTCGACTAAATAAACAAATAATAGTATACAAATGCCACTATGCTGTATGGAGTTTTATGTTAATCTGAAGTTCAATTACAAGGATACCAAATGCTTTTGTAAAAAAATAAAATCTGAAAAGGCTCAAATCAATGTTAAGAGTAATGTAATTGAAACAGGATAATGGTGGATAAAACACAGCTAAAAAATATCTTATTGTAATCTACTTGCAATTTGTTTCTTCCAGTATTGCATACAGCAATAATGTGTTCCATTTCAGAATTACTTTCATCTCAATTAAAGCATTCATTCATGTTATAGTTGTGCACAGCAAGGACAGCAAATTGATGAGTAAATAATATGAAGAGATGTTATTACTGCAGCAGTTTGCAATACAAGATAATGGCATCTGAGTTCCTGAAATAGAAAGAAGGAAAGGAATTATATGCAATTTTACTGAATAAAAATAGCTAGTTCTAAGAAGTGATCAATATTCCTAGAGCCTAGAGGATTGAACCATATTACATTTAAAGAGTTGGTGCAATTTTGAGGAAAGATGTAAGTAAAATAATGTAAAATACTTTCAAAGAACTTTGGACACATTTTGCACAAGACCCATTGGGATGGATCTCTCAGTTTTACCATTTTCCTCATCGTGTATAAAAACATAAGACAGGCATAAACTGATGACCATGAACACCAGAAGAGAGTCTTTTAACCAGGGAACAGATCAGTAACACTGCACATGACACGGATTCTATTGAACAACTAAGATAATTGATAAAGAGAGAGTCCTACTCTCTGGAGAGTTTAAATTACTGGTAAAGTAAAAAGAAAAGTTGATATAGCTACTGTAATTTTTACATGGAGGAACACACACAGAAATGCAGACAGCATGACTGGTGAAAATGTATGTGTGTTCTCCTTTTTTTAAAGATAATATAATCAATGTGATTCATTTAAATTGTCTGATGAATATCTAGGTCTGCTCTCAATACAGCCACTATTTTTGTAACAAATTAACCTTTGATAAATTGTATTGTGAATGTTTCCTACATTCCAGTTTCTTATAGAAATGAAAAAAATCCTTAACATTATGACCCTGCTAGTTAATTATTTATTGTTTTAATACTTTTGTCTCAAAATGACTCTATTGTCTATCAGATTCTTTTTTTTTTTTTTTTAACGAGACGATGTCTCTTACACCACTACAGGAGTAAAAAGTGAGACAATATGCCTTATTTACACCTTTGGATGAGGCGTGAAACCAAGGTAATATTGTAAGTGACTCTGAGAGCAGTTGTGATGCATAGTTCACTGATTAGTCTGTAAGTCACTTTGGATAAAAGCATCTGAAAAATGACAAATTAAATGTACACAACTCCTGTACAAATAATAAATACGTGCACTAGACCATACATAGCAGTGGTGTTAATATGTTATATGCGCTTGCATTTCACACCACTCATGCTGTGTGGCTGTGATCTCTACTTCTCCTTGGTCCTGTCCAAGTTGCTTTTTTTTTTTTTGCTTCCACACTACAGTACTCAAAAGTGCAGTAAAATGTAATTTCACATTTTTTAAAGTTAAGGAATTAAACACACTGAAGACTATTTTCCTCCTTCATAGTGCTACAGGTTACATTGCACAACTGGGCATAATTCCAACCCTCATGTGCCTCTATTTTACCTTTCAATGCAGCAGCACACAGTAATATATCTGTTTTCAAGTTGTAAATTGGGGGATAGCAGGATCTGGGTCACGGGGTAAAGCATCTTATATTTTAAATATCAACAGTGTTGGCATTCATTCATTCAACTTTTTTCCTTGTGTTGCTTAAATTTGCCCTGTAAAATACTGATTGCATATTGCAAGTTAGTTACTCAGAGATTTCTAGATCTCTTAAGGTGTTTATCCTTTATTTTTTTTTTTAAACCACAATTTCAAAAATGTTGAAGCGTTCATGACCCCTTATAAAACTTTAAGGAATGAGTTACTAAAATATGTTTTTTTTTCAATTATGTTTTTTGATAAAATAAACAAAGGTTGATATTCATGGCACTGTTCTTGGCCTCTTTAACAGCAGTTTTGAACAGTTTTATGGATATCAGAAAACTAAACTTGAAAAAAAATACATTCTTTAATAAATTTTCAGTTGTCCTTTGAAGAAATGTAAAAACACTTAAGATGAATAACACATTCTTATGCAAAATGTTATTTCTAAATCAAGTATGAGAAACCACAGTTAAGGATTTGTAAAAATGTCCTATTTCATTTTTTTTTTTTTGCATTTTTTTTAAAATGTTGGATAAGGTCAATTAATAGGAATTCTACTGAATTAACATTTACAGTGCCTTTGGTGAAAAGTCTTGCCATTTTACTGTCTCTCATAATGTGCCATTGAGGATAGGTCTCTACACTGAATGTATATCACTTAATAAAGTATGAAACACATTTTAGAAATCATTACTTTTAGGTAAGTAGACACTTCTGAAACCGAAGCTGCAAAGGTAATTGAAAAATATGTGATAACCCATTCAAAATGTATAAAAGTTTCACTGAACCAAAGTGTTATCTCAAGGAATATATCATCTACTCTGTACTGTATGTGGTTATAAAATGCTTAATCACTGATTTTAATAAAACAAGATAAAATTTATTTATTTATTTTTTACAGTGGCACAGCAGAAGAGGCACCTCCTCTTTTTTTTGTATTCTTTCCAGTCACCACATTTTCTGGCTATTGTTTGGCAATGGGGAATATCCTTAATCCCTTGTTAAGCTTGTTCTGGGCGGCTTGATGTTGTGAATAATACTTACTGAATAAAGCCTCTGAGGTGCTTAAATTGGGTCTCAGAGTCTTCACCAGTACATACTACTCACAATTTTCATACACTCACTCATAATGTAAGAAATGCAAGTAGTAATACCATTAATAGCAACATTTAATAACATTGAAAACACTTTTTTTAATGACAATTATTTATGTAATGTGATTTTGACTGTAAATAAATAATTAAATGGAACATGTTCTAATTGTTTTAATTGACACCTTAAAGGGACCTTTCTATTTAATTGCGTTACATGTTCCCATGTGTTGCTACAACTGTTTTCGTAAGATATGTGTATTGTTTTATTTTTTTTTTTTTTTTTACATTTTGACCACTTTTTTAAACTTTTAAATTGCATTCCCTGCCTCAAGATGACTTCACATGTACCCGCATCTCAGAACTACATTTCCCATCATCCTCCTGCTCACTGATAAATCCAGTTCAGTTACATATGTAAGCAGGAGGATGATGGGAAATGTAGTTCTGAGAGGTCCATCCGGGTGCATATGAAGCCATCTTGAGGCAGGGAATGCAATTTAAAAGTTTAAAAAAGTGGTCAAAATGTAAAAAAATAAAAATAAAACAATACACACATCTTATATAAACAGTTATAGCAACACATGGGAACATGTAACACAGTAAAATAAAAAGGTCCTTATGTACCCTTTTATGGACAATTAGTGGTTGAGTGGGCACAGACTATATATGTAATAATGTGGTTTTCCTCTGTTGAGAATCCTAGTGAAGATGTGTTTTGCACTGAAATGTTGATGTCTCTTTTAATTTTGATGATGAACTAATAAATAAAATTACTTGGTGAACAATAATTCTGCGTGCGTGTTGACAGTGGCTCCTCCCCCACTTGGGACGACAACGTCTCCTCCTGATGCTGGAGACGTCAGCAGCTCCTCCACCTATGGCGCTGGAGATGGCAGTGGCTCCTCCCCCTCTGGCACTAGAGATGGCAGAGGCTCCTCCCCCTCTGGCACTAGAGAAGACAGCGGCTCCTCCCCTTCTGACACTAGAGACGGCAGCGGCTCCTCCCCCTCTGGCACTAGAGATGGCAGAGGCTCCTCTCCCTCTGGCACTAGAGAAGACAGCGGCTCCTCCCCCTCTGGCACCAGATGGCAGAGGCTCCTCCCCCTCTAGCACTTGAGAATGCAGTGGCTCCTCCCCATCTAGCACTGGCAACAGTAGCTCCTGCAGCAGCCGCTCTGATTACGGCAGCAGCAACTTTGGCTCTGGTTGCACCTAGTGGTTTGCTGTTTGCGCCTGCTGCAAAAGGTATTGAAACTGCTGCCCCTGTTGCACTGTCTGCTGATGCATCTGCAGCTGCACCTCCACTAGCCTCTTCAATATCACCTGCATTTTTTTCTGCAGTTCTTAGCTGGGTCATGAGAAAATGCCAAAATAGGTTTCAAAGTTGTTGTTTTCGTTTTTCTCTCTAATCCTGAATTGGAAAATGCCCAGTTTACATGGTGCCTCCTGAATCATTGTATTACTGAGGTCAGTGACAGCACGAAACATTACTTCAAGAGTAGTACACACTCAGCTGAAAGTGTTATGAGTCATGATTTTAGTCCTTTTCTAAATTGGTTACATTCACTTCAATTAATTTTGATTTCTGATTTGTTTCTCAAAATTGAAATGTAATCCCTCAACTAGCTTGAGATCAGGTGACTCTCCTGGGTCATAATTAACCATTCTGAGCCATATCATTCACAAAATTACTTGCTCTATATTTCTTTGTATCGATACAGATATCTACCTTGATCAAATAGAGAATGGCTTTACAGGTTATATTTCTGTAATGGAAGAAATTAATTCTAGTTTTCAGTCAATAAGAATTTCACAGCCCTTGTGTAACGGGATTTCATGAACACCTGTAATAAAATAAGCAAATGGTCTCTCTCTCTCTCTCTCTCTCTCTCTCTCTCTCTCTCTCTCTCTCTCTATATATATATATATATATATATATATATATATACATATACATACACACATACATAACAAAGTTGTAAACAGGACAATATACAAAATTGTAATTCTGTTTAATATACCTCCTTAATAGGTACTTTCTGTTCCTGTGTAATGTCATGTTAAATATCTAGACTTGCTGAAGTTAATTTAAGCTCTATGAGACAATACAATAGTGCAACATGTAATTAATCATCTTCTTTCCTGTTCAAGAGCATACCAGGTGCACCCTGCCAGTGAACTAAAATAGGTATCAGAGGTGGTCCAACAGTTTTATAAGCTTTCCCTTTTATGTTGAGGACCTCAGTGTTTTGCAGTGGATTGCTTTTGGGTATCACAGGATTACATAGTCAGGAACTGAATTGTTTTAGTCCTGGTTGGCTACCCTTTTGCTATTATATATGCTATAAACTTAAGAGTGATAAGAAAGAACCCTATAGAACCATATATTGATAACTCAAATGCAAATTTTGTTAAAGAAAACGTTTAAGATTTTTAATGTAACTTAGTTACAGATCGGAGCATTCTGAGTTGTTTGATGAAATGTTTTTTTTTTTTTTGTTTCAGAATCTGAGCTACAGTAGACACTCATGATATTGTTGATTATTTGCTATATATGCAGCTGTTTGAACATATATATTCACCGCATATCACACATGCATCAACAACATAGCTAGGTTCATTTCATTCAACCTATCTTTAAGCTTGTTCTTTTAACATATTGGACTGTCTTCAGCGTCAGCTGTTATTACTCGTGATTCTCCATAAAATCCATCCCAGCTGTTAGCTATAGCATAAAATATGACAGTGTTAGGCCTCACAGGATCTAGATACTAATAACATGACCTACACAAAGCCAGTGAGTGATTTGGCAGCCAATTTCAAGTATATGATCTGCCCATGTGGTATTGTGTGGAAAAGGTAATTTATGATTTGAGGGGTCACTTTACTTAAAGAGAACCAGGGGACAAAATGATTGAAAGCAAAGCAGGCTGAGAGGTTTTGTACTGTAAAGACAACACTAAAAAAGGGAATAAGGTGAGATACATTCAGTTTACATAACAGCACAGACAAAGTGACTGCACAAGGGAAGGTTGGATCTTCAAATAAGCATTTTATAACATAGGCTTTTGTCAAATCCATTCTGCTATTAATCTTTTGCCTGCAAGAACAGGTAATGATATAAAAGCATGAACTTACTATGGAATACTACATTTAATCATATTAGGCTACCATATAAAACATGGAACATGGTGTATAACAATACATTAGTTTACATTTACTGTCAGCAAATTGTACATTTTTGTAAAGATTAACATAAAAAAAAAGTTCAATGAAAACATACGTTGTTGTTAAAATATACGTTATGATTTATTAGTGCCCATGACAAACTAACAGATACATACTGTACATATTTGGAACAAAACAGTAGAGAGATGGGAGATGAACACGTGCATTACAGGAAACTTGTCTAGATCATGGGTATACTGGGGAAAACTGTGCTATCACAGTAGAGAAAACATGGAACTTGGCAACAATATTCCTTTGGAAGGAGAATGGTATAATGGACTCATAGCTTCATCCATGCTCTACTCTTACAGCCTAATTCCATTGTGCTACAGCACATACTTTTTCGGAAGCACTTAACTGCCGCAACATTTTAAGGACAAGTGTAAGCTTAGAGTCATGTTTTAAAGTAATTATAAATATGTTTTTATACATACCTGATTATATATTCTTAACATTTTTTTTATAAGCTAATAGGTCCCAGAGATATCCATACATTAATATCCATGCCCACTAAAATGTTAATTTATGGTAATGCCATAGCTGGTATGTTTATAAATAGCATGACAAATGCTATCTCCTTTTTTAGCATTCCTCTATTGTGAGCAGAGGCATGTGGCACAGTGGGTGTGACACCTGGGGAAAAAGACTAATAAAAGCCCCTGTTTGCTGGGCTTGTTACCCATTGTGTGCTTGGACTGCTGACCTCTCACTTTCACTCAAAGTACATACCAGGAGCACCATGCCACCAAAGAAGCCTGATCCAAAGAAAGAGGAGCCCAAGCCAGCACCCAAGCCCCCAGAGCCTGAACCACCAAAGGAACCAGAATTCGACCCAAAAAGTGTTCCGGTATGTGAATGCTTGTGGATCTGTCTTTTTCCTTATCTGATGATAAATATGCTTGTTTTTGCATATAGTTTTTATTTATTCTTTGCTGTCTGACCATTTGGCCTGACATAATTTGTTATCACCATTTCTAACTGAAAAAATCCTTAACAGAGTACAACTTAATTTTATCTCATAGTTTATGATTGATTTTTTTTAAGCTACGGATACAAATTTAAACAACATTAATTCTTCTTAAACTAATAATAATAATAATAATAATAATAATAATAATAATAATAATAATAATAATAATAAACAATAACAAACAAAGGAAGGGATATTGAACTGTCCAGCACATATTTCTACAGAAATGAAAATGTTATCCTGTGAAACACAATTGTACCCAGTACTTGTAAAGCTAATCTCAAACGATGAATTTAAATTTGATTACCAAGAATAATCAGATTAAATTAAGGTTTGTTGAAATAAGTATTTCTGAAAATTTGTCATTTATTTAAAACACAGATTTTCACATAATCCATGTTATTATACAGTACATTCGTCTTTACCAGTTGCTTTTTCAGAGAATTCATTTAAACTTGAAAAAAATGTCAATTAAAAGTCAATTACTACAATAAACAAAAGACATTACAAAGGCTAAATATGCATATGTTCCTTTTTTTTTTTCTCCACTCAATTTCTAGCATTTTGTTTTTCAAATATTAAGGCTGCTAAGAATTCTAGATTTGACTCTCTTTTCAAATAACCGAACAAATACAATACTGTATTTGACCACTTGATAGTGATCTAATAAAAATAAAAATAAAATAATACTGGTATAAGTAAATAAGCTCTAATATATTTCAACATCCTGTGGTTCAACAGTATGTGAATGCTCTAATGAGTGTGTATTATATCTACATACTGACATCTTCCAACTCTATTAAAACTGATTGAATTTCCCACCAGATGTGAGACCTTACATCAACACATAGAACAAAAATGCAATGATTCGGTCAGTAATAGATTGGGTTTATAAGTTTAATGGACTTAAATTACAGACCCCAGTGTTTCAAAAGTATTAAATACATAACTCACAATATATGCAAATTTCTACAATGGCGGGAACACATGCATGTGTAAATCTTTCTCATATTGTATCTGCTACCATGCTTGGATAAATTAATGTACAGTTGAGCAATCTAGCAAATACGTGGAATTTATACCGACAACCAAATGACTTTCCATTTTATAGTAAATCTGAACAAATACTCACCATTTGATCTTGAAAACAAACCACATCAGACAGTGTGAAAGAAATTCAAGAAATATGTTTAGGTTTTCCAAACAGTTGTTTTACCCTCCATCTATTCCAACCAACTGGTTTATTTGATTAACATTTTTAAAAAATCCTTAAAAAAAAAAAAAAGGTGCTTTAGAGCAGGGTTTCCAATGAAAATGGGCTAATTAAGCACATGAGCAGTTAAATTAAAGGTTAATTAAGTAATTGAGAACTCAGGTTCAGTGAAAACCAGAAGCCACAGGATTGGGAAACCCTGGTTTAGAGGGGGGATAACAGTTTGTGACAATAATGTTTAGAAACCAAGTCATTTGGACAAACATATATAAAATAGAAAGAATACTACAAAGGAGGCATCAATTTAACCTTGCCAAATACAATAATATCACATACTGTATAACCATTATATGCTGTGCTTTGCAACCTTTGTTTTAAATGGGTTCTCACCAGCAAAATGTAATCAGAAAACACTGTTGTAGTTGGGTAGTTCTCAGTTGTTTTGAAATAGTTTGTCTTCCTGGAATGAACTGGTCCTCTGGTGGTCTTCTGCATTACTTTTTTGAAGACCACCACTTAAAGTTGGTTTTAAATGATAAAAAACTAAAGCATGACTCCAGTTACTTTGTGGTCAAAAAGAATACCATCTTATAAGTCTAATAAAGTTCAACTGAGTGTGTGGTATACAATTATTTAAATTATCGTAATACCACTCCGCTATAGTGGACCCCTGTATTTTATATTAAATGTAGCAATGTTGACACAGGGGTCTATAAATTAACCTTGAGCAAAAATGCCGATGTGATTAATACACAGTTAAAAGTTGGCTACCAGATACAACACTGTTTAAATATAAACTAGGCCTCTATGTCAATTCTACATGCCTCAACATTCTATATGTTATGCAAATTTGAAAAGCTACAAGATTAGGCAACATCAAAACAGATTATAAATATATTGGAAAATAAAACCATAGGTGACAGTTGTAAATAGTCATTGACAGGACCACTTAAAACTGACAAAGGTCAGAGTGCATGAAGTTAGCATTATGTACCTGTAATTGTAGGCATGTACGTGTGTTGCTGCAGCTGCTGTGAGTAAATGAAGAAGGACATACCATTAATACGGCTAGACAAACAAGTGCCTTGGTTTGAAGACTGTCAGGGCCTCTGAACATCTATCAGTGGTCGAATTACACTGTATGTTTTACTACAGTATGGAAATAGAAAGAAAAAAAAAAGTGTTTATTGAAGCAGTCATTTTTATCCCAATTTAGTCTAAATAGCAGTCCCTCCTTTACTGTACATTACTTTATTTTGAGCAGTCGAAGGAACGTCGATATCTATATTGTTTTTAAATCTTTTGATTTTTGTGAAATGTTACAATGCATTTAATTAAAAGCTAAGACTACTCCCCATCGCTGCAATGCATCAAAATTGTTTCACATGAGACATGAAGAATAAATTATGGAAAGAGAGCCAAAGCCCATTATACATTTTTTTTAAATTTATTTATTTATTTTTTTAGACTGCCTAATTATTTTACCCCAAATTTTGGAGGTGGAATTTCCAATATTCTTTTTCCCTCACTGCAGCAAATCCCTACACAGCTCAGGCGAACTATAGGCTCAGTGGGTGTCCTACCATGACCAAGCCAGTTTCCTCTTTTACACCCAGGAACTTGAGAGCGGATGTCAACAAGCTCCAGGCCTCTGGAGGGCAAAGACCAGCCCTATAGGTGTCACTTACTAGGCACCTGGCCAGTACGGTCCACTGTAGCATGATGAGGACAAACAGTCCCTGCCAATTTTGCCTCCCTAACCTACAAGAGTGCGAGCCAATGCAAAGCTCCCTCCCACCAGAGACTTCTCACAGCCAGGACGTGAACCTGCGCTCCCCTGACTGCATGATGCACCTGGCACATGGCCGCGATTTTACAAGGTGATCCATTCAGGGACCCCACTTAACATTTTAGTCAAGTTTATACAGCACATTTTAAATGAGATATTATTATAAATGACAAATTGTATTTCAAGCCATCTGTTTTGAGTAAACTACCAGATGTACCTCATTAAAGCCTGAGAAAGTGTGATCAAATTAATTTGTCAAAAGTCAAGCGAAAATACCATTTAACCAATTAATTAGTTTTCTTTTTCATATTTGCGGGTGACCTAACATTTCCTCAACCTAAATATCCTAAGTTATGTCTTTTTTTTAAAGGATTACATTCTCAAAAAATGTCTATCTACTGTATGCATTCATTGATCAAAGTGTACCCGATTCAACAACTGGTTCAAAAACTGGTTCAACAACTTCTAAACGTTTTTGAAGATTCTGTCTAAGAATATATATATATATATATATATATATATATTATATATATATATGATATATATATATATAATTTTCCCTAAAATAAATCTTGTTCTTTTCGACCACGGCAAGAATGCCTTTGACTGTCTGAGTTTTCAGCTGATGGGCTGTGCTTGGGAGCCTGAGGACTGCTTTTGAGAATAAAAAAAAAATGTGGTTTTACATTTAAATTAGCATGGCACAATATAGGGACACAATGTCAAACATCAAATTTAATGTTAATTTAATAAGCAGTTTTATTTACGTATTTTTAACATTTTTGTAGTTTTATTTAAAAAAAAACACATACATTCAAGCTGCAGTAAAAAAACAAAAAAATCAAAAAACAACCCAACACAGGGATTCTTCTAACTGCGCAATTTATTCACGACAATGCACACCCTGTTTTGACACATTATGTAATTATCCTCTTGTTAGTTAGTTGGTAGATGTAGCTGTATCAGGTATATGAGATCAAAGTATCTTCTATTTCTCATAACCCATTCAACATGGTGATATTAGATGGCCTAACTAGATATGGGAGACTGTGTATGGATGAAAGTTTTGGAATACCATAGAACCTTTAATGTTGTCTGTTCACTGCCCTGCATATGCAACCTATTTTACAAGATAAAAGAGAATAACATGGTGTGAAAGATTGTGCCACTTTCACATTTCGTTGCCCCTTTAAGAATAGACCCAGGACACGGAAATTGATTTTTTTAGCGCTTGCGCGCACTTTTAATAAACACCAAATCAAAAATAAACAAAACAGAAATAAAA
The DNA here is from genome assembly GCF_017654505.1 of Polyodon spathula. Lineage (NCBI taxonomy): Eukaryota > Metazoa > Chordata > Actinopteri > Acipenseriformes > Polyodontidae > Polyodon > Polyodon spathula. The sequence goes on from NC_054536.1 coordinate 71,328,817, forward strand.
ACCTAACTCCGTTTTGGAGCTCTTACTAAACACCAAATGTAACCTAACTAACACGCAGGACGGCTAAGCCGTTTACCTGCTATACAAACACAATAACACACGGGCTTCACACAATACCTTATTTTGCAACGACTGCTCGCTCGCTCACTCTCTCTCGCTCACGCACGCACGCACGCACACGCACACGCACACGCACACGCACACGCACACAGTTGTGCTCTCCACTCAGCAGCCCTGAGCAGACTGGCTGCCTCTCTTAAATACCCTGCACTTGGCTCCAATTTACAATTAGCACCAGGTGCAGGGGATTATCTAAACAATAAAACAATTAAACCCTTAGCCCATTCACCCAAGTATTCTCACATGTTTCTAGCAGGGAGGAATTTTAACCCCCTCCCTGCTATCTCACAATAGGTATTAAATATTAAGATTGAACTGTTTTCATGTTTGCAATACTGTTTGGGATACAGTACCAGCATTAAGTATTTCAATAAAGGGATCACGCTGTAATTCCGTTGCTGGTCTGGTATGAATGTTGATTTGTCCCTTCAGAGCTTCCGTACAAATTTGTTGGTAGTGACGTTTGGATGAGCTGTACTGGGACATGTAGTTTCTATCAAATTTATACCGGGTATCTTTTCTTATGAAAGCTTTTGATTGTTTCTTTTTTTTATGCATAGGCCTGCGTGTTAATAATAAGCTTGCTTTCAGTTAAAACAAATAATTGGGCTATTTTTGAAGTGACTTTGGGCTATAAACTCTGCAGAAATCTGGGAACCCTGTGAGCAACAAGCTTCCTCAATGTGTTGGTTCGTAGTGTACGGTTGTGAGTTTGTGTTTGGGGGTTTCAATGGATCGCTTTGTGAAGTGAGATACAAATAATTGGGAAAGCCTTCTGTGCCTTCTAGTAGTACCGATTTGGATGAAAATATCCCAGCTTCAAAGATGGCGAAGCTGACGCCAAAGTATAACATTAACAAAAGGTGGGTGCTGGACTTTGCTGTTATTTTTGGTTCCACGTGTTTGTGGGAGACTACATTTTCAGGACTGACTGACCTGCAGTCAAAAAAAGTACAGAAAGCTTTCTGCTCAAACTCTCGAGGCTCAGCTTTATTGTGCTCTAACATCTTTTGAGCCTGAGCTGGCAAAAATGGTCACCAAGGCATGCAAAGTTCACACTAAACTTTAGGCAATTATGTTTATGCCACTGTGTTTATTTTTCGCAGAAAACTAAAACGGGACATATTTGTCTACTTGACTAAGTTTCTTTAATTTTAGTAAATTAAAATGTTCATTGTTACTTTTATGGGGTTATTTCTATTGGATAAAAAAGTCACAAAATACACAGCAGCTTTCAGAACTTTCTTTTCCTTGGATTAAAAAAAATATATTTTTTGTCCTTTCTCAGTTGAAAATGCTGATATGTTTGCATTCTGATTTTTTTATTTTCATTGCTACCTTTACATATTGGTCACTACTAACATAAAGCCAGATACTGCCAACTGATCAAAAGGGTTTTACTTTATTGCAATCTTGTTCACTTTATTGCTGATGGATCGCAGAGCCCATTGAGATCCACCAAAATAAATCTCAATACTTGATGTATTGGCCACCACTGATGTAAGCATACAGAAAGTGTGTTAACCTTGTTTTACAGAGCATATGGGTTTGCAGCTATAGTGCATCTATAACTGTATACATTTCCAACAATACAACCTCAGCACCTGAGGTTTTAGGAAATTGCCAGTGTGTGTGTTTGTATTCTCATTCCATATGAGAATGTCAGGTTAATACATAACCCACAAAATGTTTTGAAAACCTTCAGATCCTGTGAAATTACCACTGACCAATTGCCTTTTAGCACAAAAATATATGACATTTGGAATGCCCTGCTTGCAGTTTTTCAATATACATTTTAAGACTACTAATGTGGAATAACAGAAAGAAAGTTGCCTTCCCTTTCCCATGAAGTTGTCTGTTAGCATAGCACCAGCATATTCACAGAAAAAGATTACACATTTGAATATAATTGCACAGGGTAGAGGTTAGCTTGAATCAAAAAGTAGTGCACCTTTTTATCACCCGCATTATTTCCCTTTTTCATGGTGCAAAACTTAGACATATTAGTACACCCCTGAAAGCATTACTACATTAACAAAAGTGTGGTTGCCAAGGTTTTCAAATACATGTTCTTATCTCTGCCGTTTTCATTGCTCCCCTTGTCATCGAATGCTACCCTGCCCATCACATCTAAAAGCCTAACCTGGATACAACCGAGTTACGGGTGGTATGGCATTTCCTGACTTCTGTGGGTTCAACCTGCACCACTGAAGTTAAATTAATTGTCATTTTATTGTAAGCAATTTCCTGACTTTTGTGTCTTCAAGCTTAAACCATAACTATTTGTTTAACATACCCTCATAGCAAATATAAAACATATGTTTTAGAACAGTAATGGACTTTTCTGGTTTCTGATTCTATATAAATGTTCTTCTAAAATTAGACTTATAATACAGTACATGCAAACCCTCTGTAGCTGATATATGTTTTGGAAAGCCATACAAGGTATTCCAGCACTGAAAGACTGTGTCCAGAGAGTCCTCAAATGACTGGGACGAGATCTCTGCTCTTGAGGTTGTGGGGCCTTTTTAAATCAATCATGTGTGTCTCTAATAATAGTTGTAGAATAAAGCCAGCTGTAAATAGACCAGATGCTTAACAATGCTCAAAATATTTAATAGCGTGCCAAAACATTCCTAGAAGTTCCTTGTATGCATACAGAATGAGCTCTGCATGGTGACCATTTTTGTCAAAATGGAAATTTGCTTACATCATGTAGTCTATTATAGACTATGATTCCGGGAGAGATTTAATGACTATATTATGCATGCAAAATGGATTCCAATTATAGAAGGTCAGCTACTCTTTATATAGTAGCTTGGTTTTGTTGGCGCTGTCACATTAAATAAAATTTATTGTGCGTGTGTGTAGGTAGAATTCAAGTTATGTCTGTCCTTGTAAGTTATTGAGAGTAGAAGAGAGATTTCTGGCAGGAAAGCATGGATGGATGAGTAAACTTTTTTCCTTTGTTATTAAACTGTTATGTTCCTTTGTAAGGTTGTACTTGCATTGACCTGCTCCATGCCTTCTACTGCTGTGAGTTATAACTACTTCCTGTATCTTATATTTGACTTTACTCAATATTCATGTTTTTTGTAATTGCTCTTATTTGAAATCATTCTCATCCATTCATCATATTTCCTACGTGCTCATACTGGACTTTACTCGTATAAGCAAATATTTTTATTATAAATTAACTGCTTTTAACCCGCTTTTACATGTAATTGTTTACTGCATTCCCTATTTTTCTGCTGTTATTTGAATTTGATATTTTGCTACTGATTTTATTTTACTTTGCAACTGCTCTTTTCTGTAATGTGATATTCTGAAATGTGGTTCTTTACAATGTGATATTTTGTAATGTGACACTTTGTTGTATTGTGATATTTTGTAGCAATTGTAAGTTACCCTGGATAAGGTTATCGGTTAAGAAATACATAATGTATTATTAAACATTTACAGCAATTTTTATTGTAAAAAACATACTACATTTAGGCATGAGATGTACTGGTTGCATATTATCAGCAACATTATAACGACAGTCCTCCTTTTGTAAAATAACAAAATTGAAACATGCATATTTATCATTCTAAACCCCCCCCCCCCCCCCCCCCCCCCCCCCCCCCCCCCCCCCCCAAGGATGAAGTACACTTATATATTTAATTTGTCCAGGCCCATATTTAACAATGTTTGACCACCAGGCTCATTTTCATTACATTGTCTTTCAGTTGCAGTTTATACATTTCTGGCTTAATAATTACTGTACAGTATTAAGTGGCATTATAGTTTATTATGATTTCTCACGCCATTTACACCTAAACATTTCTGTTGTTTACATAAGGTGAACTAAAATAGAATAAAAATGCATCTTTTCTTACTTCTCCCATTAGATTTTAAGGAGGCATTTTCCCTGTTTGACAGAACTCCCAACTGTGACATGAAAATCACATATGCTCAGTGTGGCGATATCATGCGTGCGCTTGGTCAGAACCCAACCAATGCTGAGGTCCATAAAGTCCTAGGCAGGCCAAAAGCAGAGGGTAGGTAGACACCTTTAATTATTTTCTCATGTTTTGTACAACCGCTCTGTCTTCTGCTGTACGCCAATTCCTTTTCTTGTTAGAAATTATTTTCTTGTTTTTTCAGAAATGAACGTCAAAATGTTAGATTTTGAGACCTTCCTTCCCATGCACCAACACATCTGCAAATTGAAGAGCCAAGGAACCTTTGAGGATTTTGTTGAGGGTCTGAGGGTGTTTGACAAGGAAGGAAATGGAACAGTCATGGGGGCTGAGCTTCGCCATGTTTTGGCCACACTGGGTAAGGACCAGGGAGAGCACATTTTTAAAAACTTATTAGGCTGTGCAAGATGAGCTTCCATGCTAGAGTAGCATTGGATAAAACCATATTTTTTAATGAATATGATTTATTTACATCACACTTTCTATGACTCCCTCCTCAAATTTGGTTACATAAGCCACAGGTGGTCATTGTATATTCACTTTTTATAAAGTTCAGATATTGCATGAACTAATTACCAACTGCAAGACCAATACCAATCACTGCAATAAAGCACCTGCAATGCATTTTCCTAAAAGCCTAAACCCTTGAGGTTCTTATATATGATAAGAGAAAGAGAAACTTTAAGATTGAATTTAGAATATGTTTCTATTAGGGATTGTACATTTTTAATAAAAAACAAATGTTTCTGACACAGGTGAGAAAATGACAGAAGATGAGGTTGAGCAGCTCATCGCTGGGCACGAAGATGCCAATGGATGCATTAATTATGAGGGTATGTTATAAGAGGGTCATGTCAATCACATGCTTCTTTTCACATATATACAATTTAAGTATATTGTCTAATATTTGTATCTCCGCCACTATGGTTTCAAGTTTGAAAAAGTCTAATGCTTGTAACCCCTAGATAACATTTCTGTTGTAAACTCTATGAATTTTATATGAGTATAATTTTACCTGATGGGGTAAGGTGATCATTGGTGAAGTAATCTAAGAAAAATTAGGTTAAGATGCTGTTTATTTAATAGAAACATTATGCACACACTGTATGAAGAAATAACTGAACTTTTGTTCTTTTTTTCCAGCTTTTATCAAACATATCATGGCTGGTTAAGGTAATGGAAATTTGGTTAGCTAATTAAGGTAATTAAATTTTTTGTATGCATTAACTTTGTGGAGTCAGTGTATTTCCTTATATATATTTTTATTTTCAGAAATCAAGACATCTGAGGACTCCATTTGAGTTTTTATACCCTGAGAATGCCTGTACAATTAATTTGAAACTGGGATAGTGCATTTCCTTTTGTGGTTTTTATGATGATTTTTGTTCCCAGACATTGTTTCCTTATGACGAAAAGTGAACAATGAAAACCATGAATCTCTGAAAAGAAGATACATCAAATACCAGAAATTGAAGATGTTTTAGAAATTAATTTGTATTTTAGATAACCTTTCTGTTGTAAAGGAAGACAGCCCAAAAACTGTATTACATTGCTTTCTTTCATTGTATTCCTGGAAATTTTCCAATGATAAATTAAAGCCCTTCATACTGATGTGCACTAACCGCAAGGTTGTGTATTTATTAAATAAATGAATATCAATGACGTTACTTGCTCTATTAAATGCAGATTTTAGACAGAATGCAATTATGTTCTTTGGCTCATTTTTAGTTTGTAATCTACATAGATATGTCAGCACAAGGAACACTTAGTAACTGTGTATAATTGCAATGGTGACAGCATACATTTCTGTAGACTGACTTAATTGTAGTCAGAACAATGATCTCTTAATGAAATAGTTGCTTCTAGAAGTTAAACCAAACTCATTACAGATTGTTTAAGTATTTAAGTCTTGTCGCTGTATTTTTATTCAAATAGATTTTTTTTTTTTTATAAATTATTTAATTATGAAAACCAACACTAGACAAGGAATTTTTAGAATGCTACAGATTGCAATCAGTATTCCGAATGAATCACTAAACTGAGAAGGGTCTGGTTCCAACTGGTTCAGATTAGAGGTAGTATAAAGGTACAGCTTTCCACACAATGGTTGGATGTAGAGTACCCTTTTTTGCAATTGTCGCGGTGGTCTTTAATGACCAAACACCTACCTCCACACGACAAAGACTGGAGGAAAAAACTAATACACACCAGTTTGTGGAAAAAAGGTGAAAACTAAACTTTATTTGCAGGTAGCTCCACAGTGCATATCCACCACACTTAAAACAGCAGCATAACATACAGGCCCCTTTTCAGTACTTTAGATCACCATGCAGAAACCAACAGCTCACGGCACCATCTCTCAAACCAAACTATCTCTCTCAGGAAGCCATATTCCTTCCTTTTATCACACATACACACACACAGGTAAGTTGCCTTTAATTAGTTAAAAGGGGTACTGTCCCAATAGAAGGTTCTATAAACTTGCCCCATTATCATGACCCATGAATCTGTTACATGTAAATCAAAAGAAATTAATACAATAACGGCAACAATTTAAACATATACCCAACATTTAATCTGGCCGATATAAATAAAGAGAGACAAGCTTCCAGATAAATTGTGCAATACTAATATTCACCACTAGAGGCCCCTAATGCTACTACTGCACTCACACTGTCCGACCCTTTAAAATGTTAACTTCAGTGACAGTTAAATGCATGTGACACATATATGATTATTTAATTTTGGCCTGTTCCAACCCTTTGTCTGTTTTTCAGGGAACACAAAAAAATATACAATGTCAAAAATACATAGCTGAAAAGGACTTTTTAAAATAAGTTGGCTTCCATTTAAATGTACTGTTGTTGGTTTGTTGGTACAGTACTACAGTACTTTAACAGAAACAGTATTTTAATTCAGATCAATAGGATTCTGAAAATATCACTTGCCAAAAGTAATACAGTACATATAGTAATACAGTACATATTTTTAAATCCGGTACATATTGTAGCAGTATGTAAAATTCCCCATTAACAACCCAGCAGCAAAATTAAATCAATATGTTTTACCCATGCACAGAACTGCGTAAAATATAAAAGGCAATTCAATTTAGCAAAACATACAGTTTCCAGAATTAACAGTATCCAAAGTCAGTATTCAAAATGGCAGAATATCAATAAGGACCCAATGTCACAGTTCACTTAAAAATGAAAACGCACAAAAGCAACTAAAGATAAAAAAAGAAAAGACACAAATAAAAAATCACTGTATCTAAAACTATTTAACTCTTAAGTGTTTTACATTACCATAGCTTGTCTCGTTCACTTTGTTTTTGAAAATGCAGCAAAATGTTTTTGCTGCATTTTTGTCAGGTGAAATTGGGGGAAGCATTGTGTAACTTCACCTGGGCTGTTACGGATAATCAAATAAGAGATGGGCTTTGTATCAGAAACCTGAAGAAATTGCGTGTGACGGGTAAACACACACACACATACACATATATATATTCAGGTAGTGGACAAAAAAATGGAAACACCTGAGTAAATGAGGGACACCGAGTATATTGAAAGCAAGGGCTTCCACACGGGTGTGGCTCGTGTGTTAATTAAGTAAATAACATCTCAGCATGCTTAGGGTCATGTATAAAAATTCTGGACAGTCTGGTTGCCTATAATTATAGATAGCATGGCTGCAAGAGGAGATCTCTGTGACTTTGAAAGAGGGATGATTGTTGGGACGCGTTTGGCAGGAGCTTCAGTGACCAAGATAGTCAACTTGCTGATGTTTCACAGGCAACGATGTCTAAGGTGATATCGGCATGGAACACCAAGGGAAAGACATCATCAGCAAAGGGCGGAAGCGAATACTCCAGGATTGTGATATCTGTGTATTAATTCAAAGTGCAAGGCAAAACAGGCAGATCAACTGACTACAAATTTCAACCTGGGGTGCGAGCAGTCAGTTTAATCAAAAACGGTTGCAATGCACAAACCACGAGAAATGTGATATGGTCAGATGAATCATCCTTCACCATGTTCTCGACAAATGGATGAGTGCACGTTACTTAATGGTACTGACTGATCATCTTCACCCCATTTTCCATTTTGCAGCTTTTCTCATTTCTTTCCTACCTGAGGGGGGGGGGGGGGATGACAATGCCCCCATCCACAGAGCACGTTATCCATATGTCATGGCTTTCTCAGTCGCAAGAGCTGAACCCAATCGCGCAATTATTGGATATTCCGCCCAATCGAGCATTTATGGGATACCTCCATCAACCAGACGTGAGTTGATTGACTTTCTCATGGAAGAATGGTGCCGCATCCCTCCTGCAGAATTCCAGAGGCTGCTAGACTCTATGCCACGGTGTATACAGGCCGTACTGCCCGCACGTGGTGGCCCAACGCCTTATTAAGTGACTTGGGTGAACGGTAAAACACAACTGATGTGTATCTGAGTGTCGTCTGTTCAAGTGCTGACTGTATTTATATGGCAGTACTCTTGATGCTAGTTCATTTATGTTGTTTATTTAGGCTAAGCTTATTTTACCAGCAAGCTTGCATTCTTTCAGACCAAGAGTACATTTTAAAATACAGTTTATTCATTATTAGAATTTATCAAACATTGTCTCCATCTTTTATATTTTCCCATGAGATTCCTTGAATTGTAGGTGAAACCTGACACAGATAAATGTTCACTTGCAGCATTTACAGGTCTCTATAGACAGATTCACAATACACAGTGATGGTTCACCATCACAGCAATACATACATCAAGGAGAAGTCAATCGTCACTTATCTCATGCCACTACATTCATCAAGTCTTTGCTCCATCTAGTAAATTAATGGAGGCCTCATAAAATTATTATGCTTTTTTTTATACTGGAAGATATATATTTTTTTGTCATTGCCATTTTCGGTTTTCACATTACAAATAATGTTGTTTTAAATTATTCCAGACTTCAGCCCTTGGTTTTAATTTATTTTAAGGAAAGGTTTGTGTGGGTTGTGGTAGAATTGCTCGACAGAAAGCTAACGTCTATGACTTCTATCTAAATCCAGATGCGTTTATTTTTTGCTAAATTTAAATTACTGGTAGTGTGCAATAATAAATATAAAAGCAACTGGTTTGCAAAATTATACTTTACATAAATAGACCTTTACTTGTTGCATAGCTGTACCCCCTCCCTCAAATAATATTTACTTTATTCTGTGGTGGAAAATGATTAGACAGTGATGCTGGCCAATACAAATGAAAATGGCCAGTTATGTTTTCCTATTTCATTTTAATTAAATGTGGTTTACAAATTAAATATGTATGAGTAAATTGACTTTTACATGGTGGTATCCTCTTCCTTTCTACCAAACAAGTTAAAAAAAGACCAGGAAACTAATATGTACAGAGGGATGGATATGCAGGTTGGTAAAATAAACCTCTGAGCAGTAGTTACTGGTGAATTCTGAGACATGTGGGGCATTAATATAAAAACTTATATAAAGAAGGATGGGTTTCGGCAAAGTACCTTTTTCAAAGCTACGCACATAGAGTAACTTCAGAATGTGGAAAAAGGTCACCAAAAAAAGAGAAAGATTTGAAGTAACACGATAATGTTCTTTCACACACACGTAATTAACATTCTACAACCAGGAATTTTAATACAGTACAATATGTAACTGACAAGTCTGTGTAAGAGCATCATCTTACATCTTAAATCAAACTGTACTCATGGCTGTTTCACCTGTGAAACACTGTGCTTAGGCAACAGATAACACGCCCCATAGAGTAGAGAACACACATGAGCATTGTCATTAAATGCAGAGCTTGGGAATCACTGCTGCGCGTGTGCTACAGGGACAACAGGGAAACCGCCCAAGCTCTTTAATGCGCATGCTGATTTACAGCGGTAGCAGTAAGCAATGTAATTAACCTAATGATTAATAGCAAACGCCTCTTACACACCAGCCATGCCTGCCTCTGAGCCAAAATAAACTAAAGACAAATGCATAAGATAGAATTATAATGAGGCATTTATATCTAATGTGGCAGTTATTACATTATTATTACTGTAACCAGCTAGGGGCCATCATACCTGTCATACCAATAATTATTCATTTAGATCCTTTTACACATTGCTTTGCCATAAATAAAAATGCATTTCACCTCTTTTAGCATTTGAAGTAAATGGGATACTGTGGCAAAGTGGTTGATTGTGTACAGGTGCAGGAGTGATGCAGTGCGCAATAAACAAACAAGGAGAGTTATAATCCAGTTGGAAAGACATTTTATTGTATCCAGGTCTGGTGACCAAATAATAAGACCCCGGCAATACACAACAATGTGTATTGTGTGGCGTAAATAACAACGGGTTGCAATCCCAAATAGTAAACACAAATATCCACCCCACAATAATACTAACATGGTCACCAGTCCTGGGTGCATGCAGTAGTGCTGGTTTGGTGAAACAGTTTATTAGTGACAATCGTGCAGTGCTGTTACAGGTTAGTGCTGGCCCTTGGCGACAGCTCTGGAATCATGTTTAGCTGTCTAGTAATATACAAAACAAGACAATTACAGACAAGCAAAACAAAACACTCACAAACGTTATTATCTCTCACGGGGTCTCTCACAGTCCTTACAGTTCAAATGCTTAAACCAAATGAATGAACAGATTACGATTCTCTGTCCTTTTATGCTGTCACACATGAACCCTTGGTAAACGAGTGCAACCGCCTCTCCAATCTGTGGCTGCCACGTCATTTCCCTTCCAGTAACGCATCAATGCATTATTGCAACGGAATCTAACCCCCATTGAGGCTGGCTGACTTCTCTTAGGAAAGAACTGTCAGACCTGCCAGTCCATGGAACTCTGTTCTCGCTGCCTAGTGCCCTCACAGGTTGGGAAGGAAATTTACAACCAAGAATCATTGACTTTCTAGCACAGATACTTAAAGGTTTATTTCAGGCAGTGCATGATTGACACTGGCTATTAAAGGTTGTGTTGAGTTCATAGGGCTGCAGTTTGCAAGGAGCCTTGCAGCTGGCCAATTACATTAATAGAATTCAAATGCATATTCATGAGTATAAATTAGAACATAGCCAATCAAATCGACTGGTCAGCCAAAAAGCTTGTGCTGCGACCCTCATTGGTTATGATGTGCTTACGCAGCTAAACTCTCTCTGTTTTGTCAACCTGCTGTATGTAATTTTTTAAAATAATATCACACATAACTTTATGTATGCAAGCACTCAGTATTTGGATAATGACATCACTGTTGAAATGATTTGTTTGATAGATTATGATTTAAAAATAAGTATAGTGTCTGTAGTGTCTACAACAAATATTCTGGCATTGTTACATTTCTTATTTTCTTTTATATTAAATTTAAATGTTGCAAAGAAAAAGCTACTTATTTACACTGTACAAAATCACACAGATCCTGCAAATTTAGAACATCAGATACTCAACATTCTATAATAGTATCTTATTCAGAAAAAAACTAAACTTTTGTATTCAAATAAACATATAATAATGTTCTCATATATTTTTAATAGCAAGAGTCTCAGTCATTTTCCATGGCTGGCTATGGCCCTGACTTGTAAGACAGTTGTACATTGTGCTGGTTCAGTGTCCCATGCTTTAATTTCCAGGTTTAGGATGTCAACATTTGGCAGCTTGAAACTACGGGGTTGATTTGATCAACCAATACACATCTGGATAGCATCAACAACTTATTTTTCAGGGATCATCCCAGGATAACCATGGTGGTTGAAGCAATCCAGGGTGATTCCCTAGTGGCAATCCTAGCAAAGTGTACAATTAGCCATCACATTTCAAGATTAAAAAACCTCCCTCTCCCGCTCCTCTTTGCAAATAAATAAATAAACCAAGCTTAGACTTTTCTGTCCCTTAACAGTGAGATCAGATGTAATTCATGTTACACTAGCCTTAATCTACCATTATTTATTTATTTATTTATTTCTTAGCAGACACTTTTACCCAGGACGACTTACAGTTGTATACAAATTAAGAGCAAGATTCAAAATACAATGACGTCAGTCCTAATAAGAGCAAATACAAAGTACAGTATGATTTGATATCAGGGCAGATAACATTGTTGATAGTTACATCAGGGCTAGATACAAGTGCAAGTGAAATACAAAATACTACAGATTGGGTTGAGTGCAGGATTAAATACACTAAAATAGGGAGCAGATAAGTGCAAGTTAAAGTTAATTTATCTGCTCCCTGTTTTACTATATTTAATCCTGCACTTAACCCAGTCTGTAGTATATTGTATTTCACTTTGTGGGTACCTACCAAGAACAAAAAAATGTCACGTCTGCACCCCAAAGTGGAAATTCATTCCAGTGGTCTCCAATATTATTGCTGTGGGCTACCAACCTCAGCACCAGGCTTGAACCACCATGTATAAGGTTGAAGTAAAATCTATTGATCTAAATTCATTGGGCAAGTTTTGTTCATAAGAACGAAGACATGGAAGAAAAAGAAGAAAAAAAATTGGTTCCACACATTTGTTCAAAAATACAAATATGGGGCTTTACATCAGCATGCTGCAAGACCTACAGAACAAAGCTCCAAAAAATGCCTGGGACTACGAACATGGAATTGTGAGGAATTTGGTGTACTGGATCTCCAATTACAACAAATATAAAAACATTCTACTGAAGAGAGCACTGTCACTGTGGAATTCTGATTCAGGTATTATTATTATTATTTACGAAATGTGGCGAGTAGGTTAGCCTGTTGCAGATTTACTACAATTATTTTGAAAATGAACATTACTAAACATTTTAACTGGATAATTTTTTCTGATTAACCCAAAAGTGCGGTATTTAGCTCTGTTCAGATGTGTCTTATATGTATATAAATATATATGCAGTCTAATGTTTAGCAAATAATATATTGATAGTACAACATGCGCTCTTATGGAATGTTAAGATTTTTGTAACGTTATGTAATATATTTGTTTATTTTGCAGACACCTTATCCAAGGCTTCTTAGAGACTATTTGAATATTGCTTAGGTCACTTGAATTCTCCCTAAACAAAAAAATACATGTAATCCCAAATTGGACGAAAGGTACTACCAAAATAGCGTGACAAAACTGCAAGACTTATTTTTGCATGTGAACCAAAGTGAACTGGTCAAACGATGTAAAAAAAAAAACAAGCAAACAAGTAAAACAAACAATAATGCTTACCACCTAGAAGGCAGAATGTGATTTACTCTTCTACTGATTTCCTGCTTTGCTGATGGGAAGTGGTTGGTGGGGCTTACACGTGAAGTTGTGTTTTTTGCTTTGATATTGTTATTGTTTCACTTACTTGTATCTAGTGTTCAGATAGGGCACTTCCATTCCTTTTGTTTGTGGAAGAAATTCTAAATACATTGATTTCTATTTAACAACATAGTCTTCATGTTGTAACTCAGTGTTTGAATAATTGATTACAGTGTTGGAGTGAATCTTCTCCTTTCTGAACCTTGTTGCAGTGTAACTGGTGGCAGTTATTATATCTCACTGCTGGGTGTCTTTGAATGGCTCAGATTCATTTCAGGTGTGTCAATACTCATTCCCATCAAGAGCTCATGTTTTATTTGTTATTATGAAAGGGTTTTGAATAACCTCACCCAGCACCAGGTGATAGTAATACATCTAAGATCTTGGTACTCTGTACAGGGCATGGCGGACATTAGTTTATGTTGATCAAATTCAACTGAAACTCTTGAAAGACGTGGGCGTCCAAAGAAATTTACTTGTAAAGCAAGTAGGAGAATCACCCGAGCAGCTACAAAAATCCAATGTTAACAGCCAAGGACTGAAAGAAAGATTTAGAAGCATATTTGTTCAATGGTATGAGTAATACAGAAGTAATGTTATTATTCTTCAAGGATACAGTGGGTTTTAAATCATGTTTTATTCTATACATTGTGTTCTGTTCTTTCATTTAATCATTCAGCCACCATGTTGGTTATTAACAGTTGAGCAGATACTCATCTTTTAAAGTTCAGTATTTTAGAACCATTTGGACAAATAGCTGCAACTTTGAACTAAACTGACCAAGGCCCCAATTTTGATGACGATGAAAATCTCTAATGCAAGAGCAAAACACATTTGCCCCGCGATTTTTATGAGAAAAGAAAAAGCTAAAAGAAACTGCATTAGTTCCAGAGGTTGGTATACCTTTGTAACAGAAGTCATCACTCTAGTATAGTAAGCGATGTGTCAGTCATGGATTGAAGGAGAAGTGATTGAACTAGCTATCGGTGGGGATGTAAGTAAGGGTGTTTCAGACGATGTGATGATGTGATCTGTTCCTTTGTTATGGTTATGGATAGACCTGTAAAGGACAGGTGAAACTTAAAGTAACCGTGAGTGTTTTGTATTTGTATTTGTTATTAACTGTTTATTTGTAATTATTAGATGGCTTAGCAAACCGGGAGCTGTCGCTGTTAAGCCAGAATCCAGCCGGGGTTACAAACACTGCACAGGTCACACTTAACTGTGTATTCAACACCAGCACAGGAGCACCGCAAAAGGATGCAGAGCCGTGTCTGTACATTGCCTTTGTGTATTATTATTTCAGGACTGAAACCCTGTAAGGTTTGGCAGTGCAATTACACATTGCTGTGTAATTGCTAGTATTATTAATTAATGGTGCCAAACCGTGAAAACAAATTTAAGAAACTATTTACATGATGAACACAGTTTGTTGTCGCTATTTGACCACTGCATCACCTCTACCCCTGCACACTGCAAACCACTTTGTTACAGGCCTCCGATTGGGAGACCTATATGACCAAGTTCCAAATGGTCACCCAGGTGAATGGATGGACAGCCATGGAGAAGGCGGCCAACCTGGTGGCGATCCTAAAAGGGCCTGCCGAGCAAGCTCTGAGTGACCTGCCCTGTGGTAAGGAGTTAGAGTTCCAGGAACTGTCTGCCTCAAGTCCACCTCAAGGACCGCATACTGGACCATGAATTCTGGCTCACCAACATTGGGGATCGGTGTATCCTGGGACTGGACCTGCTCACCAAGACTGGGGCTCGCCACTTCGATCCTGCCGATTGGTCGCCACTACCTTCCCGTAGGCCCAAGGTCGAATTCACCACCAGAGGTATGCCAAACCCAAGCATGGCACCATCGGCACGAGGAGCCCGGACCTGCCGCACTATCGCCTAACCAGCCAGCGACCTCTCACACCCCCAGCACCATCGCCAGACCACCAGCCTTCGAGGGGCAGTAGCGGAACTGTGGCAACGCAACTGCACCAGCCTCCTGCTAGAGTTCCAGGATACCTTCTCCACCATCCCACAGGGCTCTCTGCTGGTGAAGAATGAAAGAACTTACTGGTTTTGCATTGACTACCGTTGCCTCAACGCAGCCACCGCAAGGACTCCTACCTGCTCCAAACTTCATCCAAGCAAGTGTCACCTGCTGCGGCAAGAGACTCAGGCACGTTGTTGGGGCCGATGGAATCACCACTGACCCGGGCAAGGTGAAGACGGTGCGGGATTTGGCCTGTACCCACCAAGATGGTGCAGGTGCTCAGCTTCCTTGGATTGGAATCTTACTATTGGTAGTTCATGCGGGACTTTGCACGAGTGGCCAGACCACTGCATCGTCTCACAGAGAAAGAGCGCCGGCTCCAATCAGACCCCAACTGCCATCAGGCTGTCAACCAGCTCCGTGAGGTGCTGACCTGGCCTCCCATCCTCGATTTCCCTTGACCCAAAGAAAGAGTTAATCTTGGACACCAATGCCAGCAATGTGGACATCAGGGCAGTGTTTGTGCTGGAAATGCCGGAAAATGACCGGGTGGTGAACTACTTCAATAAGATGTCGGGGAAGGCAGAATTCAACTCCTGCATAACTTGACTAGAGCTTCTGGCTGTGGTGAAAGGAATCAAGCACTTATGCCATGGGGAGAGGATTTAAAGAGGTTTACCCTGTGCTGAATGTTAAAAAAATTAAAGTTAGAATATCTTACCACTCACAGTATTTATTGCCTTTTAACAGATCATGTGGTCTTTGTTTTAGTAATCTTTATCAAATACCTATTACCACTGCCCAACCGCACGCTTCTGATAATACAACTTTACACCTGATTTTATTTAATGTTAGCTCTCTCTTTATTAAAGCACCTTAAATGCTTTTTAGTAATGATTTTAACCTGGATATTTTAGCTTTAACTGAAAGTTGGTTTTATTGATGCTTCTCCTCCAAACGGGGAGGGCGGGGAGGTAGACTTGCCACCATCACCTGCAATGAATATATAATTAAACAGAGAATTTTTGAGGGATATTCATCTTTTGAACTGTTAACTTTAACAGTAAATAATGAATTACCTGTTCTTTTTATAATTATATAATAGTTAAACTTAACATTTTTTTTTGTGAATTTAGTGAGTTTTTATAAATATTGTCTGTCAACTAGGATAGGATTCTTCTATTGGGTGACTTTAATATCCATATCGATATTAAATCAGATTCTAAATGTTCTGAATTTTTAGGATTAAATTACCTTATGCTACAAACAGCCAAGATCTTATAATCAAAACCAGGGTAGTTAATTCATCAACCGCTGTAAAGTTCTGTGAGGCATTAAATTTATCGCCATTTACTCAGTCTGTATCATTAGATGAGTGGACTAACACCTACAACACCTCCATGACTAATATTTTAGATACTGTAGCACCAGTATTCAGTACCCAAAACTCAGACAGTGTTTTACAAAAGAAGCACAACAAGGTTTAATGACATGACTCATGAGCTGAAATGTGAAGATCATAAATTGGAACGCAGATGGAAGGGTACAAATCTGTATGTTCATTACTCTTTATAGAAAAGCCATTAAGCTAAATACAGGAAGGCTCTGTCCCAGACTAGATCTTCATACTATTCCAGTCTGATTGAAACAGATCAAAATAATCCTAGGTTTCTTTTTAGTTCCATAGATAGAATAGTAAATCCACCTTCTGATACTTCTACCCTCACAATTGGCTCCTCTTTTAGCTGAAATAACTTCTTAAAGTTTTTCCAAACTAAATCCCTTGACATTAGAGATCAGATTTGACAGACTCATTCGATTATAGACCATTCTTTCACACCTGAACCTATTAGACCTGATAGAGTGACGCTGGAGGCTTTTTCTTCGATTACAGTGCCTATAGTAAGTATCCACCCCCCTTGGATAGTTTCACAGTTTGTTGTGTTACAACCTGAAATCTTGATGCATTTAAATGGGATTTTTTTTGCTTTGATTTACACAACCTACTCAACACTTTAAAGAGGCAAGAGAAACAACAGTTAATGAAAAATAAAAACAAGAACTGAAATGTCTTGGTTAGAAAAATATTCACCCCCCCTGAGTCATTACTTGGTAGAACCACCTTTGGCAGCAATTGCAGCCGAGTCTTTTGGGGTAAGTCTCCACCAGGTTTGCACATCTGGATTATGCAATATTCACCCATTGTTCTTGGAAAATTGTTCAAGCTCTGTCAAGTTGTATGGTGATTGTTGGTAGACAGCAATCTTCAAGCCTTGCCACAGATTCTCAATCGGATTCAAGTCCGGGCTTTGACTGGGCCACTCTAGGACATTCAGTTTCTTGTTTTTAAGCCACTCTAGTGTCGCTTTGGCTGTGTGCTTGGGGTCATTGTCCTGCTGAAAGGTGAATCTCCATCCCAGTCTTAGGTCTTTTGCAGAATGATGCAGGTTTTCCACAAGGATTTGCCTGTATTTAGCTCCATCCATTTTAGTCTCTACCCTGACAAGCTTCCCAGTCCCTGCCGATGAAAAGCATCCCCATAGCACGATGCTGCCACCACCATGCTTCACAGTAGGGATGATGTTATCTTTTTCAGAGTCTCCCACATGCATGTTTGCAAATTCAAGCAGGATTTTACGTGGGCTTTTTCAGAAATGGCTTCCTTCTTGCCACTCTTCCATACAGGCCAGATTTGTGGAGTACCTCAGCTATTGTTGACACATGGACAGTTTCTCCCATCTCAGCCATGGAATGCTGTAGGTCTTTTAAAGTTGTCATTGGCCTCTTGGTGGCTTCTCTGACCAATGCCCTTCTTACTTGGCTGCTCAGTTTGGGAGGACAGCCTGCTCTAAACAAACTCTGGGTGGTGCCATATACCTTCCACTTCTTAATGAGCAACTTGACTGTGCGCCAAGGGATATTCAATGCCTTTGAAATATTTTTATAGCCCTCCCCTGATCTGTGCCTTTCCATGACTTTATCCCAGAGTTGTTTTGAAAGCTCCTTTGTCTTCATGGTAGTATCTTTGCTTTGAATGGACTGCCCAACTGTGGGCCCTTACAGAGACAGGTATATTTAACCTGAAATCATGTGAACCACTTTTACTGCACACAGATGGACTCCATTTATTGTGCGAATTTTGAAAGCAATTGGTTGCACCTGAGCTTATTTAGGAATGTCATAGCAAAGGGGTGAATACTTATCTAATGAAGACTTTTCAGGTTTATATTTTTAATTGATTTGTCCCCCCCCCCTTTTTCACACATTGAAAGTGCTGAGTAGGTTGTGTAAATCAAAGGAAAAAAATACAATTTAAATGCATCAAGATTTCAGGTTGTAACACGACATACTGTGAAAACATCCAAGAGGGGTGAATACTTCTTATAGGCACTGTACCTTACAAGACCTGAAAGCATTAGTTCTGCATATGAGACCTACTACTTGTGCCCCTTGGTCCAATCCATGCCAAATTATTAAAATATGTTTTCTGTGTTAATAATACATGCATTTGAATATAGTTCTCTCTGCATTGAAGGTTGTGGTGGTAAAGCCCTTGCTCAAAAAAAAAAAAAAAAAAAACCTTGACCCTAAAGCCCTCAGCAACTGTAGGGCAATATCCGATCTGCCATTTTTTCAAAGGTTCTAGAGAGAGTTCTTGCTACTCAATTACACAAGTTTCTAACTTGTAATACTGTATTTGAGAAATTCCAATCTGGATTTCATGCTGCACGGAGTACCGGGACAGCCCTTGTTAAGGTAGTAAATGATCTTTTGATAAGCTCTAACTCTGGCTTTCCTTCAGTTTTAATTCTCCTAGATCTTAGCGCTACTTTTGATATCATGGACTATTCCATTTTATTGAATTGTCTTGAAAGTTTAGTGGGGTTGCCTGGAGGTGTTCTATCTTGTTTTCGGTCTTATCTTTCCAATAGGTTCCAGTTTGTCTCCATCGAGGAGATGAAGTCTGATTTGTCAGAAGTTGCCTGTGTTGTTTTTCGCTATATATGCTGCTATTAGGTGATATTATCCGCAGGCATGGGATGAATTTCCACTGCTATGCAGATGACACTCAGCTATAGTTGTCTATGGATCTAGGCAATCCTTCTGCTGGGGTGCTATTAGCTGCTTGCCTTGCTGACATCAAGGGTTGGATGTCACAGAGCTTCTTAATGTTGAATTCTGACAAAACAGAGACCATGCTTGTGGGCTCACAGCATCAACTAAAGAATATCAATTTACCTAAGCTAGACCTTAGCAGTGTCTCATCGGAACTAAAACTAGAAATTAGAAATTTTGGGGTCATCTTTGATCCTGATCTATCATTTGAGAAAATTAGTTTAGTCAATTGGAAAATTACTAAAGTATCATTTTACCATTTCAGAAATTTAGCTAAGCTTAGACCTATTATTGCCGTACCCGATGCTGAGAGGCCATTGTATGCCTGTTTCATCAATAATTGACTATTGCAATGCACTTTTCTCTGGTATTCCAAAACGGATGATTTCTCACTTACAGCTTGTTCAGAATACTGCCGCTAGAATTCTGTCTAAAACCAAGACCTGAGATAAAGACACCTGACAATTTAAACAAATTAGTATAAGGTGGACTTTTAAAAATAATACATTGTGACTGGTGTATTTATGTAACTGTAGCAGGGCCAGGAGCCCTCTTCATGAAAAGGGGGAAGGCAGAAGCCCTGCCATTAAATGTATTGTTTTGTTCTTATTTTGTATTGTGTATTTCAGAACAGGGTATCGCTCCGCCCATGTGTAGCTGGTTATTTTGTGTTTGTGTTTTGTTTTGTATTATTTAGTTATGTATAAATAGAACAGTGAAGTCGTGTCTTTTTGTTTTGTTTGGCAGAGAGGATGGGGAAGTGTGTTGGAATGGGAGTGAGAAAAACAAAACAAACAAAAAAAAACAAAAGTGAAACTAAAATAACAAGAGTTACTGAAGGCTATTTCCCATCCTGACCTTTATGGTGACCTGTTTTTGTGTACAAGAGTTGTTTTAATTTACCAGTTTTATTTTCTCTCTGTGAGCAGTGTTTTTGTTTAAACAATTTATTTTATTTTTGTTCTTTAAAAATAAACGAAGCACCTTTTCTACCGCAGTACCTTGCCTCTGTGTTTTGTTCCCGCATCTGGCCTGACGTCACTACTTAGCCGCCCTGTCACAGTAATACAATCATATTGTAATACCTCTGAGTGCGTCATTCTGATTTATTTTCATAAGCTTCTTTGTATAAATGCAGACGATCCTTTCACATTTGTCTACTGATTTATTTCATGATCTTGTCTGCAACCATCCCAAAGCCACACAGAATTTTTCTGTCAAAATCCACTTTATGTGCACACGAAACCGCTGATAAAATATGAAATATTTGATATAGTCACAATTTTGTTTACTTTAAAATCTGTTTGAAAATCTATTTTATGTGTGTAACTATAAGCTGTGACATTCCTTAAGTGGGTCCCTTGCGTCAAATAAGAATATGTTATACTTTTCCATTTCTCCCACTGTATTACTTTTTATTAATTAATGTTAAGGTTCTACTTAAACTTTTTATAATTTGTTAATTGAAACTCACTATGCTTGGCAGCTGTAGTGTGTTCATCAAGGACGTCTTCAGTGCAGTGACGGTTTGTATACAGTTCTCTTTGGTGTGCTGTCCTTTTCATTTTTTTCTTTCAAGATGCTAATGTTAGGTCTTAATTTTGCACACTCCCCTTTCATCTTCTCTACGTACAGTGCCGAGAAAAAGTTTATGAACCCCTTAGGATTTTCACATATTTCACATTTTCAAACCTAAAATGTTATTAGCTCTTAATCTAAGTCTTAATAATAGATAAAGATAACCTGATTAAACAAATTACACAAAAACATGATACTTTTTGAACATTTATTTATCCACAATCAATATCCATGTGTGAAAAAGTATGTGAACCTTTAGATTCAGTAACTGGTGGCACCCCCTTGAGCAGCAACGACTTCAACTAAGCGTTTCCTGTAACTGTTGGTCAGTCTCTCACATTGGTTTTGAGGAATTTTGGCCCATTCCTCCTTACAGAACTGCTTCAACTTGATGACATTTGAGGGCTTTCTTGCATCGACAGATCATTGTCTTGCTGCATGACCAACTTTCAGTTCAGCTTCAGTTCATGAACGGATAGCCTGATATTCTCCTCTAGAATCTTTGGATACAATGCAGAATTCATGGTTGTGCCAATGATGTCAAGCCGTCCAGGTCCTCAGGCAGTAAAGCAGCTCCAAACAATCACACTCCCACCACCATGCTTGACGGTTGGGATGAGGTTCTTCTGTTCGAATGCTGTGTTTGGTTTTCGCCAAACATAACATTTCTCATAGAGGCCAAAAAGTTCTACCTTTGACTCGTCTGTCCAGAGAACATTGTTCCAGAAATCTTGTGCTCTTTGGCAAACTTCAGACGGGCAGCAATGTTCTTCTTAGAGAGCAGTGGTTTCCTCCTGGCTATCCTTCCATGAACATCATTCTTGTTCAGTCTTTTTCTGATAGTTGAGTCATGAACACTCACATTAGCCAAGGCGAGAGAGGCCTGCAGATCCTTGGATGTTACTCTGGGGTTCTTTGTGACTTCCTTGATGATTTTCTGGTTTATTCTTGGAGAGATTTTGGTAGGACAACCATTCCTAGGTAGAGTGAGTGTGGTCTTGAACTTTCTCCATTTGTTTCTGTCTGACAGTGGATTGGTGGAGCCCTGAATCCTTACAAATGGTTTTGTAACCATTTGTAACATATAGTTCTAGACTGACGAGCATCAATAATTGTTTTACTGAGGTCCTCAGAGATTTTCTTTTGATCATGGCATAACTTGTTTCCACACACCTGTATGGTGAAGACCAAACTCACAAAGTTTCTGATCTTTATATAGGATGGGGCCTCCCAAACTCACCCATGAAGATCTACTTAATTATTTTAAAACCTGATTCTAATTATCCCCTTAATTGAGCTGATTAAAACCAGGGTTCACTTACTTTTTCACATACAATGAAGCTTAATTACTCATTGTTTGTCTAATTCAAATATCATTTTGTTTCAGAAGACATGGAATTGGTTAATATAAACCCTATCCGATATTTAAGAAAAGACTGGTTTTGATTCGAGAAGGCTATCATTGTAAAACTCCTGGAATTTCCATAATTATCATTGAGGGTCACAAACTTTTTCTAAGCACTGTAGATTTGTAGCTTTTTTCATCCTTTCCTGTTTCATGTATTATATAACATACACAAATATATAACATGTTTAATACATATTTTATTTATCATTGATTCATTTTTATTTGTAGTCCTGTAATGCATGAATTCTAATATCACAGTATTTTAAGCTTTCCTAAAAATCATAAATATAATAATGAACCTTTCTATGTTTTTTGCAACTCCCCTGCAAATACACAAACAAACATATACGGGTAGAAAAAGTCAAACAAATACCATCAAACTTGTTTCGCACTTGACCTTAAGTAAACACATTTTCTAACCGTTGCTCTCTTTGCTGTAGTTGGAGAGATCTTTGTTGGAGAGATCTGCTTGTTTTACAATTTTTTTCTTTTATTGTGTCAACAACTTCAGCATTTACTAGTGGAAGCCTTTCCTTTGTTTTTCAGCATTTCATGAGTTTCATAAGACTTGTCATGTTAAATTAACTCAATTGAGTTTTCATGTGTATCTGAGGGGAAAATATCACAAACCACTTTACCATTCAGAATGATGGAAATAATTATTTAAAGTTACTAATGTCAGCAAACATGTCTATTCAACATTAATTTATTGTATCAGGAATACAAATACAAATGTATCATGGCTACTTCAATTATCAGCTGAGGTATTGCATGTAAAGTGATGTTTTTATCTTGTAGTGTTCTGGTTACTGACCAATAACATTAGTTACTGGTAAGTTAATCACTAAATCTTTTAAAGTCATAATAAGCATGTATTATAATATACAGTACGTATTTATTTTTTCACACTGGATAAAGATGACATTTTCCTTAGAGATTTGTTGAATAACAGTCTTTGCGCTTATATCATGAAATTCTTTTCTGTTAGCTGTCTTGGTGACTTGCGGACTCTGTTAGCTCGTGGAACAGCTTTCAGCACACTTACCTCACCTTTGTGAATCATAGGTAAAAATAATATGAAAACAGCAAAAACTTGTCTTATTGGACAGAATAATGACATAAAGAAAGGCACCAACACTAGTCCTAACGTTTGATCTTCAGTTACCTTTATGAAATAGACTTAATGTTAACATGGTTAAAAAAAAAAAAAAAAAAGAAGAATAGCTTTATGTAAAAAAAAAAAAAGTGGTTAATTGCATACTGATCCGAATACAGACTTAATGCATGTGCTTTATTTGGAGCGAATTGGAAAGCAAAGCATTAGAAGATTCTTCTACTTAGATAGACTTTGGTTTTGAAAACATAATGCCTAATACAGACAAACGTGTAAACGATTTAAAAAATATTGTTTTCAAAAAGTTGGCAACACCTGTGGATGCAACGAAACGTATATCCTCATTATATATATATATATATATATATATATATATATATATATATATATATCTATATATATATATATACACACATTATATATATATATATAACATATATGGTATATACATTACATATATGTAATTATATATATATTATATAAGACATATTACATATATATATATATATATATTACAATAGCATTCATAAGTTTTTTCAAGATTGCCAAAAATGTAGATCTATGCAATCAAAAAATACTATCTCTCTCTCACCCTCTCTATCTCTCTAGCTCTCTAGTACTGTATTTTAAATGAAAGGAAAAATGAGTAAGACACAGAAATATGTAAGGTTCTTAAATGAACCATTGGACTGTTTACTATGAACCTTAAGGTATAATAAAGCACTTTAATCATGTCCCTCATGTAATTAATTTGTGCTCTGAAATTACTTCAAACACTTGTAAGTTCTCAATTAACCATGAGATTACTTTGACAATGTATTACTAATAGTTGAATCATTAATCGCACTTGGAGTTGGTTAAATACTAACCCTTGTTAATTCCATTTGATAGATTATTGAAATTGATCAAATACATTATGTCCAGTGCAAATGCAGTGTATATTACTTGATTACATTTGCATGCAGATGCACTTACACTTTAACCCAATGCTGGTTGCATAAATAGGTTGTTGCAGAAAGTATGAATGCTGCACTCAGAAGACTCACGCAATGGATGCCATTGTTCAGGTGTTGTATTTTCTGCAAAATTTTTATCACAGGGAGGTTTTAAGAGCACGCTGTGGAAGTGGAAACAACCATCTAAAAAACGAGGTGGCGATGTCTCTGTGCGCTTTAGCCCTTGATGTATATATAATTCAGTATATGCATATGTAATTCTGGGGCATTTCTGAACGAAACCGCTAAAATTGGGAGGGGATTTTGCAAATGAGGTCTATTAAATAGTCTGTCTAATTTATTAAAGCTGTCAGTAATTCCGAGCCTCGTATTTGCTTTATTATTTTAAGAACTCTGAAAAGCAGGCATTAATTTGCCTTACAAGGCAAGGTGATGTGGAAGACTTATCTACAGCAAGAAGGAGACATTGTTTAGGCATTATTAAAAGAACGGTGGAGGAGGTTAAGAAAAGATGGAACGATATTCTGAGGCACAGGAAAGAAAAAAGTCTCATATACAAAGAGGGCTCATCCTCTACCATTATTTTAGTAATGCCTACAGAATGTATTTGTTTATAATATGGCATTTTGGTATTTAACAATATTGATTCAGGCAGTTAAATTCGAGTTGGAAAGACAGAGGGACAGATGATGCAGTTAGTTTGTAGCTAGAGCAAGTACAGTTTTTCGACCATATACACCATACAGATATGCTTTAACATCATACATAAAGTAAGAAATACAGACAAACATAAGAAATAGGAGAGTTGTAACTGCATAAAACTTTAAGAAGATATAAGTTGTAGTTAAACTGAAGACTGTTCATAGGCAGCTGTATTGTTGCTGAACATATCGCTGTACAACAATGGAAGGATTACTGCCCGTTTGACTGCCATGGATGTAAGTAAATAAAACTTATTGTTTCTGAAGTTTGAAAAGTCTATATGCCTGGAATTATTCTATACAAAATAAGAAGTTGAACTAATATGCGAAGCACAGAAACTGGATGTTACGTCGTAATGTATAAGCAACCTACTAGAAACTCTGAAGTGGTACATTTGTTTATTAAGAAGCCACCACACATTGCATATTTTATTCAGTTGTCCTGGTGATGTATTTCGAGCTTGTAACACATATTCATGTATTACAAGTACTAAAAAATAAAACCGTGTATTTCTTCATGCAGCCAGCTAACTTTAGTCAATCTTTTCCTGACAATTTTTTTTTAATGTAACAGCACCCAGACAAGCTACCATATTTTAGCTGCAAGACTGTCAATTGGCATGAAGGCGGCACAAAAGAAAGTGTATAGATTGAAAACAACTTAAAATGAATGTCCAGATGTTTAAGTCAGGAAGAAAGTGATCACGTCAAAAGGATACACTGGAGTCAAAAGTAGCTCTAGACTCACTGCAGAAGCAGGATGAAACATTGAGGGTAACTATTGCCAGGAATGGGAAAAGAGGAGGTTCATTCTTCTGAAGAACCTCTTATTACTAGCATGTCAACGAAATTCACAGGACAGAAAGGTCCTTGGAAAAGTGTAGCTGAATATCCACAGTTCAAAGCTGTGACAGTGAAGAACATTTCCATCAATGTGGCAGACATTGATTTCCTATTGAACAATAGGTGGCTAACTGATGCCATCATTGATGGATTTCTCCTGACCAGAACGGCAAATAAAGTGAATGTCCCAGCAAATGACGTAGAGATTTTTGTGTTTTCCAGCCATCTGATGAAATCCATTGAATGTTGTGGACATGTGGAATTGGACATCTATGGAAAAACGTGGATTTTATGACAAAAGATATCTGGATTCTTCCAAGTCAAGTACATGGCAACCATTGGATTCTAATGGTTGTACTCATGAAATGAAATTGATTCTGTACTTGGATTCAATGCATGGATATGCCGAATTAGTCATCCACAGAATTGAAGGTTTCATTGCCCATCACCATCAAATGAATACATCAATTGATTGAACTAGATTCATGCACCACTTGATATTCCCATTCAAAGGGATTCTTCCAACTGTGGTGTTTATGTCTGTCTTTATGCAAATATACTGTGTAGTGGATCTGCTGTGCCATTTACAAAAGACATGACGACTGTTAGAATGTCAAAAGCTGCAGAACTTCAGAATGAAACAACAGTCCATACAGATGCAGTTTTCCTAAAACTGGAAAATAAGAAGATCCATACAGTACCAAAGCCTGTTGAAAATCAAAAAAGTTTTCAGAGAGCCTCCCACAAATCAGAAATCAACCACATCCTTGCTTGCCCATGCAATTTTTATTTTTTATTTTGTTTCAATGTGGTCCGTGTGCATTTTGGGAAGGCAGGGTAAAAAAACGAAAACATGTAAAATGGTCCTATGCCAAAGAAAATGTCAAGACTGGTACCACCTTGAATGTATTCAAAACACAACAAAACTCATGACGGAAAGATACATTTGTCCTAAAGGTTGAGCGAGAGTGTGTTGCTCAGACTGCTTTGATTGGTTGAGGGGCGGGTATGGGGGGGGGGGGTTAAAAAAAATAACGCTCTCCAGTTCCTTGGGTTGCCCATAGCAGGATACAATGAATGGAAAATCTGCCCATAGAATCTGAGTACAAAGAGTGAAAGCCTGCAGACAACAAAACAAGCAAACAAATAAAAGAAAGAAACTGCTGATGCCTGATATAGCAGTAGGCGGCAGTAGAGAATAAGGAAAGACAGTGGAGGTGGTAGAAGTAGACAGCCGCTCGATTGGAGTTTATTTATGTGCCCAAACTGGTACAGTACAATCCGTGGGACATTCATTATTTTAGCTCAAGGGGATCTGGGAAACCCTGTAAAAGTGTACTGAGGGAACAGAACAGCGTCAAGGTACATCGTGCCTCACAGGCTAACGGAGGTTGAGAGACCCAGCTTAAAGCAGCACTTTATTTTGTAGTTTTATTAGTGTTTTGTTTTCCTTTTTCTTTCATTGTTTGGGTTTTCACTTCTGTGTTTATTAAACTGACACTTACATGTGCTGAAAGAACTGTGTCAAAGTAACAGAAAAATAAAGAAACAAAATGCCATTGTTGGTAAATAAATAAATCCAGGGAACCTGTGTGGCGTCTCAAAGACATTTCCGAATCCTGTATCCTCAGTGAACTACCCGCACACCCTCTCATACACATTTATTTAACTTAAGACACAGTTAATTCACTATTACATGTAGGCCTAATCTTATTTAGATTTTTAATACTTATTGTTGTGTTTTAGGGATATAAATATTTCAACAATCGTCTAAAAAGAACAAGACGATTGTTGAAATGTTTATAATTAAGTTATATTTTACAATTTCAAAGTTTACTATGTTGTTTTTTTTGTTTTTTTTTTTAAAAGGGGACTCGTTATTTGACAAGTTTTGTGTGAATGTCATTCAATCTGAAAATAAAGGTGTCTAAACCTCTCTGCTCTTAATTGTATGTTGTAACACTTCGTGTTTTCTGGAGTTATTTGAAAATGAACATCTATACATGTTTCAGTTCATAAAATACAAATTACTTGTAGCAAACAAATGCAATTCTTTAGTGAAATACCATTAAGCCCTTTTTTAAGTGTTACATTTGGAATGTGTAATACTTTTCTGTGGATTTGTAGCATAAACTGTGGATTAGTGAATCAACAATACTACCCCACATCCCTCCTCTTCAAATACACACAACCATTTTTAATCAGAAGATTCGTAGGATTGATCACTCAAAAGATCAAAGGGCGACGTCACAGAAATGTTTGAATTAACTGTCGGCCCAGATGATAGCTGACATTGGACTGCCATTATGTGTGCTTTATAATAATAATAATAATAATAATAATAATAATAATAATAATAATAATAACGATTGCATATTGTGCGCAAATTTTAAAATGTCCTTAACTTGCATTACAAAAAATGGTGAGCTGTCTTCAGCACCACAAGTGCTGATTATTATTGTTTTTGCTTGGAAGCACAAACATGTATTCAGGAAAACAGCCATAGTGATCATTCCAGTTTGTATATAATGCACGAGGAGGGGGTTTATGATGATCTGAGCATGAGAGGTGGTGTCGATGTTTGAAAGCTGTTATATTTAAATGTGACTTTAAAAAAAATACACATACTTAACCATTTTACTTAAAATAATGTATTTTTCACTCTCAGTTATATTCTTACATTAATACCGTTGTGCTGTCAATGACACTAATAAAGTGATTAAGTGTTCGGGAAGCAATATGGTGGTAGGATATTAAAATAAATAGAGAATGCGTGATGATTTGTTACACATTGTAATAACCAGCAATCCAACCCCTACTTAAACATTCAGAAACTATTGTTGTGGTCTCTAACGCTGTCATCAAAGTTGTGTGGACTGTCGGAGGAGGTGGAGCTAGACAGCTACTTGGATGATGACCCTGAATCTTGGTGAGTACCAAACCATTTCTGTTGGTACATGAAAACATAATGTTAAGTTATGTGAACACCTGAATATAACATATGCCAACAGACTCACTGTTGGTAATCACTAATCTACACTGTGTAAGTACACTGTGCTGACAAAATTATTTCAGTAAATACAGTATTACATTACAGTCTATATATTGTTATAACTTCATTAATATCAGATTTTCCTATGTGGAAAACACATATTACGGTAAAGGTGAATTAGGTTTTTTTATTGGTTATTTGAAGCATTTGGAGAAGAATATTTATCAAATGCTCATTGCCTGTATTTTAATGCTGTACTTCTGGTCAATTTCTTTAATTGTATGAAGTAATTAAGTCGCCACTGAAAACACGTCAGTCACAGGAAAAGCAGTGATTGGTACTCAAATGTGAGTCAATGCATCTAGCCTCTGGGAGGGCTTTTAAAAGAATAAATGGCAAACATTTTGATCTTTTTTATAAACAAAATGGAAAATAATTAAAATAACAAATCAATGTATTTATAATATATTGAACATTACAATTGCGCTATACTACTAGCACCTAGCAGTTGTGCCCCCCTTCAATTAATATGACATTCCATTTAAATTTGTTTTTTAAACAGTATTGCTGCACAAAAAAAGAAAAAAAAACGTAGAGCAGCAGTAGTAATTACAGTAGTATTAGATTCAACAGTTGAAAACTCATGTGTTGCCATTTAGAGCCAGACTACGTCACTTGGTGGGGAAACTACTGGCACCAGGTCCCGGAAAAACATGGGAGGGAAAACTACTTCCGACACTACAGGTACTGTATAAAATATTCTAGGATTCTTAACAGTTATCATTAACCATTTCCTTTTCCTTTCAGGTCCGTCTGTCTAGGTCCACGCCACTGGCTTTGAACAGGAGAGACAACACAGGTATGTATTTTTTTAAAAATTCTTATTAAACATAAAAACAGGAAATTATTGTTTTAAAAAAATTAGATTAAAACTTGTATGCAGAGGGAATTAGAAAAGGCAAAAAAGAAAGAAAGAAAAAAATCCAAAGGCTGGAAATGATAAAAGAAAGCGATTTAAAAAAAAAAAAAAAAAAAAACTAAAACAAAGAAAATGTCCAATTGCTGCTGGTATGCAGCCAATCCTTCAAGGTTAAAAAAAAAAAAAAAAAAATGCTGATCTTCTGCACCAAGACAAAGAACATGTCAGCCAACCTATGTGGCACTGGAGTCTGCTTTCAGCAGTGGGGGTTTAAACAGGGAAGTAGAGTAGGAAAGTAGTGTTGATCCTAGTAGTCTGGCTTTCCCAGCACACCTGCCTGGCACAAACACACGAAGATGAAAACAAAAAAACATCCACAGCAAAATGCAAAGTGTTTGTAATATATTACAAAAACCCTAACCCTCAGGAAAATAATCCAAAAGCACCAGTCAGTGCACCACAAAAAAAAAAAAAAAAAAAAAAAAAAAAAAAACAAAAAACTTAATATTAAAGTTCCAGTTCACCTACCAAAACCATCAGCAGACAGTTGCCATGATGAACAATCTTGCTTGTTAAAACCATGAACAAGCTTACAAGGCAAAAAAATGTTGAAATCACAATAACAGAAGATTTTTATATTATATATAATATATATATATATATATATATATATATATATATATATATATATATATATATATAGCAACCTGTGAAGCGAACTCGGAGTTGGCAAACTGACAATTTAGAATGGCTACTAAGGACTGCCCTGCTCTGAACCCAACTGAGCCCATTGGGCTCAGATCATCAGACCCTCCAAACCTTTCACAAGTAACCAGCTCTCTGCAGTGCAACAGAAAGGGATGATAATACCATCTGTAGCTAACGGAATCCAATTAAAACTAACAAACGCAGGGTGGCAGAGTGTGGTGCATACAACATATTACTATTGATTTTCTGGCACAGACTGTGATGAGAATTGAATCTGACAACAACATCAAGAGCAGCATTAAGAAAAAAAAAACAAAAAAAAAACACCAGTGCTAGAGGGCTCTGTCAAATATCACATTTGTTGCATGTGTGCACTTCTGACACAAACATCAATGTCTGAAACCTTTACATAAATAAGTCAAAGGATAGCAACCTTTAAGATAAACTTTAAAGGGTACATTAACACTACATGAAAGGTAAAACAAACTATCCCACCTTGCTGTTCCAAATGTATTTGGTCATTGTATAATAATCTGTATGCGCCCAAACATCTGCATAATGCCACATTCCAAAATCACTGATCTGGAGCACCTCTTCTGAGCAAAAAAACATGACTTCCACGTGTACCCTCACATGTGCTCTGAAATGTACCAGCGCATGCCCAATGAAGCGTTATATAAGCTATATTACCTCCAGGTGGAAACACACTAGTCTGCGTGACAAACATGGTCTGTCTAATTTTCCATAAAAGGAACTTGTACCTGCCTTCGTTTTGTGTAGTAGACTTTCACATAATACGTGTTTCCTTCGCAGTTTGTATTTTGATGTATTATTATGATTAATGTTGCATTTAAAAAAACACAAAAAACAGCAAGGTGGGATAGTTTATGTTTTATCTTTCATGTAATGCTGATGTACCCTTTAAGCTTGTGGGCTTGAGCAGCTGAGTTGAGAACCAGGTTGCTCCAAAAGTTAGATAGTACTTTACCATATAATAACACTTAAATGGTGCTGTGCTGTGCTGTCCTTTATTTTAAAGCAATTGATAAATTATGGCCCATTCAATTGATCTAAACAGTGGCAGATTTAAAAATGTACATGTTGTTGCCATTTTCAAGATGTTGCAAGACAGGGTTTGTTGCTTTAGTCACAAGAACAGTGCAAGGCTTTCTGGTTGACTGCTAACTATGCAGCCCGACCTTCTTATGTAGCTAGGAGCGAAAGTCCAGAAAACTGTAACATGTTCAAACACATGCTGGGTACATAATAATCCTGAACAATTATAATACTAAATAATAACAATACAACGTGGGTAGCACATTATAATTGTGTAATGTTTTAAAATACTGACAAATGGAAAAATACCAAAATCATCTTATTGTTTTATGCTGTGTTGATTCTGCTTGATTGGTTTAATGACTCCAGTTATTGAAGTAATCACATACAGTATAGGTATTTATCTTTATTATATTTCCTCTTGCTTCTCAACCCACCGTTCACATTTTGTTTGTCTTAATAGGATCTGGAGAATGTTCAGGACAATGTCTTGACTCCTGGACAGATGACCACTGAGGGGTGGTTATCTTATCAGGAGTTACATTGGTGTTATGTGTAGTTGCCAGTAAAACTGCGGTATATGCAGCAGAAGTGTATGTTGTTTACTTTGAACAATCTTTTTACCTTCTTTATCTTTTCTAATCCTTGCTTATATTAAAAAAAATGGTGCACTGAACATCAACTACAGTGTTTTGTAAATCTACATGGTGATTGATTGGTAGGTTCTTATTATGATAGTGGGTTACAGCTTGGCAAAATGAAAATCAGAGGGAAGGGCTGAAATAATGTGACACCAAAAATATTCAGGAAGTTGATGTTTTATAGACAACAGCTGCACAGGTAGAATGATTCGGCTCTGCTCTCCTGTACAGAATTGGACAGTATGTGGTCAGCCAGAGGTACAGTATGCATCAACTTCTGCTGATAGGGCAGGTAAATGTAAGAGCACAGCAGAGTATAGGAGATTTGGAAATGGAACATTAGTAGTAGAGCAGTGTGTGATAGGAACAAACTTTATCATAAGCTAACTAAATTACAATACTGAACTTGGATATGAACTTTGGCAGCTATTTAGGGCAGCGCAAAAACAAGCAGGGAGTTTTTGCCGAGTTCAAATCAGCATGAAGTTTTAACATCTACTCATTTAATGGAAATCTTGTCACCTAACTGTATATTATAAAAGGTATTGTATTGATATTTTCCTTTGCAAATGTCAAAATATAACCAACTCATGTAAGTAAGATTGTTAGACATGTCCTTTTTTATTTATTACATTAAATCAGATATTAAATAAGCATTAATATTATAGCTTGAATATTATTAATCATTCTGATTCTGATCATTAAGAGTCTGGATGGGGATCTCAAGCACAATAGAAAGAAAGCAATGCTGATGTATGGGTAACTAAGTTGGGCTGAGTTGAGTGGGGCACTGATGGGGGTGATGTTGGGGTGCCAGAATCACTGTTGAACCCTCTTGAGGTGTCATGGGCTAGTCGACGAAACACAGAGGACAGAAGGTGCCCACTTGAAGACCCCAGAGTTGTACCCTACTTAACTCAATCCAGATGGTTGTCCTTTTTTATTTATTACATTAAATCAGATATTAAGTAAGCATTAATATTATAACTTGAATATTATTAATCATTCTTTGAGATTGCTGTCTCATTTTTGAGTATGCTATATAACTATCTATTTTTTCTTTTGCACAGAAAGGTGCCTTTTAACATGGATGTGTCTGAAACTTCTCTGCATACTAAATGATGGCATGTTGGTGGATAATGTTATAATTGACGCCTACATAGGCAAGTTTTTAAGTTTTATACATTTTTAATCTTCTCGTATTTTTTACACACCAAAATCTGTTGTACTAGCAGATAAGAAGGCAGGTGTTTATTATTAAAATAAATAAATAAATAAAAACACTTCATTTGAGGGTTTTTTTTGTTTGTTTTTTGTCTTTTATGTTGCAGTGAAGTTTATTCCAGCTGTGGAAGATGCTAAGGCTGCCCTTTCGCATCGGTGACATTCTGGGCATAGTTCAGCATGGAAGAGGGGGTTTTGGTCTCAGTTCAGCTCATCCTACATGCCACAAGGCAACCCCAGCTCAAAGGAGGAAGCTGGTAGTCAACGAGGTGCAAAAGCAGGAGGAGAGGATCAGGTATGTAAAGGCCATTTCCCATGCCAAGCAGGGAGAATGGATGAGATGGGAGAGTGTGGAACAGCGCAAGATTGGCTGGCAAGACCTATGGACAATGGAATACAGCAGGATCAGTTTCCTCATCAGAAAAACATATGCTGTTCTCCCATCGCCACAGAACCTAAACCTCTGGGTGGGTGAGGATCCCTCATGTCCTTTGTGTTCATCACCTGCAACATTAAGGCACATTTTGACAGGATGTAAGGAGGGTCTTAGCCAAGGACGGTTTACTTGGCGCCATGACATGTGCTGCAATGTTTAGCCTTAGCATTGGAAGACAAGCGTAACCTGACCAACAACTTAGCATTGGAAGAAAGCGCAACCACCACGAAAAGGTATTAAAACCAAGCCTCGCCCAGGACAAATGGAAGCTGCTAGAGACTGGAAGATGCTGGCAGATGTTGGTCAACGGCTTATTTTTCCACATGAGATTGTCACCACTAACCTTCACCCAGACATTGTGTTGTGGTCTGGATCAGCACACCTTTTTCATCTGGTAGAGTTAACAGTGCCATGGGAAGATGCTGTGGATGAGGCGTATAAGAGGAAGAAACTTCGGTATGCTCAACTAACTGCTGAAGCGGAACAGCAAGAATGGAGTGTCCGAGTTAACCCAGTGGAGGTCGGTTGTTGAGGATTTGTGGCACACGATACAACCCAGTTTCTCAGATATGTCTGGTTCAGTCGTCGCCAACTTATCTGAAGCAGCAGAAAGGAGCATCAACTGGCTGTGGATGAGACAGAAAGATTCTGGATGGGGATCTCAAGCACAATAGAATGAAAGCAACGCTGATGTATGGGTAACTAAGTTGGGCTGAGTTGAGTGGGGCACTGATGGGGGTGATGCTGGGATGCCAGAATCACTGTTGAGCCCTCTTGAGGTGTCATGCTGATACGCTGTCCAGAGTCAGCATCGCAGCCATTGTGTGTGCTGATGCGCTGGGGAGGCAAAATAAGCTTATACCTGGAGCCAGCATTACACTTCAGCCATGAACACCAGGCAGAAGGATATCTATATCATCAGATGGAAAGAAACGCAAATGGATGGAGATGCAGATGGATCACATTAGTTTACTGTAAAGCTCCATCTTAGTTGGTGCTCCTCTTGGCAAGAGCCGAGTTCAAATCAGCATGAAGTTTTAACATCTAATCATTTAATGGAAATCTTGTCGCCTAACTGTATATTATAAAACGTATTGTATTGATATTTTCCTTTGCAAATGTCAAAATAAAACCAACTCATGTAAGTGATATTGTTAGACATTTCCTTTTTTATTTATTACATTACATCAGATATTAAGTAAGCATTAATATTATAGCTTGAATATTATTAATCATTCTTTGAGTATGTTATATAACTATCTAGTTTTTCTTTTGCACAGAAAGGTGTCTCTTAACATGGATGTGTCTGAAACTTCTCTTTGCATACTGAATGATGGCATGTGGGTGGATAATGTTATAATTGACGCCTACATAAGGCAAGGTTTTAAAGTTTTATAAATGTGTCTTGATAAATCTTCTCGTGTTTTTACTAGCAGATTAGAAGGCAGGTGTTTTTTTGTTTGTTTGTTTTTTGTCTTTTATGTTGCAGTGAAGTTTATTCCAGTTTGGTGCGGATGCCAGAACAAAGTGCATATGTTCCCAATGCAATTCTGTGAGAAACTGGAACGCTGGTAACATATTTTGGCATTATGCTATTGAATTGTAAAAGCTGTCAATATACCTTTTAATCACTTAGTACAATATTATTTTTTATAACATACCTTAAGATGTCTTAGTTTGTCAATACATAACAAAATATGAACATAATATCTGATATGTTATTATTTTTTTTTTTACATATTATTTTCAAAGGGAACTCCAGGAGTATTATCATGGACCAAAAAAATTAACCCCTTCAAGAAGGATTTTTTGTTTGTTGTTCAAAATTACAAGAATATGCACAGCCACTTGAACTTTGTCTTAGTCCTGTACTGCAGGGTGGAGTGAAACCAACCTGTCATTCCATCCTGCAGTACACTGTCTCAGCACGCAGAAGAAAAAAAAACAAAAAAACAAAACTATCATAGGACTATTCCCTTTTTGGGAAGTTCACATATTTAAAAATTAAATAAATACAATTGTAAAGCAAGGTATTTCAATACGAAGATTGCAGCGTAATTCTAAATATGCTCCTAAAATGTTAATTGTAGACTACTATGATTTCTCAATAAATGAATAGACTCTGTACAAATAGCAACACCAATATTCAGCAAACTGTACAGCGGCATAAAAACGGACCGAAATTACAGTTAACAGAACTGTTTGTCCCGCCTCAGCTAACTTAGGATTGGACTGCTGCAGAGAAAATACAGGTCTTTGATTGGTTGATGGTATCACCTGTCTGATTTTAGGAAAACATTAACTGCAGCTGCCCACCCCTCACCCGTAATGCACAGCAACCTATGGAATATCCAAATAAAGCAATGGGCCACAAGATGGGTGTATGACGTATTTATACAATTAATGTACAGATGTGTGGCAACACACAGCAAAGATAACAGGCAGGACCCCCCCTCCCCTCTTCATCCTTCTCTCAATCTACATTTCCATACTTTGATGGTACACGTTGGATGCTGATATGCCTGTGGAGCAGTGAAGAACACATATAACTGTATATATAAACACACTACCGCTGTCCATCATATCAATACAGTGATAAAACACATAATTGATCCGCCCATCTGTTGTGTGCGGATGGGAGGGGGGGTTGTGGTTCTGTACTGTTGTTTGTTTTTACTATTGTACTGAACTCCAGAGTGGAATGTTACTCTGACACGATTTGAGCCAGATGTGCGCAGTTATTGGAACTAGCACATCGCAATTATTGCACAGATATTGCTATATTCAGACAAATTAGGGTTTTTGCCCAATTCAAATTTGATTGCGCTATGTGCATATTGAATGTCCACCTAGAATACATTTGCATCTCATGTTTCTGTTTACCAATGTATTACCATATGTTAATAGGACCGTATTAAAGGAACAGAAGGAAGGCAGTGTGCTGGACAGAGGTGAGTGCATGTTTCCACACTCGTCTGTTGGGCATAGGAATACACTATAAACATCACTATGATATGCACATGTTATATATGTTATTATGGAAACAAAAAAATAGGCTTGTGGCTTGTATGTTTTTGCTGCAAATTGACTATGGTGATGCAGTATAGAGGTTTGCAACACCATCAGCTTTAGGTAAATTAGACTCGCTATATCATGCAGCATTTAGGTACAATACAAATACAAGATTTAATACTCATCATTGTATATTATACGATTTGGTAGGCTGGACTTCTTTGGCTTTACACAGGTTGAAGCATTGGTATATTCTGGTATATAAGGCTATTCAATGTAAATTATATCAATATACTTATTTAAATGAATACCTTATAGCTTCCCATAGTAACCATAGTCTCATTCTTTTTTGCATTTTAAAATCCCAAATGTGCGTACTGAGGCTGGTAAAGGATCCTTTGCTTATTATGCCCCATGGTCCTGGAATGAGTTCCAGTCCAAACTAAAGCTGCAGACCCAGATATCTTTATTGCAATTTAAGAGTAAACTGTATGATTTCATGACTGGGAG
The DNA here is from genome assembly GCF_017654505.1 of Polyodon spathula. Taxonomy (NCBI): domain Eukaryota; kingdom Metazoa; phylum Chordata; class Actinopteri; order Acipenseriformes; family Polyodontidae; genus Polyodon; species Polyodon spathula. The sequence continues at coordinate 71,366,402 of NC_054536.1, forward strand.
TTGTCATTGTTTTAAGTAGTTGAGCTACGTACTTTTGTGTATTTTGATTATTGTTTTAAATGTGATTTGCCCGTGTCTTAATTGTATTTTATTGTGTATTGTTCTTGTTGTCCGATTGACTTGCTGCTACCTGCTTGGCTAGGTCTCACTCGTAAAAGTTTTAATCTTAAATCATTAAGATCAAGGAGTATATATATATATATATATATATATATATATATATATATATATATATATATATATATATATATATATATATATATACACAGTTATGAACCTGTCGAGGTGGCGGACACAGCTGACTGGTTGATCCCCATTGTATCACCTGCTGCCTTCTGGAAGGTCCCGGTAGCCAGGATACACATACAGACAGACACTACCAATTGCTCAGACAAGGCATGACTGCGCAGGTTTGTTTTAGCCAGGTCATCATGCAGCATGTGGCATAGATGTGTTGAGACGATACCTGGTCATGATTTGCTCATTGCTGAGCTCCTCATATGTGTGCTGAGGCCGATGCACCCTTTCAACAAATCTTTGCCTGTGTCGGGGTTGCTGTTGCTGGGTGTGCCTTGCATCATTCACATCCGCATGACGACGGACACGCTGCATGTTACCCACATTTCCCATTGTTGCCTGTTTGTAGTCAGTGCTATTTCGACACAAGAGCCATTTCTGACATGCATACCCCTCTGCACGGTGCACAAACCTTTCAAATAACGGGCCCTATGTCTTTAACACTTATTTGCTTAATCGATTCACTGAAGGGTCAAAGTTAAATGTCTTGGTTGGTCATAATGGAAAAAGCAGAAATATGGTCTACTGTGTACATCAATGTTAACAAACAACAGTAACACATGTTATGTTTTTTATTTTATTAATGTGCTTTTCATACCAGCACCACTGTTCTCGCTGTCTTTGATTAATCTGAAGTACTATCTGTAAATTACAACAAATGTGCTCTTGAATTCATGCTACAAACCTCTGAAGTTTCTCATCTTTTAACAACTGCATTTTTAACCATTTCTTCTCGCAATGATTTTCTGCATGGATTACCTGCTTGTCTTTTCAATTTGTTTAATTTTGGAACAATGTTTACCTGTATCAAACTCAAATTACTTGCCCCTGTTTGGAAACAGTAGCTTGATCTTTCTGGGCTTCTCTTCTATTCTCTTTTTCAAAAGAACTGGTGACAGTATTTGAATGCTTTACAGTACATGGTCATGCAGATCATCAGTTTGTTTTACAATATGCGGGAGAACTGACTGCCATTTCTGTACAGGTTTCAGAATATTTAAGTTTTACTCTAGTTTTCCCTGAATGTGTGGTAAGTTTCTTCTGGTGCAATGAATTTTATCGAGGAAGATGTTCAGAGGTCTTGTCAAATGACAATTCACAGGCTAACTGAAGACAAGCATTTTTGCCATAATGTAAAAATGTGCAACATGTACATATGTATATAGTTGCTAAGGCATGATAGGTTTCCATACCACTCACACTTTGTATGTCTACTTCCGGTGTGTCCTGACAGAGAATTGAATACCTCTTGCTCTCCTTTATTGCACGTGAGAAGTAAGCTATCTGGGTTTCAAAATTTGGGAACTTCTGAGTGTCATGATCTGTCAGCATCTCAAATAATCTCAGATATTTACATAACATACCTCCTGCCCCAACTGGAGAACTACAGAAGCATTCGGCAGGACATACTTTGTAAGTGACATCAGAGGTACTTTATATTTTGATGGGACACTGTAATGGTATGTTTTATAGTCAGTTACACAGATTTTGTTAATCCAACCTTTCGCAATCATTCTTGAGACAGATTTTAATACTTCTAAAGATTTTGCAGCAACATGATTAAGCATTCGACCAGTTGCCTGCAAGTCCTCAATGATATTGAAGTAATTCTCACTCTTGTTGAGGAGCACATCTATGAGGTCATCCAACCGTGTGTTCGTTATACCAGATAAAATTAGTATTTCAGTCGAAAGAAAAAACCTAGAAAAGGAAAATGAACATCATCAAATTGTAAACATCGTAAACTGAAATGTTCATAACAGTAAATTAAACTGTGCGTGCTGGATTGCAAGCAATACACAAGTACTATGTTTCTTAAATTAATTAAAACAGAAGGGTAAATTATGTGAAGTTTTTCTGTAGGTTCAATATTAATTGATACCGTCAGCGAGTACACAGGGATTTATATAAAAGTGGTTGCATACCAGTATTTACTTATGTTAACATTTTCTTTATGCAATGAATTTTCCAGTCTTTAAGCCTGTTATATATATATATATATATATATATATATATATATATATATATATATATATATATATATATATATATATATAATTATGTTAATTTGTTTGTTAATTTGTGTTTATTCCTCTTGTAGTATGCATTCATTTGGTGAAGTCTAATTTGGTGTGGCAGAAGGAAGAAAAGGTGTCTATCTTTGCTGAAGCAGAGATGTACTTAACTGCCCATCTAAAAGCTGACAACATCATAGACATTATTTGTTTCTTTGAAAACACACTTAAAATGTAAATTGTAATCCTCTGTACTTTTTATAAGATTTAATTTCCAATTATGTCCATTTCATCGCTCAGTTTAACTTTTTATAATTTTGAGAATAAGAAAGGGAGAGATCAAGGGTGACGCCAAGGTTTTTGGCAGAGGAGGGGTAAAGGTTGACAGAATCAAAGGAAATTTATAGAAAGGTTTGTAGATGGAGAAGAAGAAGGAATACAGAGGAGGTGAAATTTTGAGTAGTTAAAATCCATGTTAAGCTTGAGTTGCTGAGCATCCATCCAGGAGATGGCCATAAGGCAGTTGGAGATGTTATATACAGAGTTACATATCACATGGGTTTTATATAGAAAGTTATTTTGTTTCAGAATATACCCAAAAATATGTAGCACAAGTTGTGCCAAGGGGATAAGACGGGCAATAAACACATGCTCACACTATTTGTTCATTTTCAAAAATGTATCACAACATTTAATCCTTTTCAGTCCTATGTCAGACCAGGCCGACATTACAATTTTTCCTTTCCGAACAGAGCCCTGTACATTATTAAAAAGGGACAGGGCAAAGCCTTGCTTGTATATATGTTTTTGTCACTGTTATTATTATGATTTATTATGTGCAACTATGATGACGAGGGTCGTGTAGTTGTTTATTTGTATTTATTTAAAAATGTATTGTTGGGGTAGCCGTATTGTTTTTGTATTGCTTTGCAGCGTGGATGAGAAGCCCCATCCACATTAAAAAACCTCGTGCTGAACGTGGCCATCACCCTATTGAATTTATTATTTAATTTATTGCTAATTGGGAGATGGTCACTAAAAGCCTGCAGCTCTTTGCAGTCCGGGTGGGTATTCTAGAAGAGAGAACGGAAAATGAAACTAAAATGAAAGAGTAAGGATCAGTGAAGGCAAATGTCTAGCCTGACCTTAGGTCTGTTTTGTTTTGTGTTCATGATTTCTTTTGTGTTCATGATTTGTTTTGTTAAAATATTGTATTTATTTTTGTTTGAAAATAGATGGCGCACGCCGCGTCCCTTTGCACTGCAGTTACCTTGCCTTTGTTATTCTACCTGCTTCTGCCCTGACATCACCACATCTGCTACCCTGTCACAGGGCCACATTAACATCTTCTTACCCTAAGTTTCTCAACATCTGCAAAATGTTCCTTTATAAATGAATACCTTTCATGTCATATAAATAAGTAGTAGACAATTTCTTCAGTGTTTAGTTTAAGCATGCTAGTTAGATTTAACCCTAACCCTAAATCTAACTTTTAACCCTATTCAGTGACACTATAACAATTTTTAAAGTGGGGGTGCTGAAAGCCATTGAACAAAACTGTAACCCCTGTATATGATGGAAGCCATGCAAAGCAAGCACCCTTGACCCTATTCCTTAACCATAAGTAATGATGTAACAGTCTATGACCTACCTGTATTAACAGATCCAAGTGATTAATATAGATATCTGAGTGTTAAGAGTTAGTATGTTCCCCTTAAATGAAAGTTTGACCAAAAAATGTAATCTTGAGAATATGACAAACAAATCGATAAAAATAAATTAAAAAAGTGGTTATACCATACCTTTCCACCAAATTGTTAGTATTAGAATCACCATGGTTGTAGCAGTGTCCAAAATTAACCATAAATATCCAATCTTCTCCCAGTTTTGCATGAAATACTGACAAACTGCAGACAATTGTTCAAACCGCTGGAAGAACTCCTCCACTGTTTCTTGAAAATGTACCCTCTGCACGGAAAGAAAGAAAGAAAAAAAAAATTGTATTTCATTTCAGGAACCAGTATTTTGTATTCAATAGTACACCTATTGCTATTTAACATTACATCTCCCATTTTTACTTTAGTTTTGCTAAAAAATATAAAAAGTTCTGTAAAGGGTAACAATTTTTGTGTGTTTGTTGCATGTTCCCATGTGCTGCTATAACATTTTAGGTAAAGTGTGTGTATTGTTTAATTAAGTTTTTTGATTTTAATCTCGACCACTTTGTGTACACTTAAGTTGCAGTCCTCTCTTGTTCTGTGGGGGAAAATGAGGCCCTAGGTGTATTCATGCACTGTGCATTAGCCATATGGGAACTCAAGCAAGACAAACAAAGTGAGGTCTTCACACTATTCTAACTGCTTACAATCTATCAATTTAAACAATTTACTTATTTACAATAGTTTTATAAAAACAATGATTGCAAATGTTAATGTTTGATACCGTTGTGCATGATTTCAGTTGAGAAAAATGAAATTATGTGATTTCTTGTCTGTCCATTGGATGCTCCACTAACTTCAGAGTCTGTCTTCATCAGCCATTGGTTAACAGCCTGGTAAAAACATGAATAGTAAAATGTATTGTATATAAGGCTACCAAGCAATCAATGGCTTTAGATTAATGCATTCTATATGTTAAGTTATGCAAGTAATGTTACAGTGAAAAAATTAAGTACTATATTGGACTACAATCAAACTGCAGCATGTCCTTACTATTAAAATGCTTCGGTTGAATAGAGTTATTGGAAATGAATGAAGCATGTCTTGGAAGGCAGGCAGATTATTGACTATCATGACATGCTTACATTTGATTAATGAGATTAATGATTAATGTAATACTAAGAAAAATAACCCAGCACTTAAATCAGATAAAATATTCTGCCCATGTACATCAGATGAATGTAACCTTGTTCAGTCTAATAAAGCATTGGTACAGCATTATTGTATTTAAAAGTGTACCGCTTCCATTTATTTTCTTTAAGGGCCTCCTATTTGACTTTTCCAGTAACTGCTGGGATTTAGAGGGAAACATTCAGGATTGCACCACCAAACCTGATTTGCTCAAAACTACATGTTTATAATAATAATAATAATAATAATAATAATAATAATAATAATAATAATAATAATAATAATAATTTAACATCAACATTAGAAAAATCAAGTTCATACAAACTACTTTATAACTATTTTACAAATTACTATTATCCAAAATCTTACATGAAAAACATGATTCCAAGCATAGTAGGACATCCAATTCTGGGAAAACTCTTAACAATGCATTGATTTTACACAAGTCTTTGTACACCATGAATGACCTATAAGATTAAATAAACTAATCAGGAGAGTAGCATGGTGAATGCTGTTTTTGGTGAATACCAATTGATATATAACTCTCAACATGCTTTCTACTACTTACAAGTAAGTTTTAAGAATATTATCATTTCTCTTTAAATAAAAATTTAAATTGAGAATCTAAATTCTATTGGATAAACAGATTGTAAACCTATTTATTCCCTGCAATCACAATTCTGACAGTCGTTACTGCAAACTTTATAGACTTTTTTTTTTTAAAACAGTTTAGCTTTAGATAAAATAATTTAATTGTCTGATATTTTATATAAATAAATTGAAATAATCTCTGCTTCAAAACCTAGCTTTTCATTTCACATTGAAAGATAATCAACTGTAACTTGGTGGAACAGGAAACACTTCCAAATTGGCCTGTCTTTCACTGCTCATTATGATGTATGCCACAGGGATCTCTGACAGCCAAGGTAAACAGTGGAAAAGAATACTGATTTTCGCAGTGGGTGGCATCCAAAAATACAACATCCTTTCCATGTGCATCTAAGCAGCTCTTCATGAAAGGTGTCTGCAAAACAATAATTAAATCTTTCTTAGATGCAAGTGACTGATAGAAGATAACACATTCTTTATAAGGTCCTCTCAGTAACCTCTCAGTACTGTTAGTATCATCTTTATGTTAGTGCTTCTTCCGGAGCATGCAAATCCGAATATTTTCAATGTCACAAGGTGTGACAAAGTAATGCCGGCTATGCAAGTCACTATGTCCTTGAGCTTTGGACTACGTATGGGCTTGTAGGAGTATCATATCTGGGTTGATGCCCAAAGAGATCCACTCTCCTATTTGCAGAACCAGATCAGGACATATCATTTCACAATGACCATCTTCAGGGGAATTATGGGTTCACTGCACAACAACTTTGTAATTTTGTAACCCATCCAATCGTTTCTGATCTTAAGACACGTATGCTTTACATCCTGTAGCCCTTTAACTTCTAGGTTGGTTAGGCCCTGACCGCAAACAACAAAAAATATAATACCCATTCATTTTGTCTTTGGGTGCTGCAGAATTGGCGGTTTTGTAAGTCCCAATTAACTTATTACTCTGAAGTCTCTCTAAAATTAAATTCTTATGATCTTCATTTTGTTTATGACATGCACTTCAAGTACTATGTTTGTATCTATCCTTTTTCTTTTCTTCTCTTCAAAAACATTGCTCCTAATATGCACTTCCATTTCTTTCACAAAAGAAAAAATTTAGAAGTGAGTAGTTTTTCGAGATTTAAGATTATACTGTAAATTTACAGTATAATCGTAAATCTCGAAAAACTACTCACTTCTAAATCTTTTGTAGTCATTTATGTATTACTTTAGTATAAATACATGTTAATTTGGATTCATATGTTGTTTTTTTCTGACTTTATGTGAATGAAAAGACACAAATTTGCCCATTTTCTCATTGGAAATAGTGATATTTTTAAATTTACGTGTCCTGGTCACAAAAGCAAAGTTTGTGGAGAATAATAGCCATTTTCTATACTTTTGAGGCATAAGCAATTAAGAAATAACACTTACTACCCAGGAACAAAAATTGTGTTACATAGTGTTATCAGTGTTGTTTAACACAAACGCACGTTGTTCCCAGTTGCACATGATCAACTAGACATTATTATTAATAATATGCACAAAAGGATACAAATAAAAAAATAGTAGTTTTTTACTTTGCCAATAGTTGACAGAGAAGCTGATACAACTCTAAAACACTGTTTATAGGATAATACAATTAATACAATTTTGCAAATGCGACTACGATTTAGAAGAAATATCTATATCTTTACAAAGTCTTTCGGTCTTTTTGCAGTTTTTCAAGTTTGAAAGAAGACAGTTTTCCCTCCAAGCAGAATCTGAAAGGCGGCAGTTTGTAAGTACAATCCAATGATTGATGCACATTTCATTAAAAAAAAAGTAATAATAATAAATAAACAATATTAATATTTTAAATTAGTATTAATTAGTATTAAGTACTTTCATACAGTAAGTATCGCACGCATTTTGCACTTAAGTATTTTACACTTAAAGGCATGAACGGTTAAAAAAAAAAACAACAGATGAATGAATACTTAAATAAGTGAAAGTACTTAATACAACGCACAAAATGAATGGAGAGCAAACCTTCCCTTCTTCATGCACTTACAGTCCTGCTAATTATTTTGCTCCGTAATTGAATCTCCCGCTGCCGTCACCTGCAGAAACATACAGGGGAGGGGTGCACAATGTCGCACCACACTGAAGGAGGGGCCAAAATTTCACACCACAGTAAGTTTGTTAAATTGTTTACCATTGGCTAAAGTAATAGTTGATCCAGGAACAACAACTGAATGTTGGTTCGGGAACCATGGTGACATGTCAAAATCAGGACATGCCATCATATAAGCTACTGTACCTTACATATGGTACTGTAAAATCTCAATGCATATTTTTACATAGCTAAAATTAATTTGCTGCACCAACATTATAGGCAGTTTCTGTGTGGACAACTATAGTTGCAATCGAGTTTTCTTTGACCAAATACTGTGACAACCCAGGGGTCTGCTTTACAAGGGTTCTGGAATGTTTAGTGACACCAGAAGAGAGAATTTCCACCAATCATGAGCTTAGAGAATGAGGGATAGGAGGTTGGGCAGATCATGCATGCTTGGGATTGGTGGGTTATGTGCTGGGGGTGTGGATTGGACGAGGGCATATAAGGGAGTGAGGGCATTGGTGCGAAGGAGATCAGGTATTTGAGAGCTAGGTGATGCTCAGGTAATAGTTCAATTTGACTGCACTTAGTTTGGTGTAGCATGTGGCCTACAGTGCGCATTACTTTGATTTCTACAGTCTGTGTAACACTATGTTGCTCAGCTGTTCCTGTACTACTCGCTTGAAGTACGCAGCTTGTTGAGTAAGAATCCCTGCCTGCAATAAACCATTGAATTCGAGAACCTGCAATATCTGTGTAAGCCTGCTTCATTTTCCACCCTTCGCTACTTTATTTAAATGAATAATATAACGTTAACCCATAACTAAACAAATTGATCCGTGATCAGTTACAGAAATCTGACATCCATTTCTAATTGTTTTATTGATTTCAGACAAATACTGTAAAAACCGGTGTGTAAGTCGCACCGGTGTATAAGTGGTTCCTATTATGTACTTCCATTGTAGCCTGCTTTTTATTGCCATCCTTACAAAAGACGCCATTGTGAAACAACAGTTAAAGAAAAATAAAAAAGAAAACTACATTGTCTGGTTTAGATAAGTATTCACCCCCCTGAGTCAGTACTTGGTAGAACCACCTTTGGCAGCAAGTACAGCTGTGAGTCTTTTGGAGTAAGTCTCCACCAGGTTTGCACATCTGGATCATGCAATATTCGTCCATTCTTCTTGGCAAAATTGTTCAAGCTCTTTCAAGTTGGATGGGGATTGTTGGTGGACACCAATCTTCAAGTCTTACCAAAGATTGAGAAGGTTGTGTAAATCAAAGGGAAAAAAAAAAAAAAAAAAAAAAACATTTAAATGCATCAAGATTTCAGGTTGTAACACAACAAACTGTGAAAATGTCCAAGGGGGGGTGAATACTTCCTAAAGGCACTGTATATATGGTTGAAAAACTATACTTGCTCTAGCTACAAGCTAACTGCATCATCTGTCCCTCTCCTTTTTTTACCATTTTCTTTCCAACTTGAACTTAACAATACTGCGTGGACCAGTATTGTTAAATACCAAAATGCCATATTACAAAAAAATATTCTGTAGGTATTATCAAAATAATGGCGGAGGATGAGCCTTCATTGTGTTAATGTATATGAGACTTTTTCTTTCGTGCACCTCTGAATAGCATACCATCTTTTCTTAGTAAAGGCTCTTGTTAGAACCTTGCTTTGCCACTGTGGGGAGACCTTTTTAGGTGCTTCTAAGATCCTTTTTTTTTAATATGGATTCCATATTCTCTATTTGCAGACTTTCTGTTTTGTCATGTAAGCTATGAATGTATTTAAAATTGGAGTTTGCAAAACAATACGGTACCGGTATTATAAACTGTAATTTACAAACTGACTTGATCAGAAGGGTTAAAAAATGAGCTCTTTACAAAATGTTATTAAATGCTTCTTTGTCCTTGAAAACAATGTCTCCTTCTTGCTGCAGACAAGTCTCACACATCACCTTCCCTTTCATATAGCCTATTGTCTGACTGTGGCAAATTAACGCCTGCTTTTCAGAGTTCTTAAAATAATCACACAAATACGAGGCCCGCAATTACCAGCAGCTTTAATAAATTAGACAGAATATTTGATAGACCTCATTTGCAAAATCCCCTCCCATTTTTAGCGGTTTCGTTCAGAAACACCCCAGAATTACATATGCATATACAGAATTATATATGCACCAAGGGCTAAAGAGCACACAGACATTGACCCCGCAAATTGTGTGTTTATGCCATTGCGTGTGTGTTTTATAAATCCCATCCAAGAATTCAGAACCCTCAGCGCCCGTTTTACAGTCGGCAAACTTGCACAACCCTTTTATAAATCTGGGCCAGACAGTTTTACATTATAGTCAAAACAGTGTGTTTATTTCAACATACAAAACATAGTGCTTACCTGGAATTTCAATTTCCTCACTTATATTTTTCCATAATTTCTTTGTATTCTTTATCTTTATATTTCTTGTTCTGCTCATGATAAAAAACAGGTATGGGAGACAGCGTCTGTGGATGATGAGGACCATGTGCATAAACTGGATGTCTAAATGGGAAAATTGCAAGTTTAACCAGCATTTATCTATTCTTGGTCTGTGACCACTTAAACAAGGGCCTTGGCATGAAGAGCCTAAAATAAAAGTAGAATAACACAAGTTCACTTATTTCTTTATTTTTGATACCACTGCTCTCGAAATCCTTCTGCTCTCGTTGGGAGCCATCCCATCTTTGCAAAGGCCGCTGGTATATGTGGGCATAATATCAGTAGTCCATCGCAGGCCAGAGGTAGCTTTGTCCTTTTCGGGCAAGGTGGTCCAGAGTGCCACTGTTCCTGCCACTGGCATGACTGTCATTAATCAATAACATTACATAACAATCATAAAGTACGTGAAGCAGTGGAACGTGTCCTGCTCACTGGCAATGGCCAGCACATAAAAACATACATTATTCATTATTCAAACACTGACTGAAAGAAAAGGGAATTGTAAGAAAAGGGAATGTTAATCGACTTCCTTGAATGTGCCTCTGAAACCTCAGGATTTGGTTAAACTTATTTTTTTCTTTCTTTTTTATTAAATTAACATAAAACAATGTTATAAGTGCAATAACACACTCCAGGGTGTGCAATTGTCATACTACACCACTTGGCTTTGCCTTGTGCCTTACCATACCAGAGGCACTGTTTATTACATGATATATATTATTCAGTGTATCATGTGGTCAATTTAAATAGGATTTTGAGCAACTCAGTTTGATACAGCTTTTAAATCAGATGTTAGCTTTTAAATCAGCTCTTATAATCGTGTATTTCTTGTTCTCTGCTACCATCTGCTGGCTTTATGTCACTATGTATTACCTGGCAATTTATTGGAACTGTGTCAGATGTTACTATAGCTACCTTAAAATAAATACAACTGATTGGTATTTTTATTTTATATACCAGTAGTAATGCTAGAAATTAATTAATTAATAAAGATTTTAAGAGGTACTTACCAATTTTTTTAAGTATAATTTGTTATGTTAAAGATCCAGTATCATAGTCTTATTCATGCATTCTGTTTCAATTATTTCAGGGTATCCATTTTGGAGACCTGCTTCATAGTTGGGTTACTTGAATGAATTCTTTGTGAACTTTCAATTTACATTCCAGAAGTGAATTTACAGTCATCAAACTTGAAATAACACAGACTTGTTTTCTTATAAAATAAAAAAAAATAAAAAAAATAAATGTAGTTCTGTTTTATACAAAACAGAAACTTTCAGTGGAACATTTCTCTGAGTGCGTGTGGTTGTTTAAATATTCTTAATAACGGGATCAAACAGTGTCTTTTTTAAAATGTATATGTATTTAGGCACGAGGATTGCACAGCACTTCACGTGCAAGTAAAATGTATTATGTGAGCACGGGGAATTGCACTTTATTAATTACGTGCTGGGATTCAACAAAAAAACAAAACAAAACAAAACAAAACAAAAAAAAATGAATGAATGACTAAATAGCCTAGCAAAATGCTGGAATGACAGTTCGGAATGACCAGGCTTCTGATTTAGACATACCTGTAAAAGAATTAGAGATATCTAAAAATGAAATAAATATATCTCAAATTGATTTACAGATATCTTTAAATGGAAGGCTACTGGGAGATGGCTGCCAGGACCTGGAGGAGTTCCTCGGTGGTCTGGAGGACCAGGGCTGGTGCCTTGCCTGTGGGGAGTTTGGGCACCCGGTGGTGCGCTGCCCCTACCAGGAAGGAGAGGAGGAACTGCCGCAGGAGAGGAAGGTGAGGAGGTGGCAGAGAAGGGGAAAGGGGAAGAGGAAGGCAAGGTCCCACCACTTCTCCAAGCCGCACCAGTCCCCTGCAAGTGAGGAAGAGCCGCACCTCCCCTGTGTGAGGGAGAGCTCTCCCCTGTTTGGAATTAACTTCCTGTCTATTTAGAGATCTTTAAATAATTTCGAGATCTGAATTATTTAAAGATATCTGAAAATGCATTTTAGATATCTCATTTAAATCTCCTGGATATCTGGAAATATTTTTTAGATATCTCGAAATGTGTTTTAGATATCGTAAAATGATTTAGAAATATCTCAAAATTAATTTGAGATATCTCTAAATGATAATTTGTCTTGCCACATGTCCACATGTTGGTGTTTACACCCCGAGGATGAGCAGGAGCTGCTCTCATGCACCACAAGGGCCCTTCCCAACATGCATTGTCTTAAAGGGATACTCTGGTAAAACAGCACTAACCAGCTAACCTAGCACTAACGAATGGTAATATTTTTATTTTTGTATTAACAGTATATACAAAAAATATTGTATCTTTAACAATAATAGTAGTACATTATATTCAAGGGTCTAGGTAATTTACAATGTGTGTGTGTGTGTGAGGTGAAGCTGGGGTGTCAGAGTTATTGCAGTAAATAACTGCAGAAACTTGAAGTCTGGTACAATCAACCCTCAAACAAAAAAAAAAAAAAAAGAAAAACATCTTCTTTTGAAGATATTAACTACACTTTTACTCCAAGCCCTAACTCACCATGGGACAGCTAAGTCGTTTACCCGCAAGAAACAGTTGTCAGATTTGAACTGAGACAACAGTGAATTCTCTCTCTATCTTGGCTCCAATTCTCACACACCTTCCTTTTCACTCTTTCTCTCCCTGACTGCCTGTGCCTCTTTTTAAATTGTTGCCAATTACCCAATTAAGCATCAGTCGTCTACAGGTTTGCAGATATTACTAGAACCATGAGGTCCCTACACTGCCCCTAGTGGCTGCAGGAATACTTACAGGGCACAGGGCGCTTTGCATCCTAAGAATCATGTAAAAAGATATCTGAAACCTGTAAGATTCATTTAGTACATCATTAGAACATGCCTAGAATCATGTAGATATATCTATATAGTTATATCTTGAGATATATCTATCTGGTGTTTCTTATCTGCATTGTCTTAAAGGGATATCTATCTATCTAACAATAATAGTATCTATCTATCAGATCTATCTATCTATCTACAAAAAAAAAAAAAAAAGGAAAAATATGGGACATAAGTCGTTTAGAAACATGTAGATTTAGTGAATTATATCTCTATCTTGGCTCCAATTCTCTATATTTTATATATATATATATATATAAATTGTTGCCAATTACCCAATTAAGCATCAGTCGTCTACAGGTTTGCAGATATTACTAGAACCATGAGGTCCCTACACTGCCCCTAGTGGCTGCAGGAATACTTACAGGGCACAGGGCGCTTTGCAGATAACACCAGAGACATGCATCATCATGGTACACTAAGTATGAGGTCTACTGCCACGTCAGTGTATTGGCGGGTCGCGTATATCTAGTAGGAGACAAATGCATAATACTGGCACCAACATCACACTGTACCTCTATGAATTTCACTGCCATGATCAACGTCTAGTGTGGCATCCACATGCTTGATGTGTGTCAGTTTCTTTGGTGGGGGGTTAGGAACTGCAAACTGGGCAACATGAGGGAAGTGTATATGTATGGTAAATCGTGAGACACAGGTGCACAACATAAGGACTAGCAATAGTGCTGTAATATGAATCTATGTCCTAGCATAACTTTCTGTTTTATGGAATTGCAGATGTTCAATGGCATAATACAATCTTTTGCAAGGAAGGAAGGAGTGATGGGCCGGCATTAGCATTCATAGTCTCAGTCGTGCCACATGCACAGCAGATATTCAGTTATTTTCTTATTTTTTCCTTTTTTTCAATTCCCTCTTTATTCCTTTTATTTCAGATCCGAGTGGTTTGCCCACAGGTAAGTATCAGGAAACTTTGGGTGGAACCGCTCCAAAAGGTCAGACGCTTCCTACTTGGCTGAGATGTCAGATCCAGAACTCCCAGGGTGAAGATGGTGGTATTTCTGGTTTCTCCACAAGAAATAGTGTTCAACAAATAAAGTTTTTTATTTATTTATTTTTTAAAGTCTCTCATAAGTCCGTGTGGTTATTATTATTAAATCACAAAGTCACATGCCTTGAGGTTTATCCCTCACTCCTAGGTTCCTTATTTGTACGGTTATATAATTATTTGTTTAATTTTCCCACACTGTAGCAAATTAACCTCGACGATTTTACTCACCCGCCGATTTAACTATGAACACAATTTCATAAACAACGGCAGTCCTGAATCACATACCACTTTCAAGCTTGCAACAGGTTTCTGTATTACAGTTTTATTCCAAACATGGATTCGAAAAAAAAAAGCATTCAAAATTAATAATTTTCGTCGATGGGAACCAGCTGTGCCAAATGTCAAACAACATATTCATCAGGAGCATCTTCAGCTAATCATTTGAGAATCACTTTTTAATGAAGACAGCTTTTGACCTTCTGTTGGATTTTAATTGGTTAAGATGTACTACATATGCAAGGATGTTTTTTACAAGGTACAGTTCTAATATTATTTTTGTCTTGCATAAGTAAAAGGCAGAAGTCTTCCACTGGAAACTTAAAAACTTCACAAGCATGATTGCACAAGGGAACCACCCTATTCAGAGTAACCCATTTACTGTACACCTTTATGTACTTTATTTAAACAACCTTCTGTTGGATAGCAACGCTTTCAGATAGAGTTACACTTGCTTGGTCATTTCAACTTGGGGGTACAGTTGTCAGCAGCCTTTTTAGAGTGTCTTTCTTGTCAACAACCAATCAGCTGCTTTACTTACTGATTGAAATGCTTTCAGTCTATAATATGCAATGATTGAGAAATATTTTAAAATATCTATTTTTAGATTGTGAAATAAAATACAGCCTAGCCTTTATTATGTTAAGGACATGTATATACTTTCACGGCAGTTTCTTATGTAGCCCAAAGTTAGTTCAGAGACAAAAAAATCTAATAATGTAAAATGCCACACAGTCTTTTATTAAAACAGGTTATTAGACAGACAACTGAAACATGTTCAAATAGACAATGTGCAAATAGCTATGAGAGAAAAACTGGACTCCAAATAGTAGTATTAAAATCCCTGACATTCGTGCAAAATTGGTTCAATAAAATAATCAAGAAATAAATATAAAATTAAACGTGTTGATTACATTTTGAATTTTTTTTTTTTTTTTTTATTTACAGTACATTTCCAGCGTCCCTGCAGGAGGCCA
The DNA here is from genome assembly GCF_017654505.1 of Polyodon spathula. Lineage (NCBI taxonomy): Eukaryota > Metazoa > Chordata > Actinopteri > Acipenseriformes > Polyodontidae > Polyodon > Polyodon spathula. The sequence continues at coordinate 71,381,901 of NC_054536.1, forward strand.
TTGTTCTAAACATAATACAGACAAGCCTGAGTAACGTTATCTGGCCCTCAGCACATACCTGTTTCTTCAAGGGACTGTGATAGTGTATACACCGCCCCTGTGCGTATTTTGTGTTCTGTTTTATGATTTAAATGTAGGTATTTGTGCACAGATGTTTAAAGTCATCAGGGAAGGATTGATTGCCTTCCCTGCTAAAACAATTCACTTGCAGACTGTGCCTGGGCCTGATTGAATGATTAACAAGCAACTGATTGAATGATTAACAAGCAGCTGATTGAATGATTAACAAGCAACTGATTGAATGATTAATTCAAGGTGCATAAGAGGCAAGGATCTCTCACTCTGAATTGGGGTGTTCAGTGTGAAGAACGAGAGACATGGGTCGTGAATGAAAATACATAGAACAAAACAATTGCTACATGTGTTGAATTAGTTCAGCACGATTCTTCTTGTGTTAGCAGCGTTTGTTTATTGTCTGTTTATTTGGCCATTTTGTTTTGTTTAAACCATTTATTTGTATTTGCAATAAATACTCACATCATCACTTCCACCCGCAGTATTGTTGTCTGTTTTTCCTGGTCTCACATCACCCATAAGCCATCCGGGTGACAGGGACTTAAAGGGTATCTCAGTCCTGCCGCACATACAGACTTCAACAGATTGATCTTTACAGAGGAAGGGTGAAGTGCCCTTAGGTCTGTAGTCATTTATTATTATTTTGTTGTTGATGTAGGAGACTTACAGAGATTAGGGTGTGTGAATGCATCAGCTGCAGAGTCACTTACAACAACGTCTCACCCGAAAGACGGAGCACAAGGAGGTTAAGTGACTTGCTCAGGGTCACACAATAAGTCAGTGAGTGAGCTGGGATTTGAACCAGGGAACCTCCTGGTTACAAGCCATTTTCTTTAACCACTGGACCACACAGCCTCCTATGTATAAGTCCAAGAACAAGTTAATTAATAGGAGTCCAAGGTGTTTTTAATTAATTCTTTGACAAGATCAACATACAGAGCAACTTTGTATGGGCATAAAATATCAATTATCTTCACAAATCTACTTTTCATTTTGTTTAACTTTGTGTTTCTGTTTCAGTCATCTCATCCTAGAGACTTTTAAAACTTTGCATCATGTATAACATCTAAGTACATTTGATAGAAAACAGTGCAACCTGTGGGACAATTAATATATTCTTAAAAGCATTAAATTAAGGGGCCTCCTATTAGAACTGTAACTTGAAGCAAGAAATTTGGGGGTCATTTTTTTTTATCCTGTTCTATCATTTGAGTCTCATATTAGGAAAATTACTAAAATATCTTTTCATCATTTGAGAAATATAGCTAAACTTAGATCTATTATTTCTGTATCTGTGGCGGAGTGTCCCGTCCCTTGGTTTATTATTTATTTATGTTATGATTTATATGTATATATGACGGCAAAAGTAAATATTATTAGTTATTGTTTTGTGTTTATATTTTAAAAACCTTGTGACAATGCGTGACTGTCGGCTAGTAATTATTGAATTGGGTTTTTAGTAAACCCGTGCAGAACGTGCCCGAGGGGTTAACAAGATAATTAATAGATAGTTAATCCCTCAGTCACCACTATAAGACCCTGCAGCTTTGGCTAAACAGTGAAGAGGGTTCAGAGTGGAGAAAGAGTGTGGAGAGGAAGTAATAAAGTAGTACTGAGAAATAACAATTGCTAAACATTGCTGGTTAATAAACCAGCACGATACTTTGTCTGTTTTGCCAGCTTGCCTTTTTGTTTCAAGTTTTAACTGTTTTGTTTTGTTCAACTGTTTATTTTGTTTGTTTAATAAAATACTGAGCGCCGTAGCGTCTCAGTTTGCCCTGTTAGTTCCTGCTTGTGTGTGTTCCTTTCTGGTCTGACGTCACCACTGTAGCCATCCTGTTCACAATGCCTTTGTTTCATCAAGAATCGACTATTGTGATGCACTTCTTTTATAAAACAGTCTTTATTATGCTATTTTAATGTTTTATTATGCTGTGTGTATTAAGTTTTCTGTAAAGCACCATGGGGTTTATGATGTAAGGTGCTATATAAATGAAATAAATAAATTAATTAATAATGTACAAACCGTTTTCAATATCGCTCTCTGAAAACGATGGTGGATTTACACGATACAACAAGCCAAAAAATAGACCACATTCCAGACTGTTCAAAGTTCATAAATCATATTTGTTCAAAATGAGTGAATGAAATACTGGGAATCTCTTCTAGAAAGATGGTATTTATTAAGCATGCAACAAAATCAGTTTGAAAATCACACAAAACAGTTAAACAATCAATATCACATTAAAAGCATTACAATGAGAGCTAAAGTTTTAAGCAACAATTTACCAAAGAAATACTAATACATACTGACACACAACTGACACTTAAAAATATTTCCTAGCCTGGAAAGCAGTCACTTTCAGTGTTCTGTTACCTTGTGTTTCTTTGAGTGTTAGGGCCCCTGACCTAGAGGGATAGGTACTGAGAGCTGAGGGCTCCAGGTGCAGTTTTGTAGTTCCTTTGAATCTGAGCGAGCAGGGATCAGAGGAACAGTCAGGAGATCAGAGGGGCTCAGCGGAGCGGCCAGGAGATCAGAGAGGTGGGTATCCAACGATCAGAGGGACTGTCAGGATATAAGGGAGCAGGTATCCAGCGATCAACAATGTTTTTTTTTTTTGTACTCATTTCGTCAGTTTCACCAGCCAATACTCTACTCTGTTCTACTCCAGAATGTTCTAAATGATATTTAAATTTCCTCTGCATGCTCTGGTTTCTGGGCAAAGTCTGGGAAGATCTGGGCAGGTGTACCACCAAAGCTAACTCACTTCCTAAGCCTTGTTGCATTTCATATTTGCTGTGTTTCCTCCCCCAGTGCCAGTTTTTGAAAATAATAATATAGGGTTGTCTCTGTTTTGTAGTTGTGTAAGTGAGTATCACCTATGACTGCAATCTATGTCCAAGTTAAAAGTCCTACAAGTGATCCATTACTGATAGCATGTTGTACAATATGACTATAAATATGGCAAATATGGTAATGGAATTGAGATGTATAATGGAAAACTAGTATCCATACTTCAGAAAGCAGAGGAAAACCAGTTAGTTGCAGAAAGAAAAGGGGGTGGTGCAATACAATTCTTTAGTTGAGAAAAACGGATAGATTTAAGAAAAAAAAAATGATCTTCTTTTGATCAAAGATATTTGATGAGCTGTTAACTGGGAGGATAGCAAGAGGAATCTAAGAATGGTACTTCAGCGTTCTTAAAGGCTCCGTACTGTTTTGTGGTAACAAGTGTTTGACATGTCAGTGTCACTCACAATGGGATTTTAAATTTAAAATAAAAAAAACCTTTCAGTTTCTGGGCACTGACATTTGTAGGTATGGACACTGCTAACTGAGTTTTTTTTTTTTTTTTTAACTTAATGCATGAAAAAATCTATATATATATATATATATATATATATATATATATATATATATATATATATATATATATATATATATAAAAAAAAAACGGATTCGATTAAGGCTTGTCAGGTCCATGACTAAAAATACTTTTCAAATGTAACTAATCCATTCACTGGCTTGAAAAAACATCTCAGGACTGTAAAGTGATAACAAGACATCACTCTTTACAAACAAAACAGCCTCTTGGTTGCACTTATGTCTAATCAAAGCATTTCAAACAATGAACTCATTTCTTAATGCATTTTTTTTTTTTTTTATTAGTCACTTATCACATTTTCTAACACAATCTAACAGTATTTGCTATTCATCTTTTTTACATTCTTGAGACTACTCATTGTTATTCTAAAATGTTAATAGCAATCTGGCTAATAGATACCCACAACACAGGGCCAGTATACTTCTATATGCTTCTAAATAGGTGCTTTAATTAATAAATTGCAAAATACATGTTTTCGTGCCTTTTGTTGTTTTTATGCTCCCAACGTGCGTGTTTGTGTGTTACAGACCTTTCTTCTATTTCGGTAAGAGTTGGCCTGATTCGTCGACATTTCTACTTTAGGTCACTGCCAAAAAGTAAAACATCCCCACCTTCCATCTTTCCTCCCATTTTGCAGTGCCTTACATTTCAGCACTTGTTTAATTTGAGAAATTCCTGAGGTAAGAAAAATCGCAAACTGGAAAGCTGCACAGTTTCTTACAACGAATTAATCTGGAATTAATCTACCCCTACGTTCATAAATCAGCTGATTTTATATGGCTGATTAAAACAAAAAATAAATGTATCGCCGACAACTAACTCTTTCCGGCATAGAATATTCAGTGTTATTTAACTGATGCCAGGAACCAATTTGCGTCAGTCTGTTGTCAGATATGATTTTTGCCATATATATTTTCTTGATTACGTAAAAGTATCATATAAAACCAGCATTCTTGGATATGATTAAATGATTGTCAGAACTACTGTCAATGCAAGTGCACCTGACATGAACATTTCTTGTCTTTCAGTTTAGGGCCTCTCACAATCAGATTGTCAATCATGTTCAACTGGGTGGTGAATTTTATGATATGGAACAATGTCCATTGTCCTCAGCTGTACCCCCAGCACCTCTCACAGCAGTCTGATATGGATTAAATGAATTGCCCCTATGTATATCTTACTCAAAGATAAATTCTCCTATGTATATCTTACTCAAAGCTAAGTGTATGAGTGCGAGTGCTAGTGTAGCATATTGCTGCAGATGGGCTGTTTAGTGCCCATCCAACAGACCTAGAAAGTCCCTGTCTAGAAATAAACACAAGCAGAAAACCTGAAATGAAAACCAGGTACATCAGCGACAGGAAAACATTTAATCATAATGAGACAAAGCCAACATGTGGACATGAAATACTGATTTATTTTTTTATTCTATATATATACTTATATATATATATATATATATATATATATATATATATATATATATATATATATATATATTGGTTGGTTGTTTTGCCTCAGGAAAGCAGCATCCATGCTTTACTAGTTTAGAATAAAAAATGAATCTTAGTCAGTATAGGCACAATACATCGCCCTCGACATCATTAGAAACAGAAGAGGCTTTTCCCTTTACTCTACATCACCTTATCCAGCAGGCTAGTCAGAGAAATGTAAAGCAAGTTTTGGAGGAAGTAGCTTTAATGGCTTTGGATGAGCTCTAATGGCCCATGATTGAAGAAGTAGCCCCATGTCTGAAGCACAATGGGAGCGCTGTTTTGCATCCCTATGGGCGGAGCAGGAAATATAGTGGCAAAAACACCCAGCACTAGAATGGAGCTCATCAATGACATGACACCTCTTAACTCTGAGAACTGTAAGAAGCCTGTGGCAAAATAACTGCAAAAACAACAGCACACTGCAGATGCAAAATTTAAACAGGGCACAATTTAACATTTTAATATTTATTTTTAATGTATAACATAACAGTCCGCACGTTAACATTTTATTAAAATTATATATATATATATATATATATATATATATATATATATATATATATATTATATATATATATATATATATATATATATAGCATATTATATATATATATATATAAACTCTTTTTTCCTTCTGAGAAAAGGTTTTACTCCTGTACCTTCTTTTTGATCTTATTTTAAAAATATAAAATGAAAAATATTTTTTACGTACTTTAAAAATGTTTAGTTAATTTTACTGCAATTAAAGCTGATTTAATGAAGTGCTTCGACTATATATATATATATATATATATATATATACGTATATATATATATTATATATAGGGTGAAGAAGACTTTTATTCATGGTAGCGAACAATGACAATATATGCTGTAAATATGTTTACTGTAAATTAGTGCTTGTCACATGCAGAACAGTATGTCACAATAAATGTAGGGCTACTGATTTTCTACAGTCGCGGAATCACATATGGAATCATGGAATTAGGTATTGGGAACAGAATTGTCATTTTGGGAATGGAATTCTGCTTTGCAACTGCACCTTTAAAAAAAAAAAAAAGTTATTTGGATCAGTGGATAACGAGACAACAGGTGGTATAGTGATCAACTGTCTGCCTCTGTCTGTGTGCTGTGTGAGATGAGTTGTTTAAAAAAGCAACTACCAGCTTTGTGAGAGTTCTATTCTGTGGAATCATTTTGGAGTTGTATATAGAGAAAAGTAAAAAGTGCCTGAAAAAGATTAACAACCCAACAACATTATATATATATATATATATATATATATATATATATATATATATATATATATATATATATATATATATATATATATATATTCATTTATTGCGTTATTATCTCAAATCCATTACTCCGTCACCCACTCAACAGAAGGAAACAACACGGTGGTTGAGGTGAAACCTTTACTTTTATCATTTATTATTTCTAATTTATCATTAACTATTTAATATTTCCAGTGATTTTTTGTTATTTTACTCGTGTTGCTATGGCTCTCTCTACTGTAGTAAGAACAGAAAATTGTAGATTCAACAATGAGTGGACCAATAATTAATTAATTTTACCAACTGTTCCGAACGCAAAGCCAATGTGTTTATTGTGAAATGAATGTGTGTCAGTGGTTAAGGAATACAATATGAAAAGGCATTTTGAAACCAAACAAGGAGTTTTTGGAAATCCAGAGGGCACAGTAGTTAGAAGCGCAAAAGTAGCAGGACTGATCTCTTCATAACAGTTGTACTATTAATATGTCACATACATTTTAAAATGTTTATAAAGAGTAACTCTGTTACATTCTCACAATGTTCCATTATTAAAGTACTATTCATATGGTAAAATGTGTAAGTCTTGTTCAATATACGAACATTGAGTTATGTAATATATATTATTGCTTAAAAATGTGCAGAGTAAAATACTCTGGCCCATCTATTCCTAACTTTTTTCCAATCTAGCCCCATTAAATTAAAAAAAAAAAAAAAAAAAAAAAAAAACCTACCTTTAGAGCCCTGCTCCAACTAAGTCAACTGTGTCTGTCCAGGGTATGTTGTATTGTACAGGCGTGTGACAGGAAATGGGTGAGCAGTGACATCAGGCCAGAATGATAAAGAATAACACCCAGGTAACTGCAGTTGAAAGACGCGTGGTGTGCCGTTTATTTTCAATAACAGAAAAATAAATTCAGTATTTAAATAAAAAGACACTGCTTACTGACTGAAACGAAATATTTAAACAAACATAAATCACATACACAAAATAGACCTAAAGGTCCGGCTGGGTGATCGCCTCCACTGTCCCTATATATATATATCTCGTTTTCTCCTCCCGCTCTCGTACTCTCCTTCATATACCCCACCACGAGCAGGGAAAACTGCAGGGTTTTTATACAGGTGGCCACCTTCAGCATAGGTTTTTAATGTGGATAGGGCTTCCCATCCACGCTGCAAAATACATACAAAAACTATAACAAAATACATGGCGCTCCGACATCATATACAAATATGCTTGCCCTGTTACAAGGCGCTATATACATAAAATGTCATTTGCACTTGCTAATCTATGGTTCTGTACAAAAACCTGCTTTTGTATGTGAGTACTATTCACACAGATATGCAAGTGATTTCAAAATGAAGTAATAGCTTGAGCAGAGGATACATAATTAAAAAGCTTTGAATACAAATTTCTATTGCAGAATTCTTCCTGTAACCGTTGCACAAGCACTAGTGTGTTCAAGGTCTGTCTTAATGGACAGCAAATGTGCAGAGTGTTCTCTTTATTATTAAGTATAATAGAGATGCAATGAGTCAAGTTACATTATTTGTCTCATTGGTACATCGAACCAGAAAAGCAGATGACATAGATTGACAGGACATTTCAAGGTTGTGCATCTTTTCATGATTAGAAATAACAAATTGGCAAAAATAGCTTTATACATTTACGGTCTGCAAGAATCTTTCCAAAATGAAAGCCTTGGGACTTACAAATATATATATATATATATATAGCTTTGTTATAATCATATCAGTACCAACAAAAGCCTTTTAAATTCAAAAAAAAAAAGGGGCATATCTGATAGTCCCATGCACCACAGAGATAACATGGACACAAACAAAGGAGATAACTGCTTCCGTATCCAGCGCTCAAAGAATATCACAGATATTTGCAGAGCTTTTTGATATGTTATAGTAATAAAATAATGACTTGGATTGCATTATTCAGGAGTTTGGTGATAAAACGAGTGATCAGGAGAGGATTTATCAGTATGCACGTCTATAAAGAAGTATGTGAAAAATACAATGAACAAGGGGTGGGGCTTGGCTGGAGATGCAGTACAGATGTCGTTTTGCCATGTAATGTGTTTTAAACCTGTTTTACTCTGAAAATATTTTAAACAGAGTGTGTAAAATAAACAGCATGTGTGAAAAATAAATTGGACCTGACGCGCCTGACAAGCCCTGAATAAATGGACCGCTAAGGGTTAAGGTCAATGCCATTATGCAGTTCATTTAATCTTAACAACTATAGGCCACTCCTCAACTTACCATCCATACATAAGGTTCTAGAGAGTTGTAATTCAATTCAATTACAAAAAATTCTAACTCTTAATGATATTTGAGAATTTTCAGTCTGGCTTTCAGAGTTGTGAATGATCTGCTGATAAGCTCTGACTTGGGCTTTCCATCAGTTTAATTCTTCTAGATGTAAGTGCTGCCTTTGATACTGTAGACCATTCCATAATACTGAATTAAACTTTGTAAGTAATTGTAACATTAATCTCGAGAAAAGTAAACATGATTTTGGATACTATCTCAAGACATGCCTTTAGTTATGTAAAAACAATATTTTACTATAAATGATCTAGGGTGTAACCACAATATCCTTCTATCTCACAATCAAAAACAAGTATACAGGTCCATAGTCAAACGGTGACCTGATTACAAATTTCACATGTTGATAATTTTCAGATCCAGAAGAGGGACAATTAGGTTTGGAAGCTGAGGAGGAGGAAATAAATTTCTGCAAAATCAAGAAGCAAGACACCAACAGTTATACAATGAGAAGATGCAACTGATAAGACTAAAGCAGAAAGCTTACAAATCAAAGCATGCAAACATAACCGTAGTCGCCTAACATCTTTGCACCTATCAATTTATGGAAACAATGTTGCATAATTATAAGGAAGACAGCCTAGTGTCCAATCCAATAGGTTAAAGTCAGTAACCACCTCCCCATGATTTCAATTTAGCGACCTTGGAGTGACTAATAGCGTATCATTATCAGGTTTTATTTAATTATATTTCATGCCTTATTAAAAATTGAAAGTTCTGCTAAATGTTACAAAAATATTCCATATTCTAGATATTATGTATCGGTTTTATTAATGGTTTCATTTCAGAAAACGTGGCTTTAATGAAGTTTCTTGTTTTACTTGAGTTAGTACGGTAACTCTTCTACTTAGTCTAAAGAGTTTGATGGTTTAATTTAGTATCGTAAATCAAGAACATCTAGGGGACAGCCTTCATCATCTGGAGTTTGTTGCAATTGGGAACATTTTAACCTGGAGACTATCTGGAAGTTTTTGATTTGTTGCAATTGGTGCTAACTAGCGTATTTGTTTAGTATAGTCCTGACATATTAACGACAGGATCATCCGCAGCTTTTTGTTTGTTGCAATTGACCCCTTAAGTCACATGATGTTTTGTGACCTTCTCAAGCTTGTGTTGTGATTTATTTAAACATAATTTGAACAAGTACTGCTTGAAATGTAGTCAGAAAATCATTCTTCCTGCAGTGATTTAGAGGACAGATCTCAAACCCCAGTGCACTGGAGCAGACATTTTGAAAAGAGCTTTGAAACAGACTTTAAAGTTATAAGTGTAAGCAGTTGTCACCATGTTAACAATGAAAAGGAACATTACAGGTACAGTACATTATTTAAACAGTTGTTGCAACATATGTGTAACGCTCTATTTGTCGGAACCCTGCTACTTACTCTTTAAACAAACATTGAGACACTTTCTGTTTCAAGTTTATCAAAGATTTAAAACTAAATGTAATATTGCAAAGAAAAGCAATCTACTTAACCCCTTAATAAAACATATTGAACATACTGCCATAAAAAAAAAAAAAACAGATTACTAGCATGCAACTAAATTCCCTTTCAATTCGAAGACGACCACCAAAACATTACTTATGGAATATGCCTGCCTATTGGTAGGTATTTTCGAAGCTCTCTATACCAGCTGCCGATAGCCCACCAATGGCCCAGGATGCTCCTTTACAAGTTCCCACCAGTACTGTTGCTCCTGGCCTTCTTGAAGAAGGTCTGGTTAGGGAAAGCGACAGTTCTCCTAGTGGCCCCTCGGTGGCCCAGGAAAATCTGGTTCTCGACCATATGCCAGCTCATACAAGGCCCACCCTGGGAGATCCCACTTTGCTGGATCTCCTCAGTCAGGCAAGAGGGTTGTGGGTACTCTTCAGAGCACTAGAGCAGACTCCACCAGGTTGCTTTACGCCTATAAGTGGCAGTATTTTCAGAATTGGTGTCGGATTAGAAGTCATGACCCAATTTCTTGTCCCATGCCAGTTATCTTGCAGTTTCTGCAAGAACTACTTGATGCTGGTAGGTCACCTTCCATATTGAAGGTGTATTTAGCGGCTATCTCTGCATGCCATGCCCCCATAGATTTGGTATCTCCGGGTGCACATTTTTTGGCTACCAAGTTTCTTAAAGGTGCTCAGCAGTTACACCCTCCCAGGAGGGCCGTTCTCCCCGAATGGAGCCTTGATGTTGTCCTGGAGGCTCTCACAAAAGCCCCGTTTGAGCCTATACACTCAATAGCGTTGAAGCATCTGTCTATGAAGACAGCCTTCCTCTTGACACTGTTCACACCTTCTGTATGTGGGTTTGGGACAATGGCAGCAGGGTGTCACTACGTACAAACCCTGCTTTCCTCCCCAAGGTGATCACAGCCTTCCACATGAATCAGTCTGCGGAACTGGAGTTTTTCCATCCACCTCCATTTTCTTTAGAGGAGGATAGGAGATTCAACTTCCTCTGCCCAGTGCGGGTGTTGAGATGTTACGCTCATATAACAAGAGCTCTGTGTCATTCTGACCAGCTCTTTCTTTGTCATGGTTTACGGATCCTAGGACAACTCCTCTGAAAACAGCAACTGTCCCACTGGATTGTGGATACAGTTTCTGTGGAGTATGACAGTGCTGGTTTACCCCCAACTGGGAGAGTAGCTGCACACTCCATTTGAGGGTTGGCTACATCTACTGTCCGATAGGTGTATGGTGGCTAGCTGGGCTATGCTGCAAACATTCTTCAGGTTCTACCACCTGGATCCTTCTTTGCCTTCAATAGGCAGGAGGGTCCTTGAGGTTGAACACTCGCACTGCTAACCTAGGGTTAAGTGGTTCTGAGGCGTCCCTCGTAAGCTGCCATTCCTTCTTCCTCGCGGCGGCTCTGGTATACATTTCCCATACGTAATGTTTTGGTGGTTGTATTTGAATTGAAAGGGAACATTAGGCTACTTACTGTAACCCTGGTTCCCTGAAAGAGACGACGACCACCAACCAGTGAGGTCACATCGGTCGCCCTCACAGCTTCGAAGCGATCAGAGAACATGGCTTCCAGGGAGGGGCCTATCGGCAACTCTGGTATAGACAGCTCAGAAAAACCTACCAATAGGCAGGCATATCCCATAAGTAATGTTTTGGTGGTGTAAGCCCATCTTTCAGGGTAACACCCGGTTAGCAATGAAGTCGTGTTCTGAACATAAACTTCCCTTTTAATCCCACTGAATTTGACCCAAATGGACTTTCTCCGTCTTCTCGCGGTGGTTGGGCACTCAGTTCCAAGTGTAGCGGGATGAAAGCAGGTGAGTCAGCTACTTGTGCTTGGGTACTCCAGAAGTCCATCAACACAAAAAACATTGTGGTTTTGAGACACAATATGTCCTTTTTTTTACATTCCACCAGATATTATTATGTGACAGCATAGCGTCACAGCCCAAGATGTTACTGGCAGGAATTAGAGACTCAGAGACAGATGCTGCAGTGAAACACTGCTGCACACATTTAAAACAGGAACACACAAAACAGGCACAAGGGCCAGAATAAACAGTAGTGATGGGACTGAAGCCTCAGCTGATTCGACCCCACATGAACCAACTGAAGCAAACAGCAAAGGTTCATGTGGGGTCGAATCAGCTGTAACTTCCTAAGAAAACCTGTTTTATTTCTAGTTTGTAAAGATGTTTAACATATAAACAATGATCCACCCTAAATGGCAATGCCTTTCATGTTAGAACTGGACATCAAAGGAGAGGCCAACACCTATTTTAAAATGTCTTGGAGGTCAGCCTTGTCATAGCAAGGACAAAGTGACCAGAAATATCTTTATCAACTTACTGTCTAAGTAGGAATTTAACCAGAATCTGACTTAATCTTTAACCACTTCTGTGAGTTGTATTCTATGACCAAAAATTCATTTATATCTAAATAAAATATTCCAACAATCGCAAAGCGCCGAAATTTTGACACAGAAGAGTTCACAGCCCTGGCGAACCATGTCCATAAATTTGACCGGGAGAAAACTGGAAATGGATTCCCATGATGCCCCCACCAGACCACCCGACCCACGACCACCAGTTGGGCCCCTTGGCCGAATTTGTACTGGGAAGGTGGTTGCCCGTGCCCCACTGAGAAAAGGACTATAAAATTGACCCATAATGGCTACTCACAGGTTGATCAACACATAAGCCACTTTTCTCATTGCCTTCCAATAGTGACGTGGCCTCATTTCCCATGGTGTTTTCTCTTCTCTTTCAGGGAAACAACCAGGGTTACGATAAGTAACGTTCTGATACTTTTGTGATAAAAAAAAATTAAAATTTCATTACCAAGTCTGTCCATCACAAATGGATACAGTTTTCTCTATATACTGTACATACAACTAAAAATGAAAGCAATTTCTATTAAATGAATACCAATGTTTTATTGAAAGAAAAAAAAAAAACACAGGGCATATGCTTATGGAAAGTTAGTTAAACCCCCCCCCCCCCCCCCCCCCCCCCCCCCCCCCAATTAGCCACTGCAGTCACAATACAAAAGAACTGACTGAAACTAGAATAGTTCATGGACATTGTAATGCATTCTGAATTCACTATAAATGAACATAAACAATGGGTACTGAATGCAATGATCCAAACAAGTGCTGTGACTCACACAGGCACACAATATATTCTATGTGGAGGATGATTATCTCTCTTTGTAGTCATCTCACTTCACATTAGTTTTTTTTTATACCTTTTTTCAAACACTTAAAACTATTGTTTGTGTTAATGGAGTGCACTCAGGAAGGCAGCTAGAGTGTGCTATACATGACGAAGTAAACTGATGATAATGTATTCAAACATAAGCAGAGTGGCACAGCTAGAGAACAGAATGCTGAAATGTTACACCCGTTCACAATGTGATGAGCTGGTATTGAGACTTTAAGTTAATTTTACTTTTCTCAGATAGTATTATGTGACATAATAGCATCACATCCCAAGATACTACTGGCAGGAACAAAGGTAGAGACAAGAAAGCTGTAGTGAAACACTGGTGCACACATTTAAAACAGGAACACACAAAACAGGCACAAGGGCCAGAATAAACAGTAGTGATGGGACTGAAGCCTCAGCTGATTCAACCCCACATGAACCAACTGAAGCAAACAGCAAAGGTTCATGTGGGGTCGAATCAGCTGTAACTTCCTAAGAAAACCTGTTTTATTTCTGGTTTGTAAAGATGTTTAACATAAAACAATGATCCACCCTAAATGGCAAATGCCTTTCATGTTAAAACTGGACATCAAAGGAGAGGCCAACATCTATTTAAAAATGTCTTGGAGGTCAGCCTTGTCATAGCAAGGACAAAGTGACCAGAAATATCTTTATCAACTTACTGTCTAAGTAGGAATTTAACCAGAATCTGACTTAATCTTTAACCCATTCTGTGAGTTGTATTCTAAGACTAAAAATGAATTTAAATCTAAATAAAATGTTCCAACAATCGCATGTGTTGTTGATATGCAAAATAAATATTCCAGGTAATTTTGGTAAAAGCAATGGCTGAGCTCTGTCTTTAGAACAAACACTGAAATGTTCCTTTACACTGAAATGATTGTTTAAATTATAGATGCACAATTAACCGAGAAAATAAAAAATGCAGTTGTTTGATGTTGTCCCGGTATGTCAAAAGTTTATGAAATGTCACTATATAACACATTGCCTTCTCTCAGCATTAGTGCAATTGTTCACTTTACTAAATGCCTTTTCTCTGGAGACAGGGGGCTGTCTTTACTCTCAATGTATTGAGTGCAATCTACCAAGAGCCCTAAATACAGTACGCCCTTGTTATAACGGCCTTCATTATAATGAACCTTCGGCTATAACGAACTTTGCCCCTGGGTGCCACCTCCACAGTGAAGTCAACTCTTTAGTTTTAATAAAAAGCAAGTGCTGTGTAACTATACATCCAAAACAAAAATAATTTTATGTTGCAGCATAGATGAAAACTATATTAATGCAGGCATGTCTCTATCATGAATATAGGTAATCAAAAATTGATTTAAAAAAAAATAAATAAATAAAACAAAAACAAAAAAAAGCACTACATTTGAGGATCTGATGAACATTTCATGTCAAACTTTTCAAGTCGGGATGATTTGGAATAAAAGCTCAGTTTGGGATTCTTGATTCTTGCACTTGCATGTTGGATTAAGATTTGGTGCACTTTCCTGTCAGATTCCTATCAGATTGATTTAAAGTAAATTCAGCTTGAATTTGGGATTTCAGTAAGTTTTTTGGAGTATATGGAGGAGCAAGGCACGTGCTTTAAAACACTTTTTATACTTTTCTGTCTGGAATAAATATTCATACTATTACAGGGATTCTAAATCAATGTATCCTGTGGGATACCAACTCAACAGTAGATATTGCAATAAACTTAAAAAAGACATTTAAAAAGAAATAAGAAAAATAGCATTGTTCAACAAAGAACACAATAAACAAATTGACCATTACAAGTATTAGGCATTTATTCAAAACCAACATCGTCAGAATAAATGTAATACATTTTTGTTTCTATTGTACTCATTTTACAGCATTATACTTTTTGTATACAGTATAAAACAAACTGTTATAATAACCTAATTTGACTTGGATAGCCACAGTTACAGTATTTACCAACAGCCAGTTGTGACCGGTCTAAGGGCTGAAACTGCTAAGCCCCTTCAGGGACATATTACTCCAATGCTTTAACCTACAGCGCTAATACTCATGGTTTGTTTCTCTTATCATCAATTAATTCAATTCAGTCCACTGTTTAAATTTACATCAGTGAACAAAGCAGGTGTCTACAGTGGACTACGGTATTGTTGGTTCAATAGGGGAGGTGTAGCTGGTCTTCTTAACCTCAAACCTGACTCATTCAATCTGTTTCGCAGCTTGGTCACTCATGGTGACTCCATTTGTTGTCCTGAAGTGGATATTGAGCCTGTGAGCCATATTGTGTAGATACCGGCCATTGCAAGGTGTGGTTGACTTCCCATGACCTTGTCCAGGATGTCTTGTATGTTTTGATAACGTGTCCACAATTTGAAAACAACAAAGATGGTCAATTAATTGACCAGATACATCTTTGTATAGCCCACGTTTCCAGCATTTGCACAGCTCTGACAGTCTGGACTTCAGTCTTATATCTTCACTGCCACCAACTGGCATCATTAGAAGAATTAATACACATGTACAGAATTCAGACATCCTTAAAAATATTGATTACAGGTAATTTTAGAAATCAAAAACAACAAATCACAGTGCTCTATAGTTATATACCACCCCCCCCCCCCCCCCCCCCCCCCCACACACACACACACACACACACACACACCAACACCACCCCATTGTCTCAGCACAGGATAATATATAAGCATATGTTTAGTGACTAACTTATAACTAGAGCTTCTGATTTTCAGTTTTAACCAACAGTAAATGTTAAAACACCCTCAATAAATAACCAATAAACACCGGAAAAAACAAACAAAAAAAACACTGGAAATATTTACTCAATTCACATTGACTTCACTGTTTTCCCGTTAAAAAATATAAAAACCTACTTAAAAAAGCAAACAAAAACAAAGTACCTTTTCGTGCAGTTGGCCAATGTCCATACCTCATATCTATCATTGATTCATTCTGAATACTTTAAACCCACCCCAGCTACTGAGTGGAAGCAAATTGTGAGACTTAAAAAGAGATTACAATTTTTGTAGAAGGCTTGTCCGCGGCATTTAAAGCTTTATTACAGTTAGATAGTGAGAATTTAAAACAGAATTGCAAACTGTGGCAAAATTTAAAAAAATGCCTAACCCCCCCCCTCCCCCCAGAAGGATGTGCCTGTAACTGTAAGGATTTTGTTGTGGAAGACAGCAAAGGAACAAAGGTACAACTAATTGTGCAAGCACTGTTGCGTTACTACTATTCTGGCAGAAAAAAAAAAGCATTTTGGAAAGTAACCTAAAACAATAATTCCATACAGATTTTAATAAAACTCGAAAATAGCTAAAAAAAAAAATAATAATTAGCAATGAAAAATGTAATTAATAAAAACCTAAAAACAGAAGCCCTACTTATAATGGCAGCACAACAATCCTGTTTTGCAAAACTCTAGTGTGTATTTTTGAAAAGCATCTCAAAATGCACTACAGTAGGTGAAATCCATTAAGGCTTGTTTTGGAGTGATAGATTTATTTTCAGATATATGTTCTTTTGCATTGCACTGATATTCTGTTTGAGAAATTGTGTAAAATTATAACACAATGGTTAGACATTTCAAGCATGCCAAAATGATCTATTTCAGTGCATTTAGAGTTATCTGCTGTGTTACAGGACTCAATTTGCCAAGCAGAGCTACTTGCAAATTTGCTTTTCTTTAAATCACTCCTAATCTGGTCCAAGATGCTATTACTTTAAACCTAATGGAGTCTAAGTAAACAATGTCAGATCTTAATATTGTCACTAAGATGTATGAATTAGATTTTTTGCTGACCTCAGTTCACTGTATTTTTATTGAATGCAGTAATGTTAAAAATAAGGTCAATTAAATCACCCATCCGATATTGATTCAGAGGGAAATCACATGCATATTTATCTTAGCTGACTTCTGCTTCCTTCGATAACTATGTATTTTTTATATGCAGACCCTGATTCACTGGCATGAGTAAGAGACACTTGCTCCTTCTTCCTAGAGTTATTCTAGAAAGTAATGTGTCAGAGCCCCTGTAGCTGTGACTCACCCCTTACATTACAGTCGCCCTGAAAACATTTAGAAATATGATTTAGGACTTGACAATTGTTGAATTCATGAAAAGAAGCCAATCAAATAGTTTGTCATTTATACATTTATTTCTAGATACAGTATTAGATTTTACAAGTTTTTGATTTTTATTACATGGGAGTAGCTGTTATTTATTGCACCAGGCTTTTGCCAAGATAAAATTAGATAATCCCCAGCAAATCTTAGTTCCAATACTCTTAATTGTTGGTTGCTGTCTTGGATGGAGGAATGCCATTCTGTGTGCCAGCTGTTGCTGATACTGGCTGTGAGCTGTTGATCTTATTTTGCCTTTCTTCCAATACTAATGCCAAACATTGTAGCACCTGATCATAATGCCAAGTGAAGAGACCCTGACTCAGAGCCACCTTACATCCTTTAAGAATATGCTTCAGGGTAGTCAGTACTGAACAGAAAGGACATGGCGGGTTCTCTCCTACCCACAAAATGGGGTTCTGCAGTGTTGGAAGAACATCTGGACCTAATTAGCAAGCTGATCCTCCTCTGTTCCATTGTCCACAGGTCTCTCCAGCAAATCTTATGCTGTTCCACATTCTCCCATCATCCAGTCTCCCTGCTTAGCCTATGACACTTTTTTTTTTGCAAACAGAATCTGCCAAATCACACTGACATGCTACCATGCTTTCTGTATGGAGGTGTTGATTATACTGTTCTTCAATAGATAAAGTGACAACCTTTGTGCCACAATTCTGACGGATATCTTACCCTCCACATTTAACAGGGAAATTAGACAGAATTGGGTGATGCTGGTAGAAAGTCATACAATAACCATTTGTAAACTTAATTTATGCATGAAGAATATAGACATATTTAGGTTAACGTGACAGGGTACATCTCCTAGTTGTGTCCAGAATCTTCTTAATTTGATCTCTCTACAGCTATTTCTGATGGGGTCATCTTAAGAGTGCCATTAGTTTATTGTGCTTTCTAAAACGTATATTCTTACACTCCTATGAATTATACCATTTGCACTATCAAGATTGCTCTAATATATTTTACAAGGTGCATCAAAGCTCAGTGGTTTCAACTGATATGTTATCATGGCTGTCCCATTATTCAGTTTAGTATGTTTTCTGGGTAATGTTGCTTGATACTCGTGTATTTATGTTCTAGTAACCTCTTCTTTTAGTTAAGATATTAAGTAAACGTGAGGTTAAGGGTAACACCTTTTCTCTGCTCTTACTATATAACATAAGTTAAAAAATGTGTTTCACTGCTGCAAATCAACTATACCACAATATATTTAACAGATATCAAAGTGCACTGTGTACATCAGGGTTGTACTGTTGTTGTAATTACTATAATTACTATTACTATTGAAAGCTGAAATTAAAAACACTGTTACATACTGTAGACAGCAGGAATGTCACTGATTCAATGTGATAATTCTGAAAGATTCTTAAGGTGTTTTGGAAGTACAGTATGAATTTCAAGACTTTAGATAGAATCATCACTTTTGAAATTGTGTCCTGTGAAGTCACAGCAACATTGTATGAGCAACATACAATATAGTGTGTGTGTGTGTTTGTGTGTGTGTATGTATTAGATATATAGATATATATATATATATATATAATAGTATATATATATATATATATATATATATATATATATATATATATATATATATATATATATATATATAGCTCTGGAAAAAATTAAGAGACCACTGCAAAATTATTAGTTTGGGTTACTATCGGGGCACCATTGCAAAATTATAGTTTCTCTGGTTTTACATATTTATAGGTATGTGTTTGGGTAAAATGACCGCTTGCTTCCTTCTGCTCTGACAATGCTCCCCAACTCTGAGGATTGGTTTTTCCAACAGGACAATGCTCCATGCCACACAGCCAGGTCAATCAAGGTGTGGATGGAGGACCACCAGATCAAGACCCTGTCATGGCCAGCCCAATCTCCAGACCTGAACCCCACTGAATACCTCTGGAATGTGATCAAGAGGAAGACAGATGGTCACAAGCCATCAAACAAAGCCGAGCTGCTTGAATTTTTGTGCCAGGAGTGGCATAAAGTCACCCAACATCAGTGTGAAAGACTGGTGGAGAGCATGCCAAGATGCATGAAAGCTGTGCTTGAAAATCAGGGTTATTCCACCAAATATTGATTTCTGAACACTTCCTAAGTTAAAACATTAGTATTGTGTTGTTTAAAGGTATCGGTTAACGTCAATGAGCTGAAAAACATGCTAAGGTAAAGTTTTCTTCTGTGTTAAAATATATAGCTGGCGTTGAGTTTAAAACTAAATGCGATTTTTTCTCTTGTTGAGGTAGTCTTTGTTTTGGTTGTAAAAGTTTATTTATTTTCTTTTGTCGGGTGTTATCTGAAGAGGTTGGATTTCTTAACAAACTAAAAAGAAACTTGCGCTGTTTGGTGCTGTATGGTTGTGCACTGTCACAAAAAGAGTGTGTGACATTATTCGCTTTATAACCCGGAGGGGTTTAATCATTTACGTATAGCGAAGACGAAAAGAAAAAATTAACCAGAAAGAATGGTCTCGTGAGGCAGGATGTGCAAACATGATTTATTTTTAACACAGACACAATACATTGGACATATGGACAATAAGCGCTGGCTTTTAAAAGGAATACAATTTACTTCCGTGGATGACCGGGAGTTGGCTGTCGGAGTTCTTTCTCCACAGCCTGGATATAACTAATTCCATCTTCGTTCTCTTCAGTGGACGTCTGGGTTCGTATATGATGTGTTCCAGGACAGTTTCAGCAGAAGGAGCTTGTCTCTTACTTACCTGTGTTTCAGGTCTACTCCAGCAGAGGGAGCTTGTCTCATACTTATCTGTGTTCCAAGATAGCTCCAGCAGAGGAAGCCAGTCTTATACTTACCTGGGTTCCAGGACAGTTCCAGCAGAGGGAACTGGTCTGGTACCTACCTGTGTTTTAGGACAACTCCAGCAGAGGGAGACTGTTGTGTGCTTACCTGAGCCACCTGAACACTCCAGGAGAGGGAGCCCATCCCATACTTACCTGTGACTCAGGACAGCTTCAGGGAAGAGAGCTGACCCAATCCTGTCCTAAAGACTGACTCGCTTCACTCAAGGGATCCTGGGACTACACGTCTATCTTCACTCTACGAAGTAGCTTAGAGAGGGTTGGAGAAGTGAGTTAGTCAGTGGCCCGGCCAGGGCATGAACTTTAACAGAAACTGCTTAATTTGTTGTAAATATTGTAATTAATTTGACGGCAATTAAAATATTTGTAATAACATACTTGCCTGCACCAACTTTTGCGTCGTTGCCTGGTGGCGGAGTGGGAAGACGGTGATTCAGCAGCGCGTGGCTACGGGTTGGATTATAGTTGGGATTTTACTATATCGTCATCTCTGTAAATGATAGTACCGATAATATGTATATATATATATATATATATATATATATATATATATATATATATATATATATATATATATATATCTATATCATATGTTCAAGAACTGTTTTTGAGTGTTATTGTTTTGATTGAGCTAGTTTAAAAACAATCATTTCTCAGATATGGAATTATTTGTATAAAACATAAAATAACACCCCTCCCCCTCCCTCCTGGTAAGTTTAGAGTAGAGAATTTGAGATGTCATGGAAAATAACAAATACCCAGTGTGGGTCACTGAGAAGCTGTGTCATGTGTGACCATCTTAAAATCAAATCTCTGTTGCCCTGCTAACCCTAAGGAAATGGTGTTACTAAGATATTGAACACTCGGTAGGGGCTATGCCTAGGAAATCTCCATTATATAACAATGTACAGTTTTAAGATCGTTGTCTGAATGGCCTGTTATGCTCCACTGTCATTACAAATACTCCTTTGACGGTCCCTACAAGAGAACTATGTGGCTTGCTTTAATTCTTCTGGTATACATTTCCATTTCAACCACTGGGTCTGCTTCTGAAAAGACTAAAAGCTACATTTTTGCTGTGAGGTAGGGGTTGTAACTATAATATCTATCCCCTTTTGTAACTGTGATTGTGAATAGGGATTACTAACAGTTTTAGGGGGGAAGGTGCAGAAATGCCAGGAGTCTTTTCAGAAAATGACCCACGGTTGAAAAAAAAAACATTAAGTAATTCAAAACAACAATAGAGAATAGTAAAAAAAACACAGTATATCATAACAAAGAGGTAAGGCATGATATATTAAAAATCAAGATTAAATAAATAATTTGTTGAAGTAATTATGCACAAAATGTGATATGCCCTTGTGATAATCAATTATATGCCTATTATGGGAATACTGAAATCAGAAAACTGGCCTGGTATTCTATGACCTTAACCTGAGAATCAAAGTTCAAAGGTTCACCACAATCATTGTAATCAAGGACCTCCATGACCTAGTTACTTTGTAATATACTGTGAAGAACAGACAGCCAGAACGCATCATCTTCAAGAGGCTGAAGATAACAAGAATCTGCATTAGCAAGGATATTCTTCACACTCAGAACACTGATTCGGGAGGCAAACCCACAGATTTAGCCAAGGGTGTCCATAATGAAAACTCGATGTTTCAATCTATGTGCAACAATGGCTTTGTATGTCAGGTTGCTTATCAGAGTTCTATTAATAATTCCAGTAACTGTCAGATAAATGCAATGCAATGCATGCCGGAGGTTGTTTTATTTGTTGAATTTTCTTCCCCACTTACTTTCAAACCCTGAAGGAACTGAATGAAATTTAATAATTCTAATCTAGCCTTGGAAGTCTGTCCTTTAGAGCAGTGGTTCCCAACCCTCGTCCTGGGGACCCCCTGTTTTTGCTGGTTTTCATTCCAACTGTTGTTTAATTAGACATTTTAATTGTTTTCAGCTCTTAAACAGTTGCAGATTTCAAGTTAGCTATAATATTTTAGAAGTAGCTTGAACTCTGCAACTGTGGAGCTGAAAACAATTAAAAAGGTATAATTAAGCAAATTATCAGTTCAATTAAGGGTTTAGTTAAGTAATTCAGAGCTCAGTTGGAATGAAAACCAGAAGGCACCAGGGGTCCACAGGACCAGTGTTGGAACCACAGCTTTAGAGGTCTATACAAAATACAGAAACAAATTTAAATAAGGAATTTTGCTTGTTCCTTTCATTATAAATAAACAAATAAATCACTACTGAGATAAAACAATTATGACACAAGTTGCCTGGGTGCTGGTATAGGTGAATTACATAATATCAATTTTAAGAATATGTATTGCAAGGCTGCAGTTATTTCAATGTATACATTACCTTAATCAAACACATTGGGGTCTGTGACAGGGAAAGAATGAATCTTGGTTATAAATCTTCCTCCTGACCTGTGAATGTGCTGTGTAATGGGAACAGAGTGCCCCGGACTGCATGGTCGAACAATTCATTCCAAGGGTTAGGTGGAAGTCGGCTATCTAGAAAGGAGGCGGAGCTATGGTACACCAGGTCATAGCCCCAGAAGGGAAGCTATGTGGTAATCGCTGATTGGAGGAGAAACGGTTCCACTCGCTAACGAAGAGGGCATGACTGATGGTGATCTGTTCCTTTTGTTATGGTAAAGACTGAACCGAGAAAGGAGAATTGTAAAATAACTACAAGTATTTTGTTTGCTTGTTGTGTCTAATCCAACTGTTTGCTCTTAGATGGCTAACATGATCCGAAGCTTTCGCTTAAGGCCAGGACTAAACCCAGACAACACTTCACAACTGTGCATGAATATAAATTGTATTTCACCATGAGCACTTTAGCACTCACTCTGGACTTGTGATCATGTATGTGTCTTTGTGTGTGTTCTGCTGTGTTTACTGTTTCGAACTGTGTTTATTATTTAGGACTGTAAACCCTTAGTTTGAAACAGTGCTGTGTATTGCCTGGGATTATATAAACGGCACTGGATTGTGAACTTTGTTGTCTGTCTTTTGTTTGGTAATCACATCACCTCCACACTTGTGCACTGCAAACCACTTTGCCACAGGGTCTTTTTTTTATTAACTTTTGTATCTTAAAATCTTAACAGCAATTGTCTAAAACTGTTCACATCCTATGATGTTCTGTCCCAGCCTGAATACAATAAAATACAGAAAAGGAAGTTCATCATTCAAGTTTAATAAAGACAACACTATTTGATCAGTTGCTGTTTTTGATCATTAAAATAGATCCCATTATGTGTTAGTTAAACATATTATATTTGTTATCTTGTACTATTTATTAAGCAGTTTTGGGCCATAGATACCACTTATTACCAGTGACAAAGGAATATTTGATTTGGAGTATGTGGCAGGTAGTGGTTAAAGTCCTATCTCTTCTCAAATAACCTGACACATACTTATTCTGATGAGAAAAACAAATAGGTCCCAATGCCTACAGCAATTGCAGCCTTTCTGCTTTTAAACCATGGTTCCAAATTTCAAGTAGAATGGCATATTTCACGACAGAAATCAGGTTTTCTAGTCAAACGTGTTCTTTAGAAAATTAGGTACTTAGTTTACTGGGTCAAGATAATTCTAGTTTATAAGTAAATTATAACTAGCTGTAACAGTCTGAATAATGTTTGGTGCCACTATTTGTAACAATGTAAGAATGACATACAGTACAGCTGCCTGTTGTTTGGGATATGTATGTGTTACAGTCCTACAATTGAAATAAGCTTGCTATGTAAAATTAAAATATGTATTTATTTACCTAATTTACATAATTGGCATTAGTGATTTGGTATTGAAATTGACATTAGTTGACTAGGAAATTCAGAGAAAATTATTTAAGGCATTTCATTCTTAATTGATAGGTTGTCTTTAAATCCTAACTTTCACAATATTGGAAAATCCCTACCCAAAACAGTTCAGTTGGGGTAAACAAACTACTACATTTTACGAAGAAATAAGAGTTAAACAGATAACACATACATTAAGTAATATACTGATGCACAATGAAAACGCAACAGTCTAAGTTTTACATCAATTGCTCATTATTGGGCACTGTGGTAAGCTAGCTAGTGGATGATGTCACAGACACATAAAATATAGAAGATATAGACACACACAAGGCAGTACTGGGGTATAGTAACCACTGGTTGTGCAGCTATTTAACTATTCTACTATTAGCGTTTACCTCCTCGCTCCCATTCAACACTCCTTGACAGTCTTTCTCGCTGTGAGTCCGGAGTGGGTCTTTTATACTGTAACTGGAGCCTTAATTACCTATTAACAAACAATTACCAAATAGAGACCCTATCTTTACGACTGGCAGAACAAGATTCCACACAGTGCTGCTGTTGGAGAACAACACACTGTTTGGATTTCTTTAGCCTCATTATAATAAAGACAAATAAGAATACACATTTGTTTAAGTTTAACTTTTTTTTTTTTTTAAATGAACCTTGTGATATTTTAGGTTCAAGAGTCTAAAAGAAAACATTTAACATTTACATACAGTATCCATATTTTAACATACACAAATCAGAATTTTTTTCAAAATAAATATATTTGCTTAATTAATTATTTTTTTAAATTGCGAAACAACTTTTTAATGGGTAGTTATACATTTAATACAAATACAATAATTCGATGAGCTTTTGTTTTCTTATGTAATGGGCCATTTTATAGTTGCAAATAGACAGTTGAAGTGGTTCTACATCATTTCTTAAGGTGCAAAGTTATGCAGTGACATCAATGTTCATGGTGTAGAGCTGAAGGATTTAAGTCCTCATAAAAATAAATTATTGTTTTCCACACCGTATATTGAACAAATGATGTTGTAAGGAAAGATACACCGTAAACCATTGATGATGTACACCCTCCAAATTCTGAAACTTAAGCAATGCAATGGATCGCTCAGTAACAGATGTACAGGTATGGCCAAATGTTTTGCAGCACCAAATAGAATTAACTAATTTGCCTTCATAAGGTTGAATGATACCAGTTGAATAATGTTACATAAGTATATTGAATTATATACTGCTTTGTAGTTTTCCATATACTTAACAAGAAAACTGACAAAAATGGGAAATTTCAAAATCTAAGATGAAATACTGTACTACTATTAAGGCTTCCTGTGGATTTTTGCGATGTAATTTTGTAGTTTCTTTGATTAAATGATGTTAAATAAAAGATATAAATTATGTATATATATATATTATATATATTATATATATATATATATATATATATATATATATATATATATATATATAATCCTAAATGTGTTTGGCCATAGCTGTATATCACTAAATCATTTTGATGTAATGGCAATATAAGTACAGATTCCCTATTTGCATGTATCCCAGTTTTACAATATATTTAGAAATACAGTCACACCAAGGCTAGATTAAATCTAAAACTAAGGTAAATGTGCGTTCTGAGAAGCTGTCTAAACAAAGGTCAAACATAACTTTCATGTTTAAATGAAAATGTTGACATTAGCAGGTCGTTGGTTGCCTATTTCTGTAAGCTCACTTTGTCAGCTGTTGGCTTGCTTAACATTGTTTTTTGATGTTATTCTCACCTTTTCTACAGTTTGAGGTCTGACACTTGCCTCCATGCTGTAACTGCTGTATTGACTCCACCAGTCCATTGGAAGCTGGGGCTGACAATCTCATATAAACACAATGGTATCTGCTGCCAATGGAAACAAAAATGACAGATGAGTCCATCCAGAAGATGTATTTATTATTTACAATAATTTTTTCCAAGTATGTTTTAATGAATAAAATTAAGTTTGGTATTTATGAATCTGTTCTTTACTGTTGTTAACTAAACGACCAATAACCCAAAACAGTTTCAGGTATATCAATCTTTTTTTTTCATAAAAATATGTACTTTAAATAACTCAACAGATGTTACAACAGATATCACTAAACACTCCCTTAAAATGAGAAGCCAAACACATTTACAGCGCACTGAAGTGAGACAACAAACGGTTAAAATAAAAGAATGCCCCCCCCCCCCCCCCCCCCCCCTGCACCCTGGACCTTCTGTGCTTTACCATTAATTCTAAATTTACCTGCCGGCTTTCTTTTTTTTAATGTTCTCAAATAGTAACCATTTTCCAGTTTCCAGATATGCTTTCTTCCCTAGTTTTTTTTTTTTTTTTTTTTTTTTTACAAAATGCACACCAGTTCACAAACACAACAGGTCATTTCTACTGGCTTATAATAATAATATGAAAATAAATAACCAGAACACAGTGCAAAAGCTCTCTAAAGGCCACTGGCAGTTCAGAGGATCAAACAGCTGTCGTCTGTTTTATGCTATGGAAGCTGATTCGCGTTGGTGAAGTGGGGATGGACATTGCCCTGGCCACTCTCACTCGAAGGGCATGGTTGTCTTGCCATCTGTGCCACCTTTTTCTCGCAGCTGAACGAACCTGTGTTTAGTCCAGAGGATAAAGAAATGACATCAGACACATTATTGTTTTCTTGATGAAACAAAGCATACAAATTCCTACAAATGGATACAGAACTTTTGGGTAGCAAATTATTAACTCCTACAACAGGTAAGTAGAATTAAAGGACAGTGGACATCTCCAGTCCCACCCAATGAATTGCTTTTTTCTGTCCACTCAAGCTCGCTGGGTGTCTGACCAGTAGGTGCTACTGTATTGCTGAGGTAATGATGGATTTTTGATGTTTTCATAATTTGTGTGTTGTCATATAGCCAGCATCCTCTATAAGAAAAAGCCAAGCAATACAAAAAGGAGTAAATTGCCTTAAATTGCAGTACTTCAAATTCTGAATTACTCTGACATTACATGCAATCAGGAAATCAGTTTTGCTAATTTATTTGATCAATAAACAGGTTTCACATATTTTTCACCATGTAAAAGGTATTGAGTGGGCTGAGACAAACAATAGTTATGTTTATAGTAAAACAGAGGTTGAACACAAAGATAGTAGTGCTATTATTCCTGAAATAAATCCACTATACCCTGTCTTTTTTTTTTATTTTGACATAGGTTTACAATGTCTAAACATGAAATTTGTCTGTCTCAGTAAGATGATGATTGTTCTATTTATCTCTGCAATTGGATGCATTTGGACCCATAGAACAATGTTAATGAAACCAAATTGACACTGGATTAACCCCTTGTGCATCTCTAGAATCTAGAAAAGCAGGTGACTGTAAAGGAATTGTAAACACAGCCAATGTTATATGTGTAAGTGGAATGTAACGACCGCCTTATCAGCACGATTATTTAAAAAGGACCCAGATGTCACATTTAATAGCAAATTAGAAAGACTTAAAAGATAAGATCACTAAAGGTGCTTGAAAAGAATGGTACATTTGTAACATGCAGAGGTACCAAGCAATAGATTTGTCTAAAGCAGGGTACACTTCGATATATCAAAATGTACCATCGACAAATACTGCTCTATTTCTCCAGAAGTGTAAAACACTCATTTACATAGATTGTAGTGAGTTAGATACTTCCAAGTATACTGCGCACTTCATATATAAAGCACAAAAGTGTTTACCTTATACAAATAAAATAGTATTAATTAATAAATACAAAATAGGGCATACTGCCCTTATGGTACGGATGTAACTTATTTCTAGTCTCCTGCTTTTTTTGTTGTTTCAGAACATTTCTTCACATCATCTTCCTGAGAATAGCACCACACTTATTGCGTTCTCACCCAGAGGATTTGCATATCACAGATAGTTTAAAATTAAAATTGCTTTATATTATAGACTAAAAATACCTGCCTCATTAACACTTCTTATCACTTCCAGAGACTGAAAATGAGGCTTTGTCTCTGAGGGAGTCATATTGGATAATTTCATGAAAAAATAAACTCAACTCACCTCTCCATTGAGAAAGCAGTAAAATACAGACACAAAAAAACCCTGAGAAAAAAAACAAACAAAAAAAACAAAAAACATGAGGATTAACAATTACTTAATTCATTAATCAAGGATTATAAGAAGGTATATTACATCTAAAATCATGTGCTTTCCAGTTTCTCCAACGCAGTATAAAATCAAACCATTCCTGAAATTTATAACATAGACATATTTTACTGTTTTGAAGGGAATTGAAGTTTAATCAGACGCTTTTATTGAAACAAAAGGAGCTGAAACTATACAGACACTCACATAAGGAACATGGCAACAACAGATGGGAAGAAAACCATGTAATAAACACAGCCAGTGCATTTTCTAACTTGCTATTAAAGCATCTTACCTGGGTATTTATGTATTTAGAAGCATATAGAAGTACACTAGCCCCTTTATTGTTTTTGTGGGTAGGCTATAGGATAGACTGCCTACTGCAGGTTGTACTATTATAAATGTTTTACTTTATTATATGGTGAGCTACATTTTGTTTGTGTTGCTGAACTTGGAATGCAGGAAGATTAAATGCATTTAGAAAAAAAAAAAACACCTTGACTGAAGTCAGGAAATTCCACTTTAACTGTGGACAGTCCTAACCAGGGAAGAATCAAGACTACATTGCCCAACAGGCACAGCGCTGGGTGATTGGGTCATCAATGGGAAACACCTGAGGCTGATAAGCCGTAAATAATAGAAGGGGAAACTGGGTGGTCTGGGCCTTGGTTAAGGCTGTGACCTGAACGTACGTGTATATGTTGTATTGTAATTACAATGTGTGTTAAACCGGTAAGCTGCTTAGCCATCTGATGAATAGATAAGGCTAAATCCAAAGTTTAGTTAGTGTTTCTAAGAGGAGTTTTGTTTTGTTTATTTTGTTTGTGTTACTTACACAGGCACCGCCCAAACCACACTTACTGTTTGGAGTCTTTTCTTACACTAGAAAACGGTGACAACACGTCCAGAACGTGGCAAGCAAACGTAGTCTGCTTACCTGAAAGGACTGTAGAAAGGAATTGAAGTATATGAAAACTATTTGTGAGATATCGTCTTCCCCTGGATTCACAAAGAATAGCATGTAGGTAATTCCAAGCAGTGGCAAAAGGACTAAAGTGGCCTTCACTGCTTTCCTGAAGATAAAAAATTATTTCAAATGTTAAATTCAAAAACAACAAAATGTTAGGCTTTAGCATTTATTTTAGTGATATATGTTAGTTTTCTTATTAAAAGTATGTCATACATTCAAACTGACAGATAGACACACCCATACACTGTCGCAGACAAAAGTATTGGGGCAGTTAGAAAAAATGAGAAAAAACACAAAGAAAGTGATTTCTATAATTTCTAATTGTTCTAAATAGATAAATAAATTAAAGTAGTGATTCAACGTTATAATAAAACAACAAATTATTACATAAAATGAAAAATAAAATGCAAAAACTATATTCATACTTTAACAAAAGTATTTGGGCAACCAAAACATTTCATATGAAACCCATTCGTTCCTAATTATTGACAATTATGGTGACTGAAAACCAACACCTGCGGTCGCTCTCTTCAAATCAACTCTCAAGACCCACTTGTTCTCTTTTGCTTTCAATGCTCTGTAAGCCTGATATCTGTTATTAGCGGCTGTCTAAATTGATATTTCAGGTTTTTCACTCCATCTTATTCGTATGATTCTGTATGACACATGCAGCTACAATGTTTAGAATTCACATCCTTGTATTTAATGTTGTTGGATTGTTCTTTTTCTTTACTGTTTATATTTAATGTACTATGCCCTGTATTTCATTGTATTTTAATGTATTATGCATTGTTCCTAAATATACTGTAAAGCGCTTTGTGATGGTGGTCCACTATGAAAGGCGCTATATAAAATAAAGATTAATTGATGCTGCGTGCAAAGGGTAATGGGATATAAAGGAAGTTTGGGAGAAGTTTTGGAGTCAATGGAGTGTTGTTGGATTGATCTGGTTTGAGCTGATTTTAACGATGTTTAAAAATATAAAAAACTGAGACACAATAAAATAACACAGGATGCAGTTTTGTACTTACCTGTATTGTATTGTTTCAGATGTGGTTGAAGCTCTCAGCTTTGTCATAAGGATCCTCACAATGTTGAACAGGAAAACAAAGTTTATCTGATCAGGAATGAAAGTTATAAATCAATTAATAGTCACAGTCACTTATACAGTGCAATATACCATATTCATAAATAGTATGGATAATCATGTAATGTTAAATGTTTGAAACCACCTGGAGAGTTTTAAGGTCTCAGTGATTTTTTTGTATTATTATTTCATTTATTTTCCATTGCTATGGACATAGCTCACATCAGCAGTCAAAGCATTTCACATCACTGGCTGCAAAGCATGTCAGTCATGTGTGGAAGCAGCTGGTTGGACAATGACAAGAAAAAATATCTAGGAAGACTACCAGAAAGAGTAAGAAAATAGACTTCCTGAACATGATGGCAAGCTCAGCCATCATGATATAGCCAGCATGATTTAGTAAAGGGGGTTGATCTTCCCCCTAGAATTACAGCAATTCTCCAAAATAATGGACATTTAAAATGGTATGTAGCAGACTTAGAAGCCTCAACCTCCTTGTGCTCCGTCTTTCGGGTAAGACGTTGTGACTCTACAGCTGATACATAGCTCACACACCCTAGTCTCGTATCTTGTAAAGTGCTCTGTTCTGGTGGTCCATGATGAAAGGCGCTATATAATAATAAAAACTTTTTATATGTTAACGTAACATTATTCAGCAGGTTTCGTTTGACTTTATGAAACAAATATAATTTACTTTAAAATGACTTCAGCTACCTCTATCGGTAGAGGTGACACTATGAAGAGTAAAACTAAGTACTAGCTTTCTGCGCACTGAAGTGATAAATATACTGTAGA
The DNA here is from genome assembly GCF_017654505.1 of Polyodon spathula. Lineage (NCBI taxonomy): Eukaryota > Metazoa > Chordata > Actinopteri > Acipenseriformes > Polyodontidae > Polyodon > Polyodon spathula. The sequence goes on from NC_054536.1 coordinate 71,412,988, forward strand.
AACAAAAAATAGTGAGTGTTTATTTTTTTATTTGTAATACATCATAATCATAATCACGCCTTGTTTCTAGCAGTTCGACTCTGCAGTACATGTTAGTTCTCCAAAAAGGTGAATAATTTTGCTCCTGTAAAATGGATACCTGCTATGAATCACATCATCAGAGTAAAAAAGAGCAAGGAATACATATCTTCTCTCATTTCCAGGAGGATCCTGTTCCAAGATATCTCCCTTCTCTTAATGTACAGTCCACATAAACACACCAAGCATGACGTTTTCTTAGAGCAACAATTAGGCTACAAACATGATTTCTGTTTTCCAGCCAGTAAGTAGGCTATCCTGTTCAGCCACATTAACAATGCAATTTAATGTAAGTGTTACAACTAAACATATACTTTTACTGTTACTATTGGCTTAAATACATGTTCTTAAATGCAGAAATTATGCTAGGAAATGATACCGTTAAGACGCACCTCATTCTCTATGGCTGGTTTGAGGCACATAGTAATTATGACGCTAGTAAGGGTCAATTAACGATACAATACAGACTAATGAATCAGGCGAATAATATGCTAATGAGAAAATTGGTCTCTAAGGGCACGTTATTCTAATGTCGCGATGAGTGATGTTTTTTTATGGTAAATGCTGCTCACGCATCACCTGATGAAATACTGTCATGTTAAACACTATTACTGACACTATAAAGGACACGGTAAGTTTTATGAATATGGACCACTGTATTTTGACTCCATGTAGACATCGCTGAGGTTAGATCAGCGTGTTTCTATCAAAACTGCACCTGTGAGTTCTATGCAGCATAGGGAAGTGCACATTAGGTAATCTTTTGAGAATTAACAGTAAAGGTAAATATGTAAATACTGTCTTATTCATTACTGTATCTTATCTGAATCCAGTCAATAATGTTGTTAACACTGTTCCAATCATGAATTGATTTTCTTTGAGCTAGATTTAGCAAAGAATTTTCCTGCTATACAGACATTTAAAAAAAGGCAAATTCAAGGGAAAATCCATAGGAATATAGTAGCATTAATTGAATTGAAATTGAAATCTTGCGGTTATTATTTTAGTGTAACTGTTTTTATTAGAAGTACTTGCTTTTCGTTTGAGGCACTTAACCATCACTATGATCAGTAATTGAACCGGTAAAGCCTGCTGTGTCAGCCTCCATTGCCTTATTATATTGTACTGTGTAATCACTTGTTTATTGAAAAAATATATAAATATATACATACTAAAAGTACAAGAATCACTGGGCCTTGGTAGATGTAGTCAATATACTTTCCAGGTTCCTTCCCAAACCAGCATCTGTAAAAAAAATATTTATATAAAGATCATGTTTTGCAGTTAATGTTTTCTGAAATAAATCCCTTGGTAAAAGTGAGTTTAAACATGATGTGAGGCTTAAATGAAATCAAACATTTTGGCAGTGTGCCTGTTATAATTGCTTCAAAATGGCTTTATGAATTTTCTTGACATTTTAGTGAGCGGTTATCTTTTATTTTAAATGTGTGTTGAGTGAAAAACAATATTATTTAATTCAGTGTATGGGAATTACCAGATAAACTATGTTATTTATTATTATCCTTTACATATCAAAGGATTAAGAATAGCACATCCTATCTAAACAATAAATCAGTCCCTCGCTAACCGTGTGCTGAAAATATAAACACTGTTCACTCTTGCTTCCTCTTATGTCCCCAGTGAGTTCTGGATGATGAAGTCCAGACATTTACATGTATATTTGTACTGTATAGTTACTTGCGCTCTTCTAACCCCACTCTAGAAATACACCTGATTGTGAATCAGTTATACCAAACATTGCGTGTTGCATTCTGTATCCTTGTAGTGTTCTTGCCAAGGGAAGGACAGGTCTGTCAAGCCAGCGGATATGCAAGGAAAAGATTTGTTGAAACTGTTAACCCCTTTTCCCACAAGAGGACTACAAGCAGCTCGTATTGCTCTTCGGCCAGGGGTTCAAACTAAAACATGTGTTGCAATCAGTGGTGAATAATGAAACTGAAAACATTAAATTATGATTTCAATAAAAAAGCATACATGGTTAATAAAAATGTTATTAAGGAAAATCTATCAAATACAAGTTTTTTTTTTTTTTCCTTTGGGTAATCTTCATATGAGTATAAAAATGTTTTAGATAGCAGTGAATAAAGGCCACACTTCACTGCATTAACAACCAGATGCTCTGAAAGTGTCTTTTCCACGCTGTACGTCACTTTGACCTCAATTTGTTTTTCATATAGAGTACATTTTAACATTGTGCACTTTGCACTTTACCCATCACTGTTTTAATATTTTATGTTGATATACAGCGTTCCTCGGTAAGACCCCCAATTCATGTTTCAGTTAGTGAGGGTAAAATCGATAGCCAGGTAAGTGTGCAATCCTGAGAAGCTGTGTTATAGCTGTGGAAAGACTGGGCCTGTGTATAAATTGTGTCCAAAATATCAGCCGTCTACCCGGGGTAAGCCTGGTAACTTTACGATAAAGACTATACAAATTGAAGGCAATAAGATGGATGCTTTGACTCTGGGAGTCGTCCGACTTTGGCAAAGGCCTATTTATTGAATCACAAGAAGCCAGCAGGGGTAACCCCTATTGCTTGTGTGCATGGGGGCACCATGGAGTATCCAGTGAGTAATGTGAAATAGAAAAATTGATGAGCAGGAACTGACTATGAAAGTAGGATTAGTAAAGAACTTCCCTTTTCCAGTCATACTGGGCCATGATGTACCAGTATTATCTAGTCTGCTGTGTGAGTCTCAGAAGGATCTCCCTATTATGGTGGTTACTACCCATAGCCAATCCCGGAAACAGGAAAAGTGTAAATAGAGGAGTGGTTTCCATTTTCTTCTGATATTTTTTCAAGGGGGGGAGGGGGACTGCATCCCACAACAGCAAAGAAAATAAAGAACAAAAAGATTCCAGAGGAAGAAAATATATCTACATACACTAGTAATAAACACAATAATAATAATAATAGCCCTCCCTGTCACAGTATGTTATCCAGCACCACATAAATATTCCTTTTTAATCTCCAACATAGTGTTTTCAATAAAATGTAGTCTTTACAAAAACTTGTTAAATAATCAAGCCCTTAGAAGTTGATCCTGAAAAGGAAGTCTTTTAATTAACAAAGGCATTTTTCATAAATATGAATGAGCTTGGATGATGACAAAAGAAAAAATAAAACTTTTTTTTCTTTCGGCATCCGTTATTTAAATGAAATTAATTACTATTCCTGCACTTTCCAGCCTGTGCGGTTTCACATGGAATGTAATCTTTCTTTGACTGACTAATGGTGGTCCTACAAATGTTTTTTTTTTGTTTTGTTTTTTTTGTTTTTTATAATCAGACAATTGGGTAAAACCTTATATTAATGTTTGTAAATTCATAAGCATTCCGATGGAATAGCTGTTCATTATATGTTGTTCCATTGGAATTCATTATGAATGTGTGGTCATTTTGTGGCCATATAAAAACCATAGAGAGTGGACACGATCCAACATGTACAGTACTGTAAATGCCCTCTAAAAGCTAACAGGCCTTCCGCTCAAGACACCTAACTCTTGCTGTGGTCAGTTAAGTGGCAGGTAATGCCTGCTGCATTGGAAATTCATTTATGCAACCAATCTGCACTCTCCTTGATAGACTGTACAAACAAACCAACTGTGAATGGCTCCTAATAACATGTTAATGATTTGTCAAAGCCTAAATTAAATGTGCTCTTGACTGATTTTGTACAATAAGTCAGCAGCAGTCTAAAATTATTTTATGAGTATCACATTGTATTTTAATTGTTAAAAGACCAAATTATATTGGAAAAGCCTCATAATAAACTTAATAATCATTGTAATTGTCTAACTCTTGCTGAGCACTCAACTTGGTATGCATGTAATTTGCTAAGAACTTTTAAGATAGGCTGGCACCTATTGAAGGTCTATTATGGAGACAAGAAAGATTATAAAGGTCAGCACAACCAGCTGCCACCTGTTCTTTCGTCCCAGACCATATAGTGGCTGTGGATGATGCAAGTAAGACAGAATTGGGGTATGTAATAGAGAACGAATGACACTTGGTGTTAGATCTCCCTCCTGACCTGAGAGGGTACTAGACAAAAAGGGAGCAGAGTACCCTGGACTAAAAGGCGTGACACTTTATTCCTGTGGGTCGTGAAAGTCTGTCGGCTAGAAAAGGGACTGAGCTAACGGTCCCGAACTCAATGACCCGAAAGGGAAACAACCTGGCATCTGCACATTGGAGGAGCAGATGGGGTGTAGCAAAGTAATCTGGTCCTTTGAAAATGGTTGGTTAACCTAAAAGGAGTAAACGTATTGCTGAGAACTGTGAGTGTTTGTTTTGTGTTTGTAAAGAGTCGGCTGTAACTGTTTGTCTTTTTAGACTATCAGTAACACGATCCGGAGCTGGAGTACAAGCCAGCATTAACCCGGATATCACTTTTCACCCCAGCATTTCACAGAGTACTGTAATCACCACTAGCACTTAATTTCACTCACTGTCTTGTGTTTGTGCTTCGTGTTTAGCGTGGGTGTTTGTAAAACCTGGACTTTTGGTTGCGGGTCAAACTCTGGGATTATAGTTACGAGTGATGCACGCCACTGTATTTATTATTTACAGGTGTTAGGGCTCTGGACATTGCTATTATTATCGATAAACACCCCTGCACCTGAAAGTAATTGTTTGTGTCTTTTGTACCTGCATGGCACTGCACTCATCACTTTGCCACAGGTATTAAAGGGTGAATTAGCTAGCGAGACTGAGAGACTCGGTCTTGAGAAGAAAGAATTGAACACTGGTCTACCACCTCCATTCCAGATGCGAAAGAAGGCTCCTTCCACTGTTCTCTCATCTGTAGACTGGGGTAATACCAAATGTATTGCATTATGCCTACTGTTTAACAAAATGTGATTGTTTGAGTAGCGATTCAAATAACACATTGTGATTTACTTGAGATCTTTTTGTGTAGTGTTCTTGCCACACCTTCGGCACCTTTTATACAACTCAAGGTGAGGGCACCCCTCTTACATACAGAGTGGACAGTAGTTAGTGGCAAAAGAAGGGGGAGTTGTGTCACAAGAACATGAGTTGGATAGCAACTTGTAGCAGGCAACAGAGCAGACTGGCAATACAGTAGAGGATAGTGTTGGTGCTACTGGCATGCCTGCTGATCAACAAAGTGAAGACAGAGTGCAGACAATTACAGTAGACATGACAGTCTTGCAGAAGGGACCCAGTAAACAGTTGTGCTATCTGTCTCCCTCGTGTCAGAGTTGAAGATGTGAAGGACAAAGTAGAGATTTTTTTTTAGGATGTTACAGCTAATTTAGATTAAGGCAATGTTTATGGTATAATTTACCTAGATTTTCAAAAAACCTTTGGCAAAGTCCCATACAAAAGACTGATACTTAAATTTAAATCAGCAGGAATACAAGGGAGGACTTATAATGGAATAAAGAACTGGCTAAAAAATAGAAAGCACAGATGTACGTACTTGGACCCTTAGTGTTTCTTATTTATATAAATGACCTGGACCAATCTACACACAGCAACATTTTTAAATTTGCAGACTAAATTTTGTGGAGCAGTAGACTCAGAAACAGCAGCCCAGTCAGGAGACTTGTGGCAAATTAATTTTAATGTTAAGAAATGCAAAGTATTGGATATAGGTCGTAAAAATCTAGGTTATAAGTCTTTATTTCATTTATTTATTTATTTATTTATTTAGCATTTATTATAGTGCCTTTAACTAAGGCGCTTTACAAGTTTTTAGAATTTGTACAAACTGAAAAAATGGGTGAAGAAAGAGAGTAAGATTATTGAGGTAGGGTGAGGAGATTAATAGCTATATGAAAGCAAGGGCCAGAGGCTAGGTCAGGGTTGAGTAGGCAAGGACATAACAGTAGGTCGGGGGTCAGCAGTAAAGCTAGGATGGGCTAGGGGGAAAAAAAAAAGTTTTAAGGGAGGAGCGAAAACTGCATAGAGTGACTATTTTATGATGAGTGGGAGTTTATTCCAATGAAGGGGAGCAAGAAGAGAGGAACGGAAAAAGACCTTCACGATTCTCTGTGTAAAAAAGTGCCTCCTATTTTCTGTTCTGAATGCCCCTTTGTCTAATCTCCATTTGTGACCCCTTGGTCCTTGTTTCTTTTTTCAGGTCGAAAAAGTCCCTTGGGTCAACATTGTCAATACCTTTTAGAATTTTGAATGCTTGAATTAGGTCACCGCGTAGTCTTCTTTGTTCAAGACTGAACAGATTCAATTCTTTTAGCCTGTCTGCATATGACATGCCTTTTAAACCTGGAATAATTCTGGTCGCTCTTCTTTGCACTCTTTCTAGAGCAGCAATATCATTTTTGTAGCGAGGTGACCAGAACTGAACACAATATTCAAGATGAGGTCTTACAAATGCATTGTACGGTTTTATCATTACTTCCCTTGATTTAAATTCAACACTTTTCACAATGTATCCAAGCATCTTGTTGGCCTTTTTTTATAGCTTCCCCACATTGTCTAGATGAAGACATTTCTGAGTCAACAAAAAACTAGGTCTTTTTCATAGTCCTTCTTTAATTTCAGTCTCTCCTATATGATATTTATAATACACATTTTTATTTCCTGCATGCAGTACCTTACACTTTTCTCTATTAAATGCCATTTGCCATGTGTCTGCCCAGTTCTGAATCTTGTCTAGATCATTTTGAATGACCTTTGCTGCTGCGACAGTGTTTGCCACTCCTCCTATTTTTGTGTCGTCTGCGAATTTAACAAGTTTGCTTACTATACCAAAATCTAAATCATTAATGTAGATTAGGAATAGCAGAGCACCTAATACTGATCCCTGTGGCACTCCACTGGTTACCACACTCCATTCTGAGGTTTCTCCTCTAATAAGTACTTTCTGTTTTCTACATGTTAACAACTCCCTAATCCATGTACATGTGTTTTCTTCAATCCCTACTGCGTTCAGTTTGAGAATTAATCTTTTATGCAGGACTTTGTCAAAAGCTTTCTGGAAATTTAAATAAACCATGTCATATGCTTTGCAATTATCCTATTATCGATGTTGCATCCTCAAAAAAATCAAGCAGGTTAGTTAGACACGATCTCCCTTTCCTAAAACCATGTTGACTGTCTCCCAGGATACTATTACCATATAGATAATTTTCCATTTTGATCTCATTATAGTTTCCATAAGTTTGCATATAATAGAAGTCAGGCTTATTGGTCTGTAGTTACCTGGTTCAGTTTTGTTTCCCTTTTTGTGGATTGGTATTACATTTTCAATTTTCCGGTCTGTCGGTACAACCCCTGTGTCAAGAGACTGTTGCATGATCTTGGTTAGCGGTTTGTAAATAACTTCATTCATTTCTTTGAGTATTATTGGGAGGATCTCATCCGGCCCAGGGGATTTGTTTATTTTAAGAGCTCCTAGTCCCTTTATCACTTAAAACTGGATAGGAACTGGATGACATGTGGGGCATGTCGTCCATATCCTCCTTTGTAAAAACTTGTGAAAAGTAATCATTTAATATATTTGCTATTTTTTTTCTTCATCTATGATTTTGACATTTGTATCTCTTAGACATTTAACCTCCTCTTTGAATGTTCTCTTGCTGTTGTAATATTGGAAACACATTTTGGAATTGGTTTTAGCTCCCTTAGCAATGTTCATTTCTATTTCTCTCTTGGCCTTTCTAACTTCCTTTTTGACTTGCGTTTGCAGTTCCGTGTACTCTTTCTGTGTACTTTGTTTTTGGTCCCTTTTTAACGCTCTGTAAAGTGTCTTTTTTCGCTGAATTATTTTTTTAATTGATCTATTAAACCATTTTGGCAATTTAGTTTTACATTTAGGTTTGTCTACTTTAGGGATGTAATTGTTTTGCGCCTCTAGTACTACATTTCTGAAGAACAGCCATCCTTTTTCTGTGGATGTTTTCTCTATTTTACTCCAATCTACTTCTGTTAGTCTCTGTTTCATACCTTCATAGTTTGCTTTTCTAAAATTGTAAACCTCAGCTTTAGTCAATACTTTGGGGGTTTTAAAAAGCACTTCAAATGAGACCATATTGTTGTGTGAGTTTGCTAGTGGTTCTCTGATGTCTGTTTTAGTTATTCTGTCTTCATCTAAGACACTTCAAACTTTGCACAGAGAATAGTACAGGAGGGCATACATTGAAGCTGAGTAAAAACAAGTTTAGAACCAAAGGTATGAGGCCCTTTTCTAACACTGAGATGCATGGAATAGCCTACGATGCAATGTAGTAGGATCTGAAACAAATAAAAAAAAAAAAAAACTTGATTCTGTCCCATTAAATTAGATCCCCCTATAAGGGGTAGATGGTGTGTTAACACGGGACAAGCCTTGATGGGCCAGACAGCCTTTTCTCCTTCCCAAACGTACAATATATAAAAGACCTTAGTATCCCCATATCCTGGTTATGAATAATAATAATAATCTTTACTTTTTTATAGCACCTTTCACAGTGGACCATCATCACAAAGTGCTATACAAGATACGAGACTAGGGTGTGTGAACTACGCATCAATTGCAGAGTCACTTACAACATCGTCTCACCCAAAAGACAGAGCACAATGAGGTTAAGTGACTTGCTCAGGGTCACACAGTGAGTCAATGGCTGAGCTGGGATTTGAACCAGGGACCTCCTGGTTACAAGCCTCCTATATTCATTACAACCAAACCAACTAACCGTATATAATCATATTTACATGTTCTATAATACAATCAATCAAATTACTTCACAGTGAATCAATTAAGTTTTAGTTTTAAAATAAAAATACATTGTCAAAATACTGCCCTACTACTTGTATTGAACTTGTTGTGCCTGATTCTTAAAGTTATTACTCCAAACCTTTTTTTTTTTTTTTGCAGGAAAAGACAAAACAAAACCAAAAAAAAAAAAAACACACACACAAAAAAAAACAGATACATTCTTAAACAAAGAAACAACATAAGGCTTCTTACACCTCTCTAAATAAAACGTCTCTCTTAAGTTATTTCTAATTTGGAAACTTTATTGTTTAATTTTCTATTCTGAAAAAATATGTGCAGATGGTGATTTGAAATGAACAGCTTTGAGAGTCTAGTCTGTTGTATCTGATGGATTCCTAATGGGCATTTGACTTAAATATGTGTATCTTTTTAGAATATATAACTTGATACAAAGACAAGTGCTTATGTAATCCACGGGAGAGACTGTATGTAGAAGGTAGCATTTCACTCATAATTTATTCTGCACTGAACTAATAACATTAAAGCCGGCTTCAATCAAACTTTCTGAATATCATTTTTAAGCATTTTCAGTTTACACATTAAACATTTTAGATTTTCAATTATGCAAATTGGTAAGTGGTTTTCAAGTGGAGTTAAAAGTTCACCTCACAACATTATGTATGTAGGTGGTAAAACTAATCATGTTGGCACGACTTTTCATGTCCTTACCCAAAGAGGTTTGCATCAAAGCCAGCTAAACAGATCTACTCTGGGCATTTTCCCAATGAACCATCCTCCTCAAAAATTTCAGAATGGCCTATTGCAATTTCACAGAAAAGTTTAACTTCCTAATTTACTCTAATTTACGCAGATGTGTTTTGGTGCAAAACGAACTAAATCACAGGTAATCGCTTGAACCACTGAAAAAGGCTTGAGGAACATCCACAGCTCCAGAAGTATCTGCACACAAACTGAATGCATCTACAATGTTATGCATAAACTGACCACTCTTTCATCAGAATGATTCTGAAATATGTTGTTAATAATTGTAAAAATGTATAGAATGCTCCTGAAATATTTTTAGCCCTGATGCTAATCAATGAAACCCAAACAAACAAACAAAAACCCATTAAAACTCATAAACTCCAGCAAAAAAAAAAAAAAAAAAAAAAAAAAAAACTTAAATGTTTGCTACATTTGAGACTTAGAGCAACAATGAAATAGCAACAGGACACGTAAACATATGAGTCATGTTCAATTTATGTGTAGCTACTCCTGGAGCTGCCGGTGTTTCTTTCTCGGTGGACGAATCGATAACATGCATGATAATCAGATGGCTGTTGTAAATGACGAACGGCAAACTTACTGCTCATTTTCATAATACAGCTTGCCAATAGCCCATGCCACAATGATTGGACAAGGAATACCTGTAAATGAGAAAGAGAATACATAAAAAAAGATATTTGATATAAACACATTTTTTAGGCTACCTGAAATATGCTTTTATGTCATGAAACCTTACCCCTACAACAATAACAAAATCAATCCCATAAATCAGAACACCTTTTTATAACCTGCAGTGATTAGTTAGTTGTTGGGATACAGGAATATATCTCTTTGTTTCTACATATTAAATTACTAAAGAATAGTTATTTATATTCCTTATTTATATTCCTTATATAGGAATATAATACAAGACTTCACACAATGCTTATAATATTGTTTCACAAGTAATATGTGTTGTTAACAAGCTAGCCTAGAGCTTTGAAGCCTTTCAACAGTGTATTATAATTACTCAGATAAGGTAATAATTGGACCCTAGGGAGAATTAGCTTATTACTGTGGTCTATTTTCCACCATCAAGCCTTTGCATCATCCTTTAATATTTCTGACCTAAATAAACCTAGAGTGAATGCAAAAAGTCATACAAATGTAATTGTGTATTATTAAGCAAAAGGACAGTAATCTTCTGAGCAGTTAATCCTTAATCCCAATATTAGAAATGTATTTCACTGGCAAATAAATTGTAATGAAACTTTATAGGCGTTCCACCAGCAGTTCTCTGTATTAGACTGGCAACGGTTTTTCGTTAACACAATATTTGAGCTAATTGGAATGATTGCAAACAACACAAAAAAGGCAGGGCAAAATCAATACAAAAACTGTTAACATGTAATTTGAAGCCAAAAAGTGATTTCCTCAGGAAAGAAGTCATCTAAAATGAGCCCTTAATTTTGTGTAGCTGATCTAAATAGTTACACGAAAATAATTTGGTAACAAATTGTAAATCTGAGACATTTTAGCCCAGTAGTGATAAATAGGCATCATGTATTGTGCCGATAAACTGCAAAACAATTTTCTTTTTATCTTAATATAAACAACAATTTAAGCTGTAATGTTATATTACTTTAAAATAATTGTTTGACTTCTAAGCAGTAACCCCTGCATAGGTGGATTATTGTGAAAAATGTCACGCCTCATTGCAAGACTTCAACATTTCAACACTTCAACACCCGACAATCTATATACCTAGCCTACCACAGAGGTCAGGTTCTAACCTCCAGCCCACAACCAGAGCTCCTCATACTTATCTCATTTATACCTTAGCTCAGGTAGGTTCCTCCCCCAACAAAACCATTACTGGGCAAACACCCACAATAATTAAATACACAAATCCAGATTATTGTTATTATTATTTACCCAATAATAATGCTTCACTTCACATTTATTTTAATATAAATTCGATCATACCCTTATTGAAATTTAACAATATTAAAATAATAAGATTAAGCAAGATTAAATGTCCCCTCTATTGAAAAGGAAAAGAACAGCACATATCAAGTACGAACCTCAGGCACGCACTTCCCCACACAGACAGCAGCCTGCCACAGAGAACAAGCATACATGCATTACCTGCGCTCCTTAAATCCAATGGCAAGCACCATGTCTGTAACTAATTGTTAACAATCTTAACACTCACAACCCATTTATGTATAAGCATTTTCATGAGCAAATAATAATTAAAAGATGCAAGTTCACTTTACCAGCAGTGTACGCCCCGCTACCCACAGTGATACACTGCACTTGAAAAAACCACAAATGTATCTATTAAAATACAAATTTCATTCATATGCCATTCCCCGATTCCTGACAAGCAAATACACAGATTGAATAAACATTAATTTATGGGGTAGTTTTATCTGTCCATTTAAAAAAGAAAGTTAATCATTTTTTAGTTTGCAGTTTCGTTTTTAAAAATACTGTGGACAGAGAACCGCACTCTGGCTGAGCGATGATAAAACAGCGTCTTTTACTACAGTCAGAGAGAGAATTATGTTTCTCGATGGCTAAGGCAAGTTATGAAAGAAGTTAACATATTTCAAAAGAATGGATGACTAAGGTAAGAAAACTGGGCTGTCTTGGGTGAGGAATGGTGCTGAGTGACCCCTGTGAAGTGCCCCACCCAGCCCATTGTAGACAGCTGCCATGCTGAGGCACGAGGCACTTTGTTTGATCCCTGGCACCAGCACTGCCACCTTTACCTAGAGGAAAAGCGCTGAAAGCTCATGTATCCACCACTATTAGCTCATTTTATCTTGGCAAAAAACAAGTCCAATATTAGCATGAAGTAAATAACAGTTACTCTCATTTAATAAATATCATTATGGTAATATTAACAATTTCTAAATTCCAGGTGTTGCATCTTGTCATCATAACAGAAATGTTAGCCCATCACACTGTTCTGAAATAATAAATACCATATTTTACTCACACCATCCAATGAAGAGAAACACCCATTTTCTCAGTTTGTCTGTGGAATATGTCATCACTATAGCTGTGTGTAGGTAACATCCTTCAACAAACATCCAAAAGAAATTTGTCACAACAAAGTAGTTATATATAGTTGTAATAAGGCGACACCAGGGCTGGGAAAAAAAAAAAAAAAAAAAAAATAGAGACATAGTCATCTTTATACAAAATAATATACTAATAAGCAAGTAAGTTAGTTATAAGTTATAACTGATTTGTGAGTTATCTCCTGTAAAAGAAAACCTGGTAAGTCTGCTAAATTCCTAAAAACTGAGTTTTATGGAGTGCAGAGTTTTGGTCAGTTCACAAATGCAGGCACCATTTAACAATAAGATGATTTCATTGTTGAATGAGGTGGTCCATCAGACCTCCCAAGAATCAAAATCTGCTGGAATTATCTTAATCTGCCAAAGTAACCTACTTGATTTGCCAGGAGCATGAAGTCAGTCGAAACCAGGCACTTCCAGAAAGACTAAACAAAGACGTTCTCAGATAGCTAATTCAGACACCACCACTAAAATAAGAACATCCTCTGTTATAATGTTAAATCGAAACAGGGTTTGTATTGCTTGTATCACTGTAGATAACTTTAAAAAATATACTCTATTGTTGTCATGACTAGAATAAAGCCACTTCAAGTAGAACATACAAATATTTACAAACGAGAGGAGTCCTTTTAGCCCATCCAAGTAATTTGGTTGATCTCAACTTTATCTAAAGAAATCTAATCATGCCATGATATTAATCCTGACCCCCAACAAATATAATAACAGTATAGTATATAGCAAATTACATAATGTGTGTTTTATACATGGTCAAGGTAATTTAATTTATTGTGTGAGTGTTAATGTGTGTGTGTCTGTGTGTGTAGTCTAGTGTGACAACCTCTGAACTCAGTGCATTCTTCACACTCCTGGAGACAAAAGGTCCATACATCTGCCTTTTGTTATCTCCTTGCGACCCCCTTTGATGCCAGTGGGATTATCTCTTTTGATCTCTCTGAAGTCTTTAGATCCTGTTCCCTTCTAGTCCACAGCATTGTTATCTCGTTAGCTTGCAGTCAATGTTGGGCAAGAAACTTGTAGACACAAGGTCTCTATCAATTGTAAGCAGTACATGCAATTTGAACCAAACAGTCTGCTATCTGCAATATTAGTCTCTTTTCAGAAAAAAAACACCAGTATAGCTCTGCCAGTCCACATGCTTAGCAAACTGCTAATCAATTCTCAATCCATGTTTTCCAACATACATGTATTAGGTTTATTGCTTACTGTTTTAGCTGTTTTATTTAGTGAAGTGAGAGAAAAATAACCCTCAGATAAGCAGCTTGCTTGTGCAGTTCTATTTTAAACTTGCCTCCATTAAAGCTTCATTCGATTTAAACTTCCAAACAAGATCAGATTGGGATCCCAAATGGCCACATAGAGGCAGCTTCTTTTTTTTTTTTTTTTTTTTTTTTAAGAGACAACACATATTTTAGGAAGGTTGTACAGTTACAGTTACAAGGAAGCTCACTGGGCACCACAAAAGCATTGTGTTTAGCAAGTACATTGTAATGTGGGCCAGGTGGAGAGTATAAAAAAAGGTTGTCAGGAAAGGTTTGTGATAATAGTTATTGTGTATGAATTTGTTAAGCAATGTATGCTATTAAAGTCTATTATGCAATCCATGTTAATCACAGGGTTACTCTAGGTGCACTAGAACGAGATGCAGCAAGGTCTAGGACAAATGGTTTCAGGGGCAGTTCAATGCAGCATGGCCATGAGAAAAATGATTTTGAAAATTGTCAATATGAGTAGATTCTGTGATGACAAGTTGGTACTGTACAGGTATCTGCCTAAACTACTAAAATATGATCAAATTAATTTACGCTCTAAAAAGCAGTGGCTTAAATATTGATCACAGATATTCTACACAAATAAAACATAGGAAATGAGTGCATATCTTGTTACTAGAAAACATTTTTTTCAATAAAATGAAATATACACCTTCCAAAGAAGCTGTAAATGTCTTTGTTTTCTCAATTTGCTGCGTTGGACGCACCTCTTACATATCATATATATATATATAGATATATATATATATAATATATATATATATATATATCCGTTTAGTGGATCAAGAACAGCAGTAGCAAATATAAACCAAGTTACCTCATTGCTCTCATGTATATTATGGTCAATCACCTGGAGAAGGAACCACATAACATTCCTTAGGATGAATGTAGTGATCAGGTTCCAATGGATAATGTTTCGAAGGCATCTGATGCTCCTAGAAAAACAAGCATTAACATTTAAATTCATAAAAGTATATGTATGCTCTGTTTCTTGTTGAATCTATTAGGGGTTCGTAGGAAACCTGTTAGTCATCCTTGTATGGATACTCGTACTCTGGAGTAACTTCATCACGGCTGGGTGGGGTTAACTGGACCATACAGAGCTGTAATGGGTATTTAACAAAACTTTAAAACAAAGATCATTTTAAAGTCCTGCAGCTTGTTCAGAAACCACCGCTAGAATTCTGACTAAAACCAAGAAATGTTAACATATTATCCCTGTTATGGCCTCTTTACACTGGCAACAAAAGCAGCATGGGAAATAGGACTTTTTCTTGTAGAGCTTCTTACTTAAGGAATGCTCTGCCTTCATTTATTAGGGAAGCTGGAACCATTACGGTTTTCAAGTCATGACTAAAAATGCACTTTTATAAAATGGCTTTCTTATCTTAGTGGGTTTTAATGTAACTTTAAAATTGCTGCTTTTGTATTATGTGCATACTGTTATTTAAATGGTCTGACTGTGGCGGTTGTATGTTACATTTACATTACATTACATTTAAAAGCTTCTGTTCATGTTTTACCCTTAGCCTAATAATTATACTATGACACAGAGATCCCAAAAAGCAACAAAAAGCAACTTAAATAACAACACAAAAAATACATCCTATAAGCGTTTCTTTTTCTATGAAAAAGTGGTTTCATATATATATATATATATATATAATATATATATATATATATATATATATATATATATATATATATATATATATATATATATATGTATGTATATATATATATATATATGTATTATATATATGTATATATATATATATATATGTATATATATATATATATATATATATATATATATATATATATATATATATGTATGTATATATATATATATATATATATATATATATATATATATATATATATATATATATATATATATATATATATATATATTATATATATATATATATATATATTAGGACAATTGAAGTCAGCTAGCATTTACTTCAGGGGGTTAAGACGGAACTCTTTTTATTCAGTCAAGATCCATTTAGAAGATTGTATTTTCGAATGCTAACTGAATAGCAACAAAAGAATAGAAAAAGAAAATACCATGCTGGAAAGGTAACATATGCAATGTTTAAACAAACAAACAAAAAAGATAAAACCTGAAGTTGTTTAATGCAGGAACTGAAAAAAAAAAAAATAGAGAATGTATTCTTTGCATTATTACATATGTATACAAAAATAAGTACATGTCTCGACACATTCCCTCCAAGTTGTATACAGCTCCAACAAAGAAGGCTGATTTCACAAGTAAGTTTTGTATTGCAGTTTCAGATACTGGCACAGTAAAAACAGATGTTACTGGCACTGATGGTTTAGCTTTGCCCGCCGTTCATAGTTTATAATACCTTCCATAGCTCTATGGGAATTGTTTGGGACACGCTTTTTTCTGTTAAGCCCAGTACACACTGAATGACGCAATCAATTGCGATGTGATTTTTCAGTCACATCGGGCAGTGAATTATGCTTTGTGATGTGATTTTACAGGATCTGACAATCGATTTCAGGCAGCTCGCAAAGTTTAAACATGTTCAATATTTTGCAATGCAAGTCCCTCACATTGGCTATTGTGTTATACCCATTAAAGCTATCTGCTCTGTGGCAGGTCCTCCAACAGTGGGTCAGCACTCCAGTTTAGCTGCATACTGGGTGTTTTATGCATTGAAAAAATATTAATTATGCCTGATATTTAAATTGAAAGCGTAAACAATATTCGTTGTAATTTTGTTGCCAGCTGAGTTTGCATGTTATCAAGCTTCTTGTACTTTATTGGTTCCCAGCATCTCAATTGTCAATTGTGAATATGCTGCATGCTGTAGCTAGAGAATGGATCATAGAAATGTCAGGACACCTAATGGTAATTGTAGCCTGCCTGGGAATTTCCAAAACACATGACCAATATGTCTGGGTTTTCAATAAAAAACAAACAAACAAACAAACAAAAAGGTACTGTTGAATCCATTCACTTACAATGTGTGTTTCTGACTGGTGAATAGGCGACTGGATTCTAGATCCTCTGTGCTGCCTTAGTCCTCCTCAAACTAACCTACCAATTTACCTACAGTATCTGTCAACCGAATTTTTGGAAGGGAAATCTGTACTATAAATACAATACAGTCAGCACTCACATATCCGACTCTATAAAATTTGGACTTCAGTGACGGCTAAATGAGTGTGACGCATATCTGATTATTTCATCTGATTTGAAATGCATGTAGGTGGAAATGTTATAACCTGCCCCCTGCCCCCTACAATATTCGCATTAGCTGTTCAAGTTTAATAAACTATATTTTTTATTAATAAATAGGTTGTTCTGCTTCCTGCTTTTCCACACTGTTAGTAATGCGAACAATTCACGTGATTTCCATGGCAGGCAACTACAGTTCAGAAATTTACGTTTCTGCGTCAGGACCTGGAAAGCTCATGAAGGTAGAGGGCAAAATGGATGCAGCAAAGTACAGAGAAATCCTGGAGGAAAGTCTGCAAGAGATCTGGGACTTGGGAGAAGATTTATGTTCCAGCAGGACAATGACCTCAAACATACAGCCAAAGTCACACTGGAGCGGCTTAAAAACAAAAAAGTCAATGTTGGAGTGGCCCAGTCAAAGCCCGGACCTCAATCCAACTGAGAATATGTGGAAAGAGTTGAAAATTGCTGTTCACCAAAGGTCCCCATCCGATGGAGCTTGAGCAATTTTGCAAAGAAGAACTGGCTAACATTGCAGTGTCCAGATGTGCAAAGCTGGTAGAGACTTATCCAAATAGACTCATGGCTGTAATTGCTGCCAAAGGTGCCTCTACCAAATATTGACTCAAGGGGGTGAATACTTATGCAATCAATTATTTTTAATCAATTTGTAGATTTTACTTTTCACTTTGACATTATGGACTTTTATTTATGTTGATCAGTGACCAAAATTCCTAATTAAGTCCATTTTGAATCCATGTTGTAACACAATACAATGTGGAAAAGTCCAAGGGGGGGTGAATACTTTGGAGAGCCAGTGTATATATAATGTTGTAGCAGGGCAGTAGAAAGGCCCTGCACATATAAAAGGGGGCAGGGCAAAGCCTGTATTTTTGGCCTATTGTTTTGTTTACTTTAGAACGGGTGATTTAATTAATGGCTGTGGTATATTACATAATTATTTAAAACAAATGTATTTCTGGTGGGTGATTTCAACAGAGGATGCTAATGTGTTATGATTTAAAGGTATTTCATGTTTAGTTAAAAACATGCCATTTTGTAATTGTTTGGCATCATGGATGGGGAAGCCCCATCCCACAAAAACCCCTGCAGAAGGTGACCACTTAATTACGTGACTAATTTGTTTCTAATCGGGAGATGGCCACCAATATATACGCCAACAGCTCTCTCTGTTCCGGGTGGGAGTTTGGAGGAGGCAATGGAACGGGAGAGAGAAGACTGGAAAAAGGGAAAAAGACAAGGATCAGTGAAGACAATTGCCCAGCCTGACCTTAGTGTTCTTCTGTGTTCGTGATGTGTTTGCTTTTTTATTTCACTCTATGAGCAAGTGTTTTTGTGAAACCGTTTTCATTATTTTTGTTTTAAAAATAGCATCGCAGTGCACTTTGCACCAAGTTCCTACCCGAGTCTGTGTTTCAGTTCCTGCTTCTGGCCTGACGTCACTACCACTCAGCCGCTCTGTCACAAATGGGGATTTATTTTATTCTTAATTCAAGGGCAGTAAAACGCGACTGACCGTGTATCTGGGTAACAAATATCCAAGTGCTGACTGTATACTGTGTTTGGAGAGAGCCAGGATACTTTATATTGCTATATTAAGGAATACAATGTTATTGTTTCTTTATAAATATATACTATGTGCATGCAGGTCTTTTGTTAAGTACTGTATATTCCATCTGCAACGTTGGAATTTAAAAAAAAAATAAATAAATAAATCTGTATTCAGTTTCTGTGTTTATTAATTGTTTATCAATTATTAATTGTTATTATATAATTGTTTTTGTTTTTATTGTAAGATCAAGTTTTTGTAGAGCAGTTCAAAGTAACATTACAGTTAAAATGTAAGGCTGTAGTTAATCCATACCCCATAAGTTAGCATTAAAGTATGTACTGTATTTATTGAAAGTACTCATGTCTTCATGGTAATGTTGCATTTTAATATACTAAGATGGGTCAGTCGCAGCGCAAACATACCTCAGTTTGCATTTCCATTGCGACAAATCATGAAGTATACATTTTGTTGTATGTACAAAGAGAAAATATGTTAATGAAAAGAGCAGCAATATACTATTTTAAATAGTGAGATCTCTAGCATTATACATTGCGAGAGTCATGCGACATTGTTATAATAACAGCTTCAGTACATCTCATTATAATATTTGAGAACCCTCATTTGCACTATCTCTGCTGCGTTTTTGCAAAATTATGCAGTAATACCAATAATTACATATTAATCTAAGGTTGAATCGCAAACAGAAACTGCTGCTGCAAAGCATTCCCTAAAAAGTGGCCAACAGCATTGCGCATGTTTAGTACATTTCACCCTAGACTTCCGACTTGTTTGGTTTGCGACTATTGCGACAGGCACAACACTTTAGTACATTTACTCCACGGTGTCTAAATTGAAGATTAAATTACTCAATGACCCAAAAACGTTTCTGCAGTGCTGCTTGTGATATTAGCATTTTCCCTGCAACCCTTTTGCATTTCAGACTTGCAAATATATACAAGATATTCACAATGCAATCAGAGTTGCATAAACATTGCATACATTTGCTTACAATCTTTGAATATCTGACCCTGTATCCTTGGAAAATCCCTTTTTTTCCAAAGTGGATGTATGTAAGAATTAGATGCTAGCAGCTCTGCTCTGAAATAATAATGGAGGACTGTAGCATTGTTTAGTTCAAAGACTGCTGTCTTGATAGTCCCTCCTCCTCCCCCCTAGAAAAGATCTCTATCTCTAGACTTAAAATGAATAGTTGTCATTATACTTTTGGAAGCAGCAGGTGATTCAATGTATTTGTTTTACATATTTTTTTCCCGCTGCATATGAGTAAAATCAAAATGACTTGTGTATTACTCATACTCTGAAATGCTGCCATAAACTTTACTAATCTGTATTTGCAATCATTGCTCAGTACAGCCTAGTATCTATTATCATTACTGTCAATCCAAGGAATAATCTGTCTTGCACAGTTAATTTTATGTAGTTATTTTATGAGCTAATAACCCATTTGCAGTAGTTATAGCTAACAGAATAATTCCACGAATCATACCAGTCAAGCACTTCCATTCGCTATATACAGAAAAATGAAATCCAGCCTTGTTTAGGACTGGAATGTTAATCTTGTAAAGAGTGTGAAAACAAACTGTGGGCCACATGTGGCAACAGGCACAATATGCAAATGCAAGGGCTACCTCAGTTTGAAAAAATGTATCAGCAAATTATTTGTTTAATATTAAATATTGTACCACTCTTGTATTGGGTGGTGTATTCTGTTATGAACATAGTCATAAAGTACCTCAAGTTTTATGTATTTTTAATTATTCTGGGGAGTCATTTTTGACAGCTTTTCACCTGGCAAATTACAAATGTTTACTTTGAATTTAATTAACCCAACAAACAAATATAACATTAAAATGGTCTTTATTTTGCTTCCTCATTTGTTAGATTAGCTATAATATTAGCTGATGCTTCTAATCTACAAGATATTATTATTATTATTATTATTATTATTATTATTATATTATTATTATTATTATTATTATTATTATTTATTATGGTGTGATTTCTTTTAAAACATTATATTATTGTATGATCATTATTGGGTCGTCTTTTTAAAGGGTTATCAGTAACTGATATAACTGGTTGTCATGTTTCTCCTCCCAATGTCCAACGCTGATGCTGTACAAAAAATGGTTGTAAAATCACAGTTTTAATCATAAACCAGTTGAGGGGTATTCACAGTCAGTTTTGTGATTTTATATATGGACCCCATATGTTAAATATACTTACAGGCATGCAGCCATGTGAATTGCCATTAGATATTATACAATCTATTACCTTACGGTGCAAGGTTGATTAAACACACTACAGTATTAATGTTATCCAAAAAGAAGGCTACTTACCTCAAGCACAAGAAAAGTACAAAGGCCACTATAAGAGCACCAACCGATATGCAGTGTCCAAGGTAGTTGATTATCAGGGCGATATTGTAGTGCATTGGATATTTTCTCTAAAGAGAGAATGAGAGGAATGTTTTTTTATGTTCTTGTTTTGATGGTTACCTAAAAAATCAAGCTAGCAATAATGTTTATCTTAAATGCTATTTTATTTATGCATGACTCAAGGTCTTTACTCCAAAATGTATTTTGCACAAATTTATGTGACAGGAAAACAAAACTCTTGAAGAAACAAAACTAGTAACAAGCAACTCTCAGGGTTACTTTCAGGCTGTATTAGTATGCGTGTAACAAAAACATGATACATCAACATTACAGTACAAGGCAAATGTGTGGGTGTCTTTAAGGAATACAGTGCAATACAACTGAAATACAGGCATAAATGCATAGACACATTTCAGAAACAAATTATTTAAAAGTAAATTATTAAAAGTAAAAAAGTTATTTAGTATTCATTAGACACTGAATCACAGCATTGTCTTAAGTTGAGGGAACACAAACTTGATTTCAGGAGAAGGGGTTTCAGGGCACTGTTGGAGACTAGGGATTTGCTCCTGCAAAGTTGCCTCAAACTAGAAGCCAGACTTCAAGCCATTGTCTCTCAAAAGGTGCATTTATGTTCCCTCAGCTTTACAGATCAACAAAATATAACAAACCATATCCCAACCCAAACTACTATCAAAAGGATTGTTTTGATTTTCATGAAGTAAAAACGGTAGCACTGTAATGAGGTTCAATAATGAGCATTGTATTAACCATATATAGATAATAAATACATAGTATATAAACTAAGAACAAGCATATGTATAAAGCACCTTATTAGCTCCATTATTAATGCTTTATAAGGTCTGCTAATAAACACCTCATTAACCATTTATATATGATTAATAGATGCTACATAAATATGAAAGCGCAAGCTATAAATATCTATAAAGCCATTTATAAATGAGGGGTAATAAAGTGTTTATTAGTAGATCTTATACAGCACTAATAATTATATTTATAATGTGCTTGAATAATCCCAGCTCCCTGCATTGATTGTCTTTAATAACCTCATTTATTTTTAGTTTACATACCTAGCTTCTGAAGTGCCATCTGTTTACACAATATTACTACTATGACTACTACAGTTATAATAAGACACCAGCATTATTGTATCCAACTCGAGGTATAGTAACGAGAGCTTTACTAGCAAGTGATTTTCAAATGAAATGTGTTAAATCACTTTGTTAATGCTTCGAAATTGAGTAAATGTGGTCGTTAAAAAGTTTAACATCACTTCATGTCTCAACTATTAGATAAGAAGAATTTGTTAATTAACCTGCATGTTGATGAGGTCAAGAAAAATGAATGGGAGCATAATTTGCTGTTATGGAAACTACTAGCGTACAGGGAGATTGCTCTCCCATCAGCAAGCAGCAGCCAAATAGAAATAAAAAATAATGAGAATATCTATTCTAACGTAATTTAAAACTTGTGCATTTTATCATGCAGAAGTAGAAATATTTAGAACACTACACATATCAAATGTTGATTTATGATTATCTGGCGTGTGGGTAAAAATCTGCTGGCATGGATTAAAAAAATAAAAATGAAATAATAATTAAACCCCACTAGTCATTTACCCTCATTCAGGGGGTCATGTACGATTGTAGGCATATAGTATAGTATTTTAGCATGTACGATTGTAAGCTATAAATACAAACGTTTGAAATTGCATTTGTGTTTGTAGTTCTTAGTTTATATTATACATGCATACCATGTATGCAACACTTAATTATATATTTCTTAAGCTTTTAAAATGACGATAGAATTCCCGGCCTAACCCAATATGCAATACACAATTTTGTTTATAAATAAACTCAACATGATTAGAAGTAGCCATCAAACACTTACAGTATAATAAGAACATTTATATGCATACAGACATGTGAAGGTGAAAGTGTATATTGTATATAAAGTGTGGGGGAGTCTGACAGCATTACAAATACATTTAGGCAAAATCCATGTCAATGATCTCGATCTCTGTTATTATTTCATTTTTATTTTTTTAATCCATGTCCTTGTACTCCTGTTCGTCATTCTTGTGTGGATAATACACAGGTGTTAAAAGCCAAAGATGCATTGCAAATCCGCAATCACCTAAGGAAACTTTATTGTAATATCTAATATGCCGTTTTCTATAACAGGATTTCAGTTGTATAATAAAATCTACAGTAGTGGTCAGTTGTCATAACAAGGAAATAAATCTCATTCATAACCACAAGTGTAGAAAAGGCTAAAATATTTTCATAACTACAAATATTGAATTATCTAGGTAGTTTGTAAAAAATTAACTCTGCGGTCTGTTAAATTTTGGTGAGTTATATACTCTTTTGTTAATTAAAACCCTCCTTTTCCAAGTGCAAATTAACTCCTGATAAATTATGACAATTAACACGAATTTCCTTTTAAATTCCCACACAAACAAAAGAAATAGTCACAAGAAGCACTGCTTGTTAAGATATTAACATTTTTCTGTAAATCAACATAATTTCGGAAATCACATTAGTATGATTATTTAATAATGAAATATGCATAATGACTACTTGAAAATGTCTAACTCAATGCCACATACCGATTTCTTGATTAACACTAGAGTCATCATTTACAACATTTTGAAAATCCCACCCCTGATATTAAATTAAAGAAACAAAATATCCCCAATTCTACTACATTTTTTTGCTTTAACTAAAAAGGAAATTAGGACTTAAGTTAAAAACTCAGTGACAACAAAATAAATAAGTAAATAAAACAACACCACAAGGAACTTGAAAAAGAGATTACGTTTATTAAAATAAAACTGCTCTTTTTTACAGGACAACAAACTGTTGCTTTGCTTTTTAACAAAATGCCTAGTGAACAAAGCAGTCACTTCTTTGTATGCAGATTAAGTATGCAGAGGGGTAGGTGTACTAAGATGGGCCAGTCGCAGTACAAGCATACTGAAATTTGCATTTTTGTTGCGGCACATAACAAAGTGAAAATGTTGTCGTGTGTACAAGAGAAAATAGGTTAATGAAGACAGCCGCAGTATAATAATTAAAATATTTGTTGTGTCTTCTTAGCAAGCTCTGTAGCATTATAGTTTGTGAGAGTAGTGCGACATTGTTTAAATAATTAGTGTCAGTTGAGTTGTTGTTTTCTGCAGCAGAGGAAGCCTGAAGGATAACGTCTATACGTGCAAGGGTGCAAGAATCGAAATAACATTGTTTTTGTTAAATCTAAACCTCATCTGTACAATGCATTCTGTTCCTTCTTCAGTTAACTTATTTTAATATTGTTGTTATAAGACTTGTTTGAGACTATTGAGTCAGGCACAACACTTCAGTAAACATACCCAAAAGTGTCTGCTGTATACCTCAGATTAGAAAAACTAATATAAAGGACAATATCCCACACAATATAAAAAATTAAAAAAAAGAAATATTAAATGGGTATCAAAAACAAAATCTGAAAACATAAATGTTATTTAAAAGATCAAACTTGGAGAGCTTTTATAACTTTTCAATATACTTTTCTTTTACTAAGGTTTTTTTCTAACCAATTTGAAATACCCAATTCAAATGTCGCTTTAGTTCTAAAAGCCACCTATGGCTAGAAATAGCATTTATCACATTTTTTAAACTAAATGTGAAACCTCTTGTAGTGGGAGTATTATTATTATTTTAATTAAAATATGTCTACACTGTAACAACTGTAATAGATCCATTAGGGATCAATAGGCACACTCTGCAGATTTTAGCTGTGGACTGATTTTATTTGCTAAAGGCATGTAAAAGGATGCATTCAATGTTTAGAAAAAATTAAAGTCTATCATGTGTGTCACATTTTATTGAGAAATACCTAAACCTACAGATAGACTAATCTGTGCAAAAGACTGACTCTGCCATAAAGAATTTAGGTAGTGAAGTGTCAGAATCCATCAAAAATAATAAGAGCTGACAGCTCCAATTCAAATATCAGAGCTAAGCAAAACGTCATTCCAGATCATTTCTAAATGTCTCAGCTTATTATAAGGTTTAGAGAAAGATACCCCATTTAAGATTAAAGTAGTAGTTTCTATTACAGTAATATTGATGACCTAGTCCTACAGTATATATTTTTAAGTGTTTGTCATCATATTAAACTAGAACTCACTTGAAATACTAGCAGACTAATATATTTAGCTGTGATCTCAAGTAATTTGCATTCTCACCAAGAGCTGGAAAAGAAATGTCAAAATTACGATCTGAAAGTTAAACTCAGCATGACCATCTTGGTGATGTAGTTGTTATTTCAGTTCTTGCTTTGCGGTTAGTACGACTGCACATCTGTTTTAGTCATAATGAGCAAGACAACAGATCTGATAGAGGGCTTAAAGCAAGCACTAGGTTTAACAATTGCTTCTATGCCCAAAAGCGCACAAATTTCTGATGACTCTGCCAGCCATTCTGGATAACAGTTTGCTGCAGATTGTTTGTCCATAATGGCCCAGCACTGACGACCAGGTGTTTCGGTTTCGAGTAAACCCTGTGTATAAATACATTAAAGTACATATTTTTTAATTGTCCAACCTTGTCCTCCAAGATGGGTTCACACTGTGAATAATTGATCCTTGAGGCCCATGTTCCATTTTCCATGCATTCCCTGTATGCATTTCCTGTGGAGACACAAGTATGTAAAGTTATTTTCAATTTGAAATGTTGAAAGCAGGAAGTTAAGTATGTTTACTTTGATGTATTCAGTTATGACTAAGAAATGCCAAGGTTCTTGTCATCAGTTAGACTTTATGAAGATTGGGTTACAGACGTTTCCCAGAAAAAAGTATGCTTAACTCACCGAGACCATTAAATAATTGCTGGTTGAATCTAGTGTAGGTCTGATACAGTGGATTAATTTACTTGCTTTTTACAGTACTTCTGTGGGCCTAGGTTTGGAGCAAGCTTAGGTCAGAAGTGAATTGGTTTCCAGTTTAGCCTTTAGTGGTCAGTACATTAACCCACTATACATGATTTAGGACAGCTGTCAGTCCCTGCACCTATTCAGGGACTAAATGGTATAGGTGAAAGTTTGAGAGAGATTTGTGGTAGGTTCAGATACTGCAGACCTGCTTACCTTTAGTCTAACCTTTTGTATCTAAATAGTATAATTATACAAGAAATTCACAAGAAAATAATACAAACATAAGCTTTGTTTTCATATGGTGTAAAGATCAGCAGGAAGGCAGCAGTATTTAAATCCATTTATATCAGTGGTACTCACTTGTGGCTGTTTAAAGCCATTCCAATGCAGTACATTACTTCTAACCAGGACCTTAATTACGGATCAAAGCCCTGGACAGCTCAATCAAACAATGGTGCTGGAATGGATCTTTGAATCAGTGGTGATCGCATTGGTTCTTCCACTCCAGCTCCATCCACGCTTTAAAGTATTTACCTCTTTTACATTTTAACTAATAAACCAAGAGTGTAGTGGCACTCCATACTGGAATTGGGCTCCCATTGTAGGAAATGTTTTACTTTAGAATAGTAAAATATTCACCCAGACAGCATCAGACTTACTATTTTAAAAAAATGATCATAAAGTCAATTTATAAATAGTTTATAAATAATGTATAAATCCTGGCATAATGTGATTGCTTCCTGTCTTTGACCTGTAATGCTGTATGTACTGCATTATGTAGAAAACTGGGTGATAACCCCTGGCTGGTCCAGGACCCACAACCCTAGGTGAAAGCTGATACAAGCAGATGAATGTGTTTAAATGAGTTTGCCTGAACCTGAGCAAATCCCTATACGATACTGGAAAAACTGCTTGTGAAAGGGCAGCTGCAGTTTAAGCGCTGGTGCACACGTTATTTAACAAAATCAGAAAAACTAAATACGGCACGAGGGCCAAAATAAAAGGTTCAAACAAAAAATAATAAACATTTGTTGGCTGGACATTAGCCTTCACTATCAAGTTGCAAAACATACAAAACACACAGCACAAACCCACACCCCAAGACTCCCCAACAAAGGATTTCAGGCTCCTTTTATATCTGTGGCCACTCCCCAATTAGGACAACACCTGTGATTGCTGGCAGGGATAGATTTAACCCCATTCCTTACATCCCCCCCCCCCACACACACACACCATTTACAGCACTGCTTTTGAACAGTGCATGTACAGTATATTGTGTTTGTCTTGAGAAAATAAAAATAAAAACACTGGGAAATAACCACACAACAGACTTTTTTTCCATAACTACTTTGCATATCATCCATCCATCATACTAACGAACTCTCTCCTGTGGCTGACTAAGTTCAGTAATATAAAAGTTGCGTTTGTCTGTTCCCCAAATGGAGCCTGTCACTGCCATCAATATTGTGTTAAGGATGCTGACATACCTTTGTATTAGTTTATTAAAATGTCACAGTGGTACACATGAACAAATATAATCTGCACTCTTATTTTATTAAGTAGTATTTGTGCCAAAGTAAATGTACGATAAACACGATGATGCTTTCTAGTTGTAACTTTAACTGCTTTATTCATTTCTGTCAGTATCCCATTGGATCACTGATACCAGTGTCAAAAGCCATTCTAATGCTTTAAAAATATGTTATGCTTGATAACTTGTACTCAACGAGAATTCAAAATACTGTATTAGCATTATAGTTAGTAATCTGGATTAGTTTCACAATTGGGTTGTGCAACAAAAGTACTACATACGACCTCATTCCTTCACCCTGTGTTTCTCTTAACATCACCTCAGTTGAATTTAAGAGGATGCAGAAGTCACATAAAAGCATTTGTTGTTTACCAGTGGTAGAATTTGAATGAACTGTTTTTGTGACTACTGAATCCTGGAGAACTTTGAGGAGAATTATAGAGAACTGAAGTAGTATAACCAAAATATTATAATCGTTACCTTTTATAATGTCACAATCAAAATACATTTATAAGTTGTGTATATGATTGATAATAAACTGTTAAGAATTCCTAATATGATCATTAATACTCATGACTAACAGGACTTATTCACAAACATTAGTCTTATTAGTCATGCTATTAAAAGTTCATATAACAACACTGCACTTGCAAGAAGAACTTAAGAGAATGTTTTAGGAACAAAAAAACAAGGACAAAAAACACTTGCTGATATTGGCTAAAGCTCACAAATGTGTATTTTTTTCATATGGAGAACATTTCTTCACATACACAAATATAACTTGAATATGAGTATGGTATTTCAATATTTGGAAATATATTTAAGGGCATGGTGTTTTAATAACATGATTAATACTAAAGTAATAATCTAACAAATCTACTTCTAAACTCTCATCAGAGTGCCTGCTGTAACATGGTTGCTTCAAGGAATCCTGAGCTTCCACAAAAAGAAAGAAAAACTGATTTAACACAGATATGTGAGTAAAGCACAGCCACTGGTAAAGTCTTACAAGGACACGTCCTTTTCTAACTATTAAATCACCTAAGGGGGACTTAATTTTGTCATTGACATTTCAGGAGCTGCACACAAGTTTAACCAAGGTCACATTATTTAATTTGTGATAAAACTGAGTGCAAATAAGTTCAAAAGCGCTAATGCATTAGTGTAATTACTTGTTATCTCAGGTTACCTTTTTCTTGACTATATGTAATGTAAAAGTTCCATATATCAATGCATAAAAATCCTCCTCAAAATTAACTGGCATCTCAGACCATTTAATTGAATACAGAAGACATTCATTGCTGTTGAACTGGATACTCTTGAAGCGTAATTGTATTTGTCTTACTGGGATATCAGCGCACCAGTCCTCGAGTTGTGATAATTGTTACATTCAGAGTAGCTCTGTATTATGGAAACTGTGGTATTTTCAGCCATCTGCTGTTGAACTAAGGATTAGGAACTGGGTATCTGAAGCAGTTGTATTTGCCACGCTTTAAAACTAAATCAGTTTGCACAGTGGTAGAAATTCTAGAGATTCCTTGTTGTTAAACTCAGGGGGCTCTTGTATCATTGATTTTTCTTACATATCCTGACTGTTCATAGGCTCACTGAAACAATCCAAATGTCAGAAGACCGCTCACTTGAGGAAAGCAGACTGAAATAATCAAACTTTAATACATGGTGGCAAGTCCCGACTGATAAATGCAATTAACACAGCAACATTTAATTGTTATACTATGTTTTATAGGTATCGGTCAATTTGATCGCTCGTGGTTGGAATAGGTATGACAGTATTTTATCTTGCTAATTTTTGCAACTACATGATTCTTTCTTTGTCAGAGTAATTAGTACATACATATATTTAGGGAAAGTCAGGCAAGCACAGCTCAATATCTAAAACACATGCACTGCAACTTACATTTTAATCCCAAAAACGGTCAAAATGACCATCTTGGTCATTCTAGTGTTAACTCCCTCACTGAGTACCTCCCTATTTGTAAACAAAGGGGATAGGTTACAGCAGATGGAGAACCCATTGTATAGGCACCCACACTGCAGCACATATGCCAGTTAGTAGAGAGCCGGTCAGTAGCACTCATTCAAATCAAGGCTCACCAAAAACCAGGCTCATCAAAAGAGGCTAACAATAATATTAATGTTAAAGCACTTGCCAAAGAAGCTGCCCAGACTGGAACACCCTACATTATCCTAATGCTGCCCTATAGCCAAATGATCCCCTTTCCCTTGCAAATGCACAACAGTCTGATGACATGGTACAACAATATACTACAGCCTGTAACAGGAGAGATCTGTGCTGGCTAACGTGCACATGTATGATTCTGCAGGTGGGGGGGCGGAAACCATGTTTGACCTGCTTGTCAATCACGGCACTTACACAAAGAGGTTGAGCAAGGGTGTGGTCGTGTAAGCTTCTTTGATTGGCTGAGGGGCGACGGGTCTTGGTGAGATGTTCGATCCCATAAAAATGACGCTCTCGTATTCCTTCGCTGCCCCATTCAGGACGAGGAGAGGGATTAAACACAGTCCGGAATCGACAGCAGCCCAAGGTGGATTAAACTGATTGTAAAGTCGGAGCAGAGTTTAACTCAGGGGACCAAGGCAACCCCATCTCTTATAGTGAGGGAAAACAGAGAGTGTCAAAGGAACTCAAGTCTGTCTGGTTAGCAGTGCCGGTGAGACACTGCCTAGAGCAGCAATTTTGTTTGTAGTTTGATATCAATGTTTATTTTCTCTTTTGTGTTCACCTTCTGTTTTGTATCATTCTTTTTCAGCACCACCCAGTGTTTAACTCTTTCACTGCCTTCCTGCTTTGGAACACTGTGCTGCCAGCCTGCCCAACTAAGATGACCACCAACATTCCAAAAGAATTCAAAACATTCAAAAAAAAAAAAGCTTCTCTCTCCTTTTCCTTTCCTCTCGCTCTGAAAATATTGCACATTATCACTAAGCTTGCACCTTAAGTATATTAGAATCTTATAGGTGTTGCTACATATGCAAATATAATGTATAATGTTTTTTGTCAAATGTCAAGTTTTCCTCACAAATGCATTAAAAATATTGTTTCTACTTATTACTTTAAATATTGTAAAAATAATATATTACAAAAGTAGGAAAATAACACTTTATGCCTATTAATATTTGTTTTCTAATTTACTGTTTACTCATTTGGCAAATGTTTGTACAATGTATTTAATATTGACATTGTGCATTTAAAAATGTATCCACAGATGTTATACAGTAAATACTACAGTCTATTTCCAAGTCAATGAAGCTGACAGCAGGGCATCCATGGGGGTGTCTCCTCATCCTCCTGCTCATCTACCACAAGACAACAGCAACATGTAACCAGGACAAAGGAAATTGTGAGACATACTTATAACATTGGTAACAACATAAACTGCCCTATGGATGCTGTATGTAATGCAACACCACTATGCAACAACTACAGTTGTATAAATACATCCAGGGACATGAATGGCAATGTCATTTTGGATAGAAAATGACAAATGACCAACGTTTAAAAATGTGTCCTAAAATGTGGCCTATGCCACCTAATGGAATAGCAATGGCACCTGATACCCGTACTTACATTAATTATGTAAAATGGGAATTTGTAACAGTGGTGTTAAATGTATCGGAGCTAAGTACTCAATGTATAGATGCTTGTAGAAATCATTCTGCTATAGCTAAACCATATGAGGCTATACTACAAAAAGAATGGGAGGAGGTAGTAACCCTGAAAAAAAATGAAAAAAAAGAAACATATTTTGAGGATCTCGTGGAATGTTTGGTTCAGGAAATTCCAAGTATAATGGGCAGCAAATATGTTTGATAAAGGGATACATGGAAAACATAAAAACAAACTTGAGTAGTTTGTCGTAGGAACAGGCTAAGTTAGGTAGCCAAACAAATGAAATTATCATTAAGCACATGCAAGCACAGATGGAATTAAACAGAGATGTTATGGAAGGACTATTTAAACTGTCTCAACAACAATTTTGCTTGGTGCTGCAGGATTTTGCAACTGATTTAATAGCTAGTTCCCTAGACATTTAAAAAAAGAAGACATGAAAGATATTTGGAAAAACTGTACCGGGGAAATGTTAGGGAGTGATTTAGAAGAATATACATAGTCTGCAGTAAATTGGTACAATACCAACTTAGTACAAACCCTATAAGACCAAAATAAAACATGCAGTAATTTTACAAAGCAAACAGGAATGTTTTTTTATGAGTAATTGGGAAAAACTGTGTTAACTAGGGCCCCATTAAATCCTCCGTTCTTGGCCCAGGAGCACCCCGAGACCATGGGGATTTTAAAAGGGGAGGTGGCCTTTGAGGCCATGTGTGCTACATTGGGAGATATGTGATAGGGTACCCCACCACAATGCGTACTTTGTGTTTTATGTGGTGTGTTATTGTTTATGTGTATGTATGTAGTGGTGCTCGGAGTCAAGTAGCATGGGTGTAGCATTTTTTTCACATAAAGGACAAACAAATTCCTTGTTATTATGACATGGTGTGGCAGGGTGTAAGCCCTGCACATGGAAAATATGCAGTTTATTGTATGTTTTGGGGTTAATTGTTAATAGATTGATTGAATTAATTGTTTAGCTGCTGCAGTCAGCTGTTCCAGCAGGCAGGTGGACGTGTCTCAGCGGAGCGTCAGTATAAAAACATAGCAATCACTATGATCAGGGTTTCTGCAAGGCCTGCCGTTTTCACGACACCTTTGATTTAGTTTGTTGTATTGTGTTATATTTTTAGTGTTTTTACAGTCTTGCTCCATCCTCTGTGTGCTACCATTGATAGTAGCGTCACATGACATTATTGTTTGTTTTTTTTGTTTTGTGTGTTAATAAATACTGATTGCCATGCTGGCGTGTTTCACTGCACTTCTGTGTCCTCGTGCCTCCATTCCGACTCTCACCTGCCTGTCTGCCTGCTTCAGTGCGGGAACAACGCGTAACAATGCCACACATGGCTTTTATGAATATAAAAATATCTGGCTGAATAACTTTTAAATGTTTTGAAAGCTATAAAGCTATTGGTAACTATGAAATAGCTGTGGTTGAAATGGATGTTTTGAAAGTTGTTATATTACACCAATACACAAATATTTTTTAAGCCTTAATTAAATATTATTTTAAATGGAACTGTTAATATTAATCCTGTGAGAAAACAACACTTTTTATATTTAAAAAGATTAATACAAATTAAAATATTGTAATAAATTCACTTTAATCAGAATTATATCTTGATTTAAATTTATTTGGACTTCCAATGACAAATTTCAATTTAAAGTGTTTTTTTTTTTTAATATTTAAATGAATTTCTTGAATACAGAAATACACAACGTCACATCCATAACAATGCACTTTGAGTTATACTATGAAAATATACATTGTTAAATGTTTTCATTGTAAGTTCCACAAATCACAGACTTTTGAGAACACATTAAGTGGCCCAGCAATGCTTGTCCATTTCTGTTACATCCATAACGCAAGTTTCTTTGGGCAATAAAATAAATAAATAAATAAATAAAAACTAACGGTGAGACTTTGAACCTTGCAATTTTAACATGGCATAGTTCAAAAAGCACATTATATATTTAGCTAAATGTTTAAATGAGCCCTTGTAGATGGTAACAAAGTTGCATTTTGTGTGCAAATGTCACATCCATAACGCTGGAATTGCCCAGCAGGAATAATCCACAATAAGTACATCTGATTTGTGTGTGGGAGTAATTCAAGACCCACTGGGTAATCAGTGGAATGTTGCAATACATTATGTTAATAATCTTCAACTGCATTCATGATTTTGCATTTATTATTATTTTTTTTAATATACACTAGTCTTATGCTTATCTAATTAATTGCCCCTTTATGTACAGCATGTCTAATTCCTGTCTCCATTCTCCGCAGTAATTACTTTTCTGCTTTTTTATAGTCGCAACAAAAGTAGTTGTTTATTAATTGCCAACAGATAAAATTATTTCAACATGTATAGAGAGGTAACACAGGCTCATATGACCCTCCTCACACAGAATTATACAGAAAACAAATGCAGTGGTAAATGACAGAATAAAACATTCTTTTGAAACAAGTCCACATATACCGAACATCAAAAGAAACATCACTATTATAACACATTTTTGTTCGAAAAATACAAGGTATATAAATGACGGACATTGACAAAATGCTTTTGGTTTCTTTTTAAACACTCGATTGTTCATCCTTGACCATGACATGCTTTAGTGACTATGACTGAAGCATATGCACTTAATCACCTAATTAGTGAGACAGTTGATTGGACACTGGATGTGGAGTGATTTCAGCTGTTGAATTGCAAGCTTGAAGAAAAGCAATAAAGAAAAACACAGAAAAAAAAAACAATATGCCACGTCTGTCAAGAAAGCTCCGCCTTCGTACAATTGGCATGTTGGAGGATGGACTAGGGCAGTGCACTGTGGCTCGTCGTCCCGGCTGCTCACAGCCAGCAATTGCAAGTCTGTTAATGGCTATGAACTGGAAGAACAAGAGTCACAACACCTACACAAGATGGACAGATTATTTTGCAGCATCTTTGTGATGTCAATTGTTAATCAGCACAATAAAAAGTCACTGCACCTGCTCTAAAACAGAGTTTGTCATTTGTTGGTGAATTTTATCCAAATATAAGTGATAAGTTTCTTTTTATGCTCAAATGTGTGATATTTTTCTTTTGATGCTCAGTATAACTGCAGATATCATGTCTACTGAATATCAGAATCCTGGATATACTATTAAGCCTATTGAGATGAGGAACATTTAAAGCAATCAGTTTACAAAACAAAGTGTGCTAAACAAATGAGGAAAAACTTGCTTCTGCTACATTTTTTAAAATCTTTTCTTAATCATAATTTGTTGCCTTCATACCACCAGGGCATTGTCTGCTAATGACTTTACATGAATTGTATTGACTGCCACATGCCATGAACAGTACAAATGCCAAGAGGTCCAAAGTTAATAATGGGCTCAGATTCAAGTAACCCTGTCCCTTCTCCTTATCAACACCTTATACAGATTTTATAGTTTCCTTACTAAGTTCCTGGCTGAAACAAAAACAATCTGACTATGTGCCAGTGGCGGTGTGAAAATGACAGCTTCTTTCATCTGCAATCTGACAGTTTGGTAAAGACTGTTGCCTTGTCAAGTAAGAGGTTTAGCAGTTGCATCTCATTCAATTCGTTTTCCAAACATAAATCTATTTCAGCACAACAAAAATAACATGTCTGTATCCTTTACACCTTAGGAGGTACAGGAGCCCGCATCTTGTGATTGTTGGAAAACCTTATAGTCCCCACATCCATTTCTAGCTAGGTAATGTGGCAATCATTATGGCATCTACAGTCAGAGCATTGCTGTCCATGTGCTTAGAACTTTGAAATTTGAGGGAACTGTAATAGGTACATTGGTAGGTTAGGTTGAGGGGAACAAAGACAGTGCAGAGAAATCCTAAGGATCAAGAATCCAGCTGCTTATTCACTCATCAAAAACACGCATTGCAAATGAATGGATTCAACCATACACTTTTTTTCTTCTATATGCACTTGATTATTACGAGTACAGCGTACAAACAGGCTGAAAGTTATATGTTTGGGCTGAGAGAGAGAGAGATAGAGAGAGAGAGAGAGAGAGAGAGAGAGAGAGAGAGAGAGAGAGAGAGAGAGAGAGAGAGGAATAAATCATATCTGGGTAAACATGTGGTGGGGGCAGAGGGAGTGAGAGTGTCTAATGCTTCAGCGTATGATAATCCTTGAAGCATGGAGCAATGCACAGAGCTTGGTGCCGCCTCTTCGCTGGGCTCCTGTTACTTGATGTTGATGGTAAATTTTC
Source organism: Polyodon spathula (assembly GCF_017654505.1). Taxonomy (NCBI): domain Eukaryota; kingdom Metazoa; phylum Chordata; class Actinopteri; order Acipenseriformes; family Polyodontidae; genus Polyodon; species Polyodon spathula. The sequence continues at coordinate 71,448,472 of NC_054536.1, forward strand.
TCACTTAAGTATTCACTGACACACTTTCTGACATCCGATTCAGTGGAAGAATTGTATGCATTTGAATTTAAATTTGATTCTGAAATCAATATTATTTCTAATACTTCTTTCTCACTGAGCAATTTTCGCCAGTTTACAGACATTGCTGACATTTTTGTGATAGTTTATTGTATGTAATTCAGTCAATATCTGGCAGAGGGTGCAAAAGACCAGTAAAAGGTGTTACAATATCATGTTATCAGGAGTTTTGCAGGCTCAGTAATTCAAGTTTAAAGTTGCAGAACATACAAATACGCTTGTACTCCCTGGTGACCAGGGAGCAGTGAACGTACCAGTACGTACGTACTACTCAAGGGGTTTAAAAAAGTTTTTTATTGAAAACCCGGACCCGGACTTATTGGTCACGTGTTTCTGGCAATCCCCAGGCAGGCTATAATTAGCTGTCCAATTAGCTGTCCTGGCATTTCTATGATCCATTCTTTAGCTGCCGCATTCAGTATATTAACAGTTGACCATTGAGAAGTGGGGAACCAATGAAGTACAAGATACTTGACAACATGCGAACTCAAGCTGTGCAGCAAACTTGTTATGTGTATTCTTTTCGCATTACTTTTAAATATAATACATAATTAATATTTTATCAATGCATAAAACATCCAGTAAGCAGCTTATCTGAAGCACTGTAAGACCTGAAGAGTATAACTATAATTTTGCAAGGATGCATAGCCTGAGAGTACAGTATCACTGATGACTAGGCTTAGAAGTTTGTAATGTGAAACCTTTATACATGTGGAATTCCAATATACTAAAGGACTAGCACTTAAATTTCACATTATATAGTTTTCATTTGCAGGCAGAGCAGTTGTTCTGAGTAACTTAATAAATATTTATATTGAGCAGCTTGCATAATGTTCTCTACATTAAATTAAACTCTACCCTGCCAGGCTGTTTTTTTTTTGTATCAGGTATATAAAAAGTGATTTAACCACAAAAAAAAAAAACCTGCTATCTATAGAGTTGCCACCTTTTCCACAGATCAAACCCGGACATATTTCTCAGTCAGCGTGGATATGTTCGTTGTCCCCAGCATTATTCAAATGCTGGGTACAAAGTATAATGTACAGATCAGTACTTAACAGTATATTTCTACTAAGATAGTGGAACTCGTTAAAGCAACTAATGTATGTAAAAGAAAATATTAAAGGAAGGCTGATGTTTCTTATGCGTTTCACTTAAAACCGGACATTAGGGTGTCCAGGCTTGTTAATTCCTGCAACCCGGACAAAGATGCCAATTCCCGGACAGTCCGGATAAAACCTGGACAGGTGGCAACCCTAGCCATCAGTCATCATGTTGACAACATTTACCTCTGCGGAATCTAACTTCAAGCTACTGGAAAAGCTATAGTACAACACATTAATAAGTATTTATCAGCCTGACAATCCTGTTTGCCTCGATCATTGAATGAAGATCCCATGATAACAAATTGAAATTCCTGGTTGTATCTTTTAAGGACAACTGTTAATGACTTTTTGCAAATAAAACATACAAGTATTATTGCTAGTGTTTGGTGAGTGCTTGTCAGTTTTCTGCTTTGTGCTTTTAGCACCCCCCCCCCCCCAAAAAAAACAAAAAAACAACACACAATGTTCAGCATGCTGTATCTTTTAACTGAGAAAACTATACCATTCATTTAGCATTCAAGAGTAATCAAGGGACCCAGGCTATACCAGGAAAACATGCCCTGCACAATGATATTGCCACCCATAGTCTGTATAATTGAAATCATATGTGAAAGAATAGCGACACTGGCAAGGCTGTTTCCCGGCAGGGGAAGCTGCAATTTTAAGCGCGATTGCGCACTTTATTTTCAAAAAATAGACAGACAAAACACTACAAACAAAACAAGGGCAAGGACAAAAGGTTTTACACAAAACTCACAAACAACACAACATAGTGCAGCACAGCAAAACAGACCTTCACCAACATTAATTCTAAAAACATCTGTGATTATCCTTTTTATACACTTGTGGCTGGAGCCTTATTAGCCACCAATCATTCTATTATGGCCCCAGCCAAATTCCCACATGTGTTCTGGCAGGGAGGAATTTAACCCCTTCCCTGCCAAACCAATCTTCCCCACACATACCCACACAATATACCCGCAGGGCTTTCACCCAGCCATACCATTTAAGAAGGCTTGAGTGATTTGTGCAGCCTTCTCCGTATTTTAGCTCTCCCATCCATGTAAAAAAGGTTGGGCTCATTGGGCCACGTCACTTTATATGAGTTATCAGTGGTTGGTATTTGAGGTGTGGTATTCAAAATGGTCTTTGGCTGCCATGCACTGAACATTTCTGTCATTTTAACTACAGTTTGATGGCGGTAAGACTCTCTTGGCAACCACTTCCCCTTAGTTTTGCCATTGCTTGAAGACCGATCTCCTGGAGTAGTCTACTAACTTGACTGTCTTAGCTACTGTGGCACTTGTTCAACATGCACCCATTGCCATACCTCTGTCGAATGCTGTTAGACCTTTGCATATCCCCATTTCTGGTAGATTGATTGCAATTTTACTGCTGAAAAATCTTTATAATGTTGCAGGAACAATGTCACATCACAAGATCAACATAATTTGCATCTCTGTAGGTGCTATTCTGGTATAATTTTCACAGAGCTTGTAGAAACTAAAAAAAAAAATCACATGATATCACACCAGTGTAGAGTGTTAATAGAAAAATAGAACAAAGTAAATTAAATTATAGACCAGATTTAGAAAATGTTTAAAAGATATGGAAGCTCCTAGTGTTTAATAATTGTATAAGACAGGTTACAAATGAAGTCACAAGGCAAAGGTGAAGATTCTATAATGGTGACCCTTTTCTGCAATACAACATTTCAAGTAGGGATGAGCATTTACTTTTATTTCAATTATCGAAGACACGTAATTTACTAAACGATTAAACGATACACTATTATACTTTACATGAATGTGCAATGGCTCAAAATAATGCTTACATAATACCCAACACTGAAGTAATGCGTAAAACAAACAAAAAATAAAAATCGCTATACTATTTGCCAATGCTTCAATAAGTAGCTCTTTTATTAACAGGAAGTACATCATACACAAAACCCAACCGATACATAATTTCCAAATAGATATTAAAGGCAACATAATAACTTACAGCTCATAATAATTAATAAATGATGTATTCATTGGACAACTATAAAATATAAATAAATGTTTACATTCAGTAACATATCAAATTAAATATGGTACATACCTCCCAGTTTACAATCTGCTACATGGAGCCTTATGAATAATGTAGTTCAGAGTAGGCATTGAATCATTAAATGTCCATAACTAAAAGTCAAGTTAAAACTACAAAAGTACGTGTTTTTTTTTATTTGTTTTTTTTGTTTTGTTTATTTAACACTGTCCTTCAACAGTGCTGACAGTCAATGTATCTTTAGCAAGCATTTTAACCGTTAGGTTCATTGGAGCAAGTTGTAATGGTTCGCTGTGGATTACCAGTACTCCTGCTGATTGTGCAAGGCTTGCAGCTGGGCATCTCTCTTCAGGTAGATACACGCTTGTATTATAGGTGGTTATTATAGTCAAAATCTGCCTTAATGTTGCAGGTGATGAACACAAAGCACATGAGGAATTATCATCCACCCAGAGGTTTAGGTTCTGTGGTGATGGGAGAACATCATATGCTGATCTGATGAGGAAACTGATTCTGCTCTGTTCCATTGTCCATAGGTCTTGCCAGCCAATCTTGTGTTGTTCCATACTCTCCCATCTCATCCATTCTCTCTGCTTGGCCTAGAAAATGGCCTTTACACACCTGATCCTCTCCTCCTGCTTTTGCACCTCTCGCTTCCTGAGTTTTTTTTTTTTTTTTTTTTTTTTTTTTTTTTTTTTTTTTTTTTTTTTTTTTTTTGAGGGTTGCCTTGTGCCATGTAGGAGGAGCTGAACTGAGACCAAGACCTTCTTTTCTAAGCTGAACTTGCCCCATAATATCTCCAATTTGAAGGCAGCCTTAGCATCTTTGACAGCTTTCTTTGCCGCCCATTTTCTTCCAGTTTTTAACACAAGTGCTGCCTCCCTTACGCATTTGTCACGTGAATCTACTAATGTCATTTCCAGTCAGACTTTGGCGCACTTAAACTCCTTGGTTAGAGAGAGATTGGTAGCTGCAGTATTCCTTTACCATAAAGTCCCACTCTGCTGAGGCAGCGTGGAGCTCCCAACCATTTCCTGACGTATGAACTGCTTAAAGCTTCCAGCTTCTAAACTGTTGTCAAGGAAACCTTGTACACAGTGAGTGGCTACAGCAGTCTTGGCAGCAGACTAAACTGAAAGCACGAGAGTTGCAGTTTGCCCAGTAAAGCGCTGCTGTCTATGTTCTTCAACCCTTCCACTGCTTGTTGTCTAACTTCTCCCACACAAACTGTGTCCTATATCATCTCCCTAGACTTTTCACTGGCTTCTCGGACACTGTTGGTATTGCCTTACCGTTAATGTAGAACCTTTTATCTACTACTTTACCTTTAATTATAGAGATGCTCCTTGATTTAGTGGGCTTGAATTACATTTGTGCCCATTCAATGTTATTGGTTAATTTGCCCAATAACCGATTAGTGCAGGCTACTGTTGTAGTCATTGTTGTCATGTCATCCATGTTTTTTGAAGTTGCTGGAGTGTGAATTAGTGAATTATTTCTCATGCACGACAGGGTTGGTGAAACTGTCCATATAAAACATTGCAGACCAGTGTCCACTTCATCACAATATGCAATGCCTATATGAGTGATGGAAAACGAGGATGGGCCAACTTATACATATGCATGTCTATAAAAATGTAAACTGGACCTTAATTCATTTGAATCTGTTTGCTATGCCTGGGGAAATGATTCCCTGTATATATTGAATAAACCAAACAAATATTTGAAGAGAAGGACTAATTTCTTTTGCATCTAGGTCACATCAAGAAACAACTACTCACTACCTCAAAATCTTCACCAGAATTATATAACTTTTGTATATAAATATGATGTTTCTCTTCATAACGCAAAATTATTGAATAATTTAATAAAAAACAACTGCGTTTTTACTTATATTTATACATACATTTCAAGATTAAAATGCTTTACTTATGATTTGGCAATGTACTTTGTGATATTTTCCTTAGTCTGGACTACTTCCATAAAATAGCTGACAGTGCTGAAAATAGAACAGTTTTCAGGAACTTTGTTATACAGACCATGGCTCGGACAGAATTTTCTAGCTCCACAATGGTATAAGATATTTCAAATCATATTTTTTATATGAAATCCTCATAAAAGTTCGCAACTGTAACATCCTAATATTTTTATATATTATTTGGAAGTTTTTAAAAATATTAACTATTTTATATTTATTTTGGGGGTGTGGATTATATAAAAAAATTAAATGCATTCCACAACAAAATACATTATATCATTGGAAACACCTACTTAATGCCTTTTTGTCTTTACATACTGCGTCTTAATTTCTGATTTAAGGTTGCCAAACTACAAGCGCTAAAACACAAAGTGGTATATGATCATTCTCTTTAGACAGGAAAGGGTTAATGTTGTCAAAGCAAAGGGAGCTTACCGCTTCATAGATCTTGTCAAATTGGGAGACTGACCAACAAGTTACAATTTCTGCAAGGAAGGAAGTTAGTAGCATTGCTGTATGACCAGTGTGAGAAAGAAAAGGAGACCCAGAGACCTGAACTGCTTGCGCCTCAATCTAGCCATCAAAAAGGACAAATTGCTGGCCAATCTCCCACCGTGTGAAGACATTTCAAAAAAGCATCTTGGCAAACACTGATCTGGATGTCTCCTAACATAGGTAAACCAGATATTGGATCACCATTGCAATACGGATGGAAAAATGTGGATGATAAACTACTTCCTGTATTCTTCAAAGGCTCGATAGCATCTGGGCTTCTACAAGATCTTATTTATTATTTATTATTATTATTATTATTATTATTATTATTATTATTATTATTATTATTATTATTATTACTATTATTATTATTATTATTATTATTATGTACTTATTTATTTCTTAGCAGGCATCCTTTTCAAGGGCGACTTGCAATTGTTACAAAATATCAAAGCATGAAGTATCACATTACAAAATATCACATTTCAAAATATCACATTATAGATAAGAGCAGTTGTAAAGTACAATACAAATCAGCAGCAAAAGATCAAATTAGAGAACACAGTAAATAATTACATGTAAAAGTGGGTTTGACTAAGAGCAGTTAACTTATGTTAAAACGATTTGCTTATACGAGTATGAGCAGGTAGTTAAGTACGATGAAAAAATCTGAATACGGATACCAATCAGAGTAAAGTCAAATACAAGATACAGGAAGTAGTTATAATTAAGCGCAGTAGTAAAATGCGACAAGATATGGAGCAGTTCAGTACAAGTACAAGTTGATGCAAGTGCTGGTACAATTGGGTGCCATATAGTCCAGTATAGTCGATGGTTGTGAGGTTTACAGATGCTGTCTGAACAGGTGTGTCTTGTTGAGGTGCCGGAAGGTGGTCAGGGACTGTGTAGTCCTGTTATATGGGGTAGGTCATTCCACCACTGAGGGCAAGAGTGGAGAAGGAGTGGGCTCTGGAAGCAGGGGAGCGGAGGGGGGGTACAGCTAATCTGCCGATGGTGGAGGAGCAGAGGGCGCAAGAGGGGGTGTAGGGAGAAATGATAGGAGATAGGATATTATTTGTGTCTGTACCAGTAGGTATCGCTGCAAAATCAACTGTCTGTAGTCAGAACAATCTTACCAGCACAGAACTGTGTACATGTCAGGGGAATTAAGACTATGGTAACCCACGCAATCTCAACAGAGACCACGATAATGAACAAGATAATGATAATGTCTGCTATGTCTTTTCATTTGCCATTTCTCACCATATCCTTATTTCTATTTTTCTATTTTATTTTTCCTTCTAATAAGAAACATTTTAAAACAATGTATTCTAGTATTTTGATATTTTTTTTTCATTTCTGTAGGTTGTTTTGCATAAAAGCATCTGCCAAATAATAATAATAATAATAATAATAATAATAATAATAATAATAATAATAATAATATGAATAATGATTGATTTTGAAAAGAGGAATTTTGAATAAAAAAGAAAGAAAAAATGGCTGTTGTCATAGGGGTTAATTCACTTTAAGGTGTGCACGTTCGCACCAGAAACTTGAGTTAACACCTTATTCTGCTGCATTCAAATATGCTTACAGATTCAGAGGCTTGTACTTTATTAGCACAACCTAAATAATGCACAATCATCATGCTTTGAAAACATAATTGTGAAAATCTGTACATTTCTGAATGAAGTAAAGGGTTTCATCAGGGGTTGATTTTCCATTAGTCAGGTAGTGTGGAAATAGTAATACCCTGTGATAGCAATTAGATCCTCCTCAGGAATATGCTTTTCACATCTTTCCATTCAATCCGATGATGTTTTGAAAATGTAATTTCCTCTGGCAACAATCCTACTGTATACATTTCATTTTCACACTTATATCATAATAGGATTAGCCAAACAAAATAGCTTGAAAGTGAAATACATTTGATTTTGTAGCAAATCTTACAATTATGGCATACAATTTGTAGTGAATATGTAAGTTTCAGTGGTGGTCAAAAAAAAAGACAAACAATTGCTGAACAATTGGGGATTAAACTGCACTTCACATTTAGACATATTACTTAATATACTTCTTCACTGGTAAGGTGAACAAGAATTCTACCATATGTGCTTTTGTGGACTACAGGGTTAGGTATATTACTATAACACATATCATCGAGGTCCGGTAGACTATGGGCCCGATCTTCAAAAGGTTTGCACACCACGCAGAGGGGTATGTGCATCGCAGATGGCCATTGTGCCAAAATTGTGCCAAGTTGCCATATTCGGAACGTACTTTTGTGCGTCACAATCCATTCTGCGCTGTGCAGAAAAAAAATGTAAGCATCACACAATATGGGGGGAGTGGCCAACAACATGTGTGATCCTGGTATATTCAAAGGAATGTGCCAAGCACAAAACCAGTTTTGCAAGGCACAAATTAACACTTTTAAAAAGCAAGCCTTAACTCCACACACATCCCTCCAGCACTCACACAAGCATTGAATTGCAGGAGTTTTCCAGGTACCACTATGGAAAACACCCAGTGGTCACACAAAATTCACATCTACAATAGGCCTATAATGATTATAGGACAGGAATGCAAAATAATGACTGTGGTAGCTGCTTCACTGTTTTAAAATACATGTTTAAAAAATTAAAGCGGCAGGAAGCTTCTATCTCAACTGTTCTTTCAGACCAAAACATTCATCCTCACCCAGAAACACCGAAAACAGCTGGCGTTGATAGGTATTCTTGTCCTCCGATCTGCCAGGGAACTAGACAAGCTGGATTTTGATGGCACATCGATCAATACAGTTTGCATTTCCTTACCTTGATATTTACATTGATTTTAATATCAGACATACAGCAGGCTATATTGATTACTGATTGGGGATTTGTCGGCGTTTTGACTGCAAAGTTATTGTTCGATATGGGCTGCATTCATTCCACTGCTCGTTCAACCCATTTTATTTGATTCAAATGAATTGCGTTTTGTACAAAATCAATAACTGGAACTATACAAGGCATCAAAGATACACCCTATAACATGTACATGTATCTGTGAAACCATTTGAGATGAAGCCAAAACACAGCAGGATTTAACAAAACTCATGAAATAGTAACATAAAAAGTAGTCACAATAGTGACGTCGCTCTTTTGTGGCATGTTGCCAGATGACTCCATCTTTTGACCCATATTAATACAAAAATAATGTAATAATGTCTCCCTATCATATTTTGGTTTTCAAAATAAATTGCCTGAAACAAATGGTTTAACAGAGTTACTGTATATAACAGTACTAGTGGAATATTCTCAGTAACCATCAATAACACTATGTAACACAATTTTTGTTCCTGGGTAGTAAGTGTTATTTCCTAATTGCTTATGCATCAAAAGTATAGAAAATGGCTATTATTCCCCACAAACTTTGCTTTTGTGACCAGGGCAGTGAGATTTTGAAATTTACCTATTTCCAATGAGAAAACTGTCTTTTTGTTCACATAAAGTCAGAAAAAAACAACATATGAATCCAAATGTACATGTATTTATACTAAAGTAGTACAAAAATGACTACAAAAGATTTAGAAGTGAGTAGTTTTTCGAGATTTACGATTATACTGTAAATCAGCCAACCCTGTCACAGTGCACACAACATTTTGTTACTTGATGACTATATATATATATAACCCTTCATTAATACTTTCTAAAGGCCCACAGGTTCTGCTTTGGTGCTTTCATTTCTCATAACTACAGGACCTGTCTCACCCCTACATTTTTCTGGCTAAATGACGGCTTGAGAGACATGAATGTGTTATCATAGTAAACATTTTTTTGATACAGTGACCAATGCTGCAGTGAGCTAAATCTGAAGATAAATGGTTAACTGTACTTGCATTCAAAAAAATGTGGTCCCGTCAGTGTATAAATTTGGTTATACATTGTAATAACCAACAATCCAGACCCGTACTTAAACATTCAGAAAATATTATTGTGGTTTCTGACGCTGTCATCCCAGTTGTGTGGACTGTCGGAGGAGGTGGAGCTAGACAGCTACTTGGATGATGACCCTGAATCTTAGTGAGTACCAAACTATTTCTGCTGGTACTCATGTGGGAACCTAATATTACGCCTACTTTTCAAACTTGCAAAACACGACAGAATGTTAACTGATGCTGCTTCTCAAGCTCTCCAAACACTTCATCTGAAATGCTACGTGGTAAGAGAAACCCATACTGCGTGCAAAAAGGAAGGCGTGACCGCGCTATTCACTAATATAATAATATGCACGAATAAGGTGAGCTAAATGATTAATTTCCCAGTCATCATAGCATGCGAAATGCTGCACGCATTACACATCCTTTATTTTAGTATATGGGCACTCCAAAGGACAGGTAGTCTGGCTCTCACTGTGTCAGAATGACAGCGATCTAAGGAGGTAGCAGCCGGCACCAGCTACATCTTCAGTGGGTCTTCCTAGGATGAGGGGAGGCGGCCCGGTGTTAAGCAGATTTCTGTATCTGCATAGAATTCTGTATCCCCTTATATTTGACACCTGTGTAGATCAAGATCTCTATACATGTAATAAAATTAAAATGCGTTTTAAAAGAAAAATTCAGTTGTATAAGATTACTTTTAATCAAGGGTTTCATGTATTGAGCAACGCAGGATGCTGAGTGTACTGTAGAAAATCAGTGGTGTTAAATGTGCCGTTTTATTTTGCTACAGAATTAGTTTGGTCTTGTTTTCAATATTTGTTGAAAACTGCAGCAGAACTCAATGGCAGTGCTTGAGAACACAGTGGGACTCGGGCACAGTAATATTGTGGATCGACGTCCAGCTTTGAAAAACTGCATCTGCACAGGCATGGAATCATGCAGGGATACAGAATTCTGCGTAACACCGGGAATGTCTTGCTTTGAGACGGACAGTTAAAAAAAAAAAAAAAAAAAAAACATTTCACGGATTGTCACAGAACATTTTAACATTTAATGGTAGCTACTGAGTCAACATTTAAAATGTAACAAACAAGGGTCATTTAAATGTGCTGGCTGAAAAAAAGTAACAAGCAGACAAAACTGTTTAAAACAAAACAAGGTTGAATGACAAATTCAGCAACATTGTCGACTTTTGTAAATGTTTAAAACTTAGGCTAGTAATTGTTTAGCGCTATGCTGACTTTGCTATCGTTTTAATTACAGCCTGGTCTACTGTTGTGTGGTTAACAGTGTCAAGATGTAGTGTATCTACTAGGTAAGCTGTAAGTTCCCCTGAATTAGCAGTAGTAACGCACTGTGGGATAAAATAATATACAAAACACGGTTGTCTTGATCATCAATGGCCTCGTCGTACACAACACAAACAGACTCAGAATGTTTCAATTCCCTTTTTAAAAATTCTTCATGTGCTGCATACACTTTAAGGAGATACTCTTGTCTAAGTGTGTCACTGTTAGGCACGGCTCCACAATTGAGGATTTTTGTAGTTAAAAAACGGTGTAGTTTTTCATTGTTCAGCCGTTGTATTGGTATGTTTGCTGCACTGAAGGCTTCCACCAATTCAAATGTGTTGACATTACGTTCTCTACTATCTGTGCTCTTTTTAAATAGCCCCAAGATTGAGACCTGTTTGTTTGGTAATTCTGTTTTTGTGTACTGTGCTGTCTAAATGCTTGTCAATAGTATCTTTTCTTAGATGATCCAAAGAGACATTACATGTTGAGCAAAACAAAATACCACCATCTACATGCACCATCCCCTTTTCGTAGCTCTGAGCGCGATGTTCTTCTGAAATGAATTTCCCTTTTTTTTTTTTTAATTTATCATCAGCTGTCTGCATTTGTATTGTTAATTATACACTGTAAGCTAATACATCTGCACAATGTAAACAACCGTTTTAAAACTCCTGCTTCTGGATGACGTTACGTCATTGTACAGTATGAGGAATTCCTCCAGTAATGAAGCCGGTACTTGTTTGTCCCTATTCCCATAGTAACAAAAAGCACATCATTGATGCCAGACAGCTACTGTCAGCAGAGAGCTGTTTCTACCATGATAAATATAAGATCTAAGTAATAGTTTTATTATTTTTGCAGACATTTCTATGAAGTTGTTTATAGTTTCTACATGATGAAAGCTGGTGAAGAGTAACGTAAAAAAAAAAAGGGGTTTCCGTGAAATTGTGAATTTATGTGACCCTACTTATGTACCATCAATCACGCCCCCTTGTTTAACGATTGCAACCGCTCCTCCAATCCGCAGCTGCCACATCGTTTCCTTTCTGGGTCAATGATTTAGTGTACTGTAGCTCCACTCCCTTTCTAGATGGCCAACTTCCATCTAACCCTGGGAATAAATTGCCTGCCCATCCCACCCAGGGCACTCTGTTCCCTTTCCACAACACCCTCACAAGTCGGGAGGGAGATTTATCACCAAGAATCATTCTGTCTCTGTCACAATAATATAAGAGGAATCAGAAATAATTGTATCTGCCTCTGCAGTAATACTGATAAGTTGACCAGTGCATATTTATTACATTATGCTGGTTGTGCACAGTTGGACAAAGCAGTAAGTGTTCCATAAGACCTAAAGGCAGGTGAGATTATGAGAGGCATGTCAAGCCCCACTAATGTGTCCGAGGACTGCTTTCAAATTTGTAAAAATGTGAGAACAAAGAAACCAAAAACCAAAAACAAAAAACATAATATAATTGTAGCTTATTTTCTAAAGATTAAATGTCATGGTTTAAAATCATGTCTTAATATAAAGTGACCTAATATGTCATTAGTGTGAAAAATGTGTTTAGTGAATTTTTTTTTTTTTTTGTGCTTTTAGAAGGGAACACACACATCATTAAAAAATTGGCAAATGATTGCTCATGTTATGAACAAATATGCTAATAACATTAGTGAATAATAAAGTTGGGAAAAGCTGGGCATTAATGGTTCTCATTAACACCTGGGCTAATGCTTAGTGAATTTCGCACAATGTATTTCAGTTGACATTATGATGATATAACATAGTTGCAATCTGCAGCTTTTGCTCGCCAGTCTGACACTAGTAATGTTTTAACACAAGTGTAATATTTCTGCCAATATAAAGATCACTGCACAGAATCCATTTGAACATATTTGCATTTAGCAATAACCATTTTAATCTTTTAATCTTTAAAACCAACACAGTATGACTGGATAAGGAGTTTAAAGTACTGGTATCTAAGAAATTGCACTGCCTGTTGTATTGTCCTTCCAGGAGATGTTCTACTTCAAGTAGCTTGGAAAAAGTAAAAGCTTCTGAAGAGAAGTGCAGCATTATAAATCTTCAATCTTGCAGTACACTACAGGACCAGACATAATCACAGCAGGTCAACCCATGCAATAAGCCAGTCCGTTGTATTATGGGAGTTATTTTGGTTGTGCATGTTGTATATGACTGTCTGATCAGTCAGCATGCAACATTCAAATTAGGATGCATTCTCTTTGCTTCTCATTTTTCGGATTGTTTTAAAATGCTAGTTAATAAGATGTGTGTAAGATTTTCTAGGACTGATTTATACTGCTGAATATTTACACAGTATTTTAGTGTCTGTAATATACTGTTTCTTATAAAGAAACCACTTTGTTACTCTAACTTATTATGATAAATATTGAATGAAGGTTAATGGAAGAGTAAAGAACGACTTTATATGCCCTCCTCCCCCCCCCCCAAAAAAAAAGTTTCTGTAATGGTGACTGCCAACTGGTCCAACATTCAATTGTGGCAGTTCCCAATGTGACACAACTTGCTCATTTAAAATATATATATATATATATATATATATATATATATATATATATATATATATATATAATATATATATATATATATATATATATATATATATATATATTCAATAGAATTTATTCAAAGATACCAATTATATACCGAGGAAGCCATCTCAGTAGGTTAAAACAAGTAAATACTCTACCACCTACAAACCAGAAAGTGTTGTTTTCTCTGCATATGGAGACAAATCAGAACTAAAAGGGATTTTAAAAGAGTTAACAGCCATCTGTTGCAACACAGATTATGTTTTACAACTAGAGTATGTCAGTTTGTAGACACCTTTCATTTATGTGAAGTATTCTCTTTCTACAACTGTCTATTTTGTGTCTTCATGCAATCCAGTAGCCTTTACCTCAACTACTCATCTTACTTTAAAAAAAAAAAAGTGTTAATGATCTATGGTGTAGAACTGACATGTTTCATGCCTAAGAAAACCTGAAGATAAAATTGCATGGCCATAACTATCTTCATTAACAAGTACTTTATGCAATTCTATTTGTATATGAACTGCAAATTATCTCTGATTTATGCACTGGTATTTAAAGTGCTTTTTAATTTTGACACAAATAGTACAAGAATATCTCTTGAACATTTAGCGCAATGGTTCCCAGCCGATAACATGGGGACATTTTTTTTTTCTCCAAAAAACAACTAACAGAACCAGAATGGGACCACACCTGCACAAACTACACAAGCACTCGTTCTATAGACTAAGTCCCGTCCCCACACCAAAGTCCAAATACTTAGAAAACAAATACAGTAAAACCTTAAAGTAAGCTTTAAGGCATCATCAATAAAAAGACCATCTCATAATTAACGCCAATTTTTACAGTCCCATTTGCTTCTATATTATTTCAATATAAAGCCACACTTAATATCAAAGTACACAGAGATAAATGAATAATTACAGTAAAACTTATCTAACAAGTATCTCCATCACTTCACTGATCTCACATTTTCCTATATGAAAGATGCATCATTCAGTGAAGTGGTATTTTTCTCCCTTAGTGCTTCACACATGTACTGTAAGAGTGTTTGTGTGTTTTTAAGGAATGCAGCTGACACATACATTCGTTCAATATATTTGCTGTAAAGGAATTCCAGAGGCTTCACGCAGTGCCACACACCATTCACTGCTTTTCCTACGACCAATGTGTTTTCAGTGTCAACTTAGTTCCTTCATGGGACCTTTCAAACTTGCCCGGAAGTGAAACAATGAGAAAGCAGCACTCAACAGCAATATAATATATATATATATATATATATATATATATATATATATATATATATATATATATATATATATATATATATATATATATATATTTCTTCATTAAGAGCTGAAAAAATAATTTAATCTTTTCCATAATGTTTGCATTTTTTCAGAAACCAAAAAGCGAGATAAGATTTACTGGAATTATTTTTGTATCTACTTTAAGGCCACTGCTGTATTCAGTATTAAGGCAGATATCAGCAGTCCCAAACTTAACAAACCACTGCTTTATTAAGTCTCTAATAAGGCCAACATGCTGCACCATACCCTCTGAAAATTTGGATGCAACTCATTGGCACATTTGATTTAGATTTCAAATACAATTAGAAATCAAAACAGTATGTTAAAACAGTTGTCATAGAAAACTAAAACACATGTAAATAGCATCTTAGTTACATTTTTTGACAAATGATTTGACTATGTACCTTCTCCTATTAAGGCTACATGTCTTTGGTTCACACACTAACAAGGTGAGTGTGGGTGTGTGTGTGGGGGGAGGGGGGTTCAAAGTTCAAGTTTCAATCACAGTAAATGATGTGATTTCTGTGCATCACAATATGGAAGTCACATGATAACACTTCTGGTGAGTGAAGGGCCATGTGCTGCTGCTGTCATTGAAACAGTATGTTGCTTCTGTTGTTAGACAACAACAACAGGAGTAAAAAATAAACAAAAGTCACACGTCTACTACGGTAGGCTGATATATAGATATATATATATATATATATATATATATATATATATTATATATATATTATATTCTAATATTATTATATATATTAACTTCTGAGAGGCAGAATAATTATTCAAAACCCAGCACATTTTTTCTGGAAAGTGAATATTAAACATTTGAAAAGTCCACTTGCAGATGCTTATTCCAGCCCACACCAACTGTACAGGCTGCTTTCTTGCAATTGTAGTTATGTTAGAGATGTGATTGATTCATTCCAGTATAGGAAATCTTCAGAACAGATGGAACTTGGCAGCTTGTTTATTCGATGTGTGGTACTGTAAGTGTAGACAGTTTAGTAGATTAACAGTATAGGTGTGTGGAAATATGTAGATATAGCAGCCTAAATGTATATTCTTTCTGGTCTCTGTAATTTACTCCCAACATTACCTCCTTTAACCAGTTTGGGAAATTCTGCTGTAGAGATATCTAACTGACAAATGATCTCAAATTAAAATTAAAACAACTGTTTAGCTATGTGTACCTGTACTTTAATAAGGGTTTTCATCTGGCAATTAGGATTTTGCAAATGCTGGACATAGCATTTAATCCAAAGCCTAAAATCAGTATTAAAGAGTAAGTAGCGGGATTCTGAAAAAAATATAGCATTATACATCCCCACGTGTTGCTACAACTGTTTAAATAATATACCTGTAATTTCTCTTTTTACATTTATAACTCTGAAGTCTGTTTCAAAGCTCTTTTCAAAATGTTCTATCTAGTTCACTGGGGTTTGAGATCTGTCCTATAATCACTGCAGGAAGAGCAATTGAAAAAAAAAACTAAAAACATAACAACACGTGTTCTGGCTTTTCTATTCCGTACCACATCATCGATCGTTAATGCTATGTTATCTGTTTGGCAATGTTGGCAATAATCCTTACACTGTCAGTGCACTAGACTGACATTTTGAAAAGAGCTTTGAAAAAAACTTTAAAGTTATAAGTGTAAAACATTGCCAGCACTTTAACAATGAGAAGACAAATTACAGTTACTGTATTTAAACAGTTGTAGCAACAAATGGGGATGTGTAACGCTGTATTTCTCGGAACCCCGCTACTTACTTGTTAATCCCAAACTGCGCATTCTGATAGAAACAAGAATCCTACAGATTTACACAGATTTCAATTGATGGAACTTGTGCAGAAAAAGTTATTTGAGAAAGATTATATTTATGTTGGTATTCTTAAATTTTCAGGATTACTGTCAGAATTTGAAATGAATGACCACCTTGTGAAGTTTATTGCACTATTTTAATCAGTGTATCCTACAGTATACAGAAATGATATATGATGCATTATGCAAGTACATGGTTTGAGGGAGTACTTTGACTGGCTATCGACATTCTAGAAGGAGTAGATTCATCTCTGGGGGACCACCGGCTGCCGCGTCATCATACAAACTTAACACATCACTTCACATTAAAATTCTATGAACTGAAAAATGATGTGTTGTATAACTACGAGTAAAAGCACTATTCAAACTATGTTATACTTTATACTATAATATAAACATTTCAATATTGTGGAGAAGTTGTACAGTATAAAGTAGTTTTGAATTAAGTTATTTTAATTTTTTATTATTTTAGTTTTGAATTAAGTTGGAATGACACTTTGTTCAAAATGATCATTCCCTCATGACTGGTTCTAACAAACTGAATAGCTCTGCAAAGATACTATGAATTAATCAATCAACAACTGCTGCCATAGTGGTCAAACTGGATTTAGACAACCAATCACTGTTATACAGTACTATGAGTGAACAATCATGGCCAACACAGATACCATGGCAACTACATGTCTGGGATTCATTGCAAATATAAATATTCTGATGGATGCAATGTATTCTGCTAGTAGTGAACATACCATTACCTCCACTGCACCAGACTTGACATACATTTCACAAATTGAGACAATGTGTTTTGGATCATTTCTTTGTTGTAAAACAAGTTAAGTCAGATAGAAATTATGTTACTGTTTGCTGATATTGTGTTTCCAACCCCCCCCCCCCCCCATCCTTACATTTACACAATAAAAAAAAAATAAAGACAGCTATACCTCATACTTTCTTTCAATAATTTAACACTACAGTACCTACAGTCAGCACGAGCACATAATAATCAAACTGAAGGATTCACCTACCACTTATAAGGAGTAGATAAAATGAAAATGCTCACTTTGAGAGACTTAGTTATAGTGCTTACACATTTTGAAAATGCTGGTATATGTGAATCATAGTCAGTATTCTTTGTTTAGGTTTATGAAACATCAAAACATGCCTCAAGCATGTCGCTATAATGAGGCAGAAACTGTTAATTTGACAGCTGAAAAGGAGATCTTGTTTGGAGGGTCTTGGTGGTGCCATACACCTTCCACTTCTTAATAATCATCTTGACCGTGCTCCAAGGGATATTCAAGGCCTTTGATATTTTTTTATACCCATCCCCTGATTTGTGCCTTTCAACAACTTTGTCCCGGAGTTCTTTTGAAAGCTCTTTGGTGCGCATGGTTGAGTCTTTGCTTTAACATGCACTACACAGCAGAGGGAACCTAGAGGAACTGATGAATTTATCCTGAAATCACGTGAATCACTACAATTTAATACAGGTGGAGTCCACTTAACTTGGTGTGTGATTTTGAAGGCGATTGGTTACACTTGAGCTAATTTAGGATTGCTATCACAAGGGGGGTAGACACATATCCAACCAAGGTATTTCAGTTTTTGTTTTTAATTAATTTTCTACGAATTTCTAGAATATTTTTTTTCAGGAAGTTGTGGGGTAGGATGTGTAGATAAATGAAAAAAAAAAAAAAAAAAATAATGCATTAGATAAATGTAGACATGCAATACTGGACAACCTCACTTATCAAAATACCTTGGGACCAGGTTATGCCTTTATGTCAAGGGAACTAATCAGTTGTTTATTTTTGTCGAGCTAGCAACCACTCAGTCTGTTTCATTAACAAACAGAAAATAACATGTGGTAAGATGTTCAAGTCTCTGAATAAATCTTCTGCGTTCTGTATATTTATTTGGACTAGGTTTTTTTTTTTTTTTTTTTTTTTCCTTTACCCTGCAATCAAATTTTTATTATGGGACCCCATCATTATAAAAAAAAATGACAAATAACATAAACATTTTATATCTTTTTTTTTTTTTTAATATTAAAGATATTGGAATATCTTTTCCATGCTTTATTTGAATGATTTTTATTGACCTAATATTGGGTTAAAATTGAGGCTCACTGAGCTCTGCACTACAGAGCAAGCACAACTATGTGTGTCAATCACACAGGCTTCTCAACCAAATGTTGTTTCTGTATTACCTACGGAAACAGCTATTTTTATATTAGAAAGAAAAATATGATCAACTCCCCAGCTGTCTTGTAATAAGAATGCAATATAAAAAAATAAAAAAAGCCACTGGCTATATTTATAAGGTTAAGGTTTTCCTGACTAAGCTAAATGTAGAGTTCTGCTCCGCTGCTGACATTTCAGTGGGTTTAACTTTATACTGTATTTAAAATGTATGTTTATAAAGAATGTACAGCAAAAACAGATGAACCGGTTTTGAGATTATTCCATGTATGTTGTTAAATTCCTAATAATGTACTTTTGACAGTCATGGGGATGACCTGCAGCTCTGTGCCCTTTCCCTAGTTGGCTTTTTCATTAGCACTACATTATTTGTTCTGAATCTGTGTGATAAGCATTATCTAACACAAGATTTGAAACTTAATTACAGGAGACAAGAAAGTATACTGTCTCAGTATGATGATGGTTCTTCAATTTGTCCCTTGAATTTGACGCATTTTGACCAATGGAACGATGTCAATCGTACAAAACTGGCACCGGCCTACCCCTTCCAAAATCTAGAAACATATAGCATGATGACAGTGTACTAAATGGACATTCCATTCTGGGTGTCCAAAGTCATAAACATATCTATTGTTACACATACATACATGGATACAGTATTACATTTTTTTGTATAAATCTTTATTATGTATATGTGATAATGACATCATCTCAACAAGTTAAAAAATTATC
Source organism: Polyodon spathula (assembly GCF_017654505.1). Classification (NCBI taxonomy): domain Eukaryota; kingdom Metazoa; phylum Chordata; class Actinopteri; order Acipenseriformes; family Polyodontidae; genus Polyodon; species Polyodon spathula. The sequence continues at coordinate 71,468,040 of NC_054536.1, forward strand.
AGCAGTCAACATAACTATATATTTAAGTTTGGAAAATACTATTTGGAAATAATGAAACCAAAAGATCTATACCCGGCAATAACCTAAGGTTAAATCATTTACTACCTCAACCTTCCTCAGTTTTTTTTTTTCATAATTTAACAGTAATAGTTGTAGTTAATTGGACTAACATACTGTACACTGTTATATGTTGAATTTTCATATATTTTCATAATTTATTAATTATTTAAACAGAAGCTGTATTTAGATTAGATGGGCTATTTTATCTTTTGTTACTGTAAAAAGGGTTCAGGAAACTTGCCATGTGTGAGAAGAAATTTATTCCACATTCTCAGACCAGTGTAAGTCCTATATAACAATGTAGCAAAATTACATCAATCCAGGAATCCTGAGTTAAACGCATACCCTTAAGGAATAGAGGTGCAACATTTTGTTCTCAACAGATGCCTTGGAGTATCTTAGCTGCAAAGCTGAGTGGTACTGATTTAATAAAGAGTTCATGTAATGTGGCTCAATTTGGCCAAGCCAGGTTGAATTAGTGCAGGGGAAAAAAACAAACCAATTAAAGTTTACAGGGACTCTGAGCTTTCTCTAGAATATGTTTATTGTCTTTTTTAAAAAAAATAGAATTATAGTTAATGAGTGAGTAGGCAAGACCACTAGTTTGACCTACAGCCATTATTTTCCAGTGCAGTGAGTCAATAGAAAAGTGAGTCAATCTCTGACTCTTCCAACTGCAGGAGCAGAAAATCTTGATTTACCATTGCTGTTCCTTTGTGCATATCCATTTTAAACCTGTTTAAACCTGATTCACTGCAACATCTCACAGGATTACAGCCTGTCAATAAGATAAAACAGCTCCCTATTCTTGCAACCAATATTTTAACAATTGAACTCTCTTCAAAGGTGTAACAGGACAGATACAGAGAGCAACCCGGTAACCCCACACACCATTAACGAACGTCTTAACCACTGCACAAAACATTTCACCAGCAATGATAGAGCTTTTAACTTCAGCTCACCAGCGGGGCTGCATCATACAGCAGTGCTTGTTACAGAAAGATTCCCTACATTGAATGGATATTTTATTTCTTGTTTGAAGACATTATTGGGTATATAGAAGAACTACAAATACATTATTTAGATTCTTAGGAGTCAAATACTTTGAGAATCTAGCCCTTGGTAAAAAAAATGTAATTGAAAAAGCCATGGAAATAGTATATCAAGCACTGATAAAGATAAGCTTTTACAATAAAAAAAATAGAGGAAGGAAGGAATTTACAATTGCTGAACTGAAGCTTGATACCCCAGCTTTTCACTGCTGTACAGAAGTTCAAGTTAATTATAACCCTGCACATTTTGAAATGGTCTAAAGCTCTATTCAGAAAATACTGGTGCAGTCATGGAAGTTTGCAAAGCAAATTGTTGTGATGTTAAAGCTTAAGCTTTCACAGCTGTCTCAAAGCACTTAGACATACAACATTAATCACTCAATTGAAAATGCGCTTTCAGAATACGTTGGATCAAGTGGGGTTACATTAAAAAAATATATTGTTTTGTTTTGTTATTTTCAAGAACCAAATGTGAGCAGACTATTATAGAAACTGCCTTTGAGGTTTAGATGAACCAGTTTAACCCTGGGAAGATAAACCTTTACATGCATTTTGACACCAGTAACAGTATTGTACATTATATAAACAACTCAACTGGGAGCCAAAACTTCAAACACTGTAAGATGCATTTTAAATGTAAAATGGGTTTGGTGGTCTCAGGTGACTATTAAAAGGGCAGCAAATCTTATAACAAAATGACATGTTATGCTTTGCTTCAATCTGAATAGCAGGAGAGGGCCTGTATTGAGAAGCATAGGTTGCAAGGCTGTAATTACCAAGTATTAAAAGTAAAAAAAAAGGTAAAATTCTACTGTTGTAGCCTTAGTAAGTAAGTGCAGAGTGTACTGCAGGTACACTCACACAGTTCAGTTACAGACAGAAATGTTTAGTGTGGGTTTTGTTTGCGTCAATGTGATCCATGGATCTCAATTCCATTCCATTGTTGCGAAATACTGCTTGTATTTTTCATTGATAAGGTCTACACCACAATCACTTTAGACTTGCACTGGAATTCTTTAAATAGCCTCCACATAATTCCAAATGAGGATCAGCTGCCATTTATAAATTGAATTCTGTCGCTGCAAGCATTCAGCTGTTATGTCTGTGTTGCATGGTCCCTCGAACATTGCTTGAAAGGTATAAAACAGAACTTTCCCACTTAAAAGACACAGTGCGGTATATGTTGAGTGTTAGTACAGTTTGGAACCACTGCATTATTAATTTATGTATAGTTCTATTTCTCTACTTTAGGCACTGAAGATTTTTTTTCTTAGTGGACTGCATCAGTAAAGGAAAAATATACTTGTTCCTCACTCATTCTTCAAGAATGGGGTTCTTAAAAAATGGGTCCACTCTGTTAGGCAGGCATACTGTATCTTCCTAATACATTGTGGTCAGTTAGCAGACCTTTAGAAAGCTATGGGTATTAATGCCCTTTCTTGACTGCTTCATTATCTGCACTGGAAAAATACCTCCATCTTTTCCTAAAATATAAACACAGACTGTGAGTTGTATTTGAGCCTTTTACCATCATACATTACATTTGGCACAAGCCGAAGTGAACCAGATAGAAATTGCATGTTTAGTTAAGTGATTAATATGGAGAAATCTGTTGGTTTATGTTTTATGTTTTTGATACTCGCCCAAATAATATATTTAATCAAAATCCATGGTAAACTGAGAAAGAAAATATACAGATATAAAGTTAATTTCAAATGAGTACTACACACCCAAGGTACCTGTTTGCAGTAATATTTAAGTGTACCTGAATAGCTGTGCTACCTGAATAGCTCTACAGCTGTGATTAGCATATATTTCATTATTGTAATGGTATGTTAATTTGGGGGGGGGGCCATGAACGAGGGCTCCTCTCCCATCTTCCGTCCTACCAATAACATCTGCTAATCCTCTATTTAAACCCCGAGCCTTGAGTTTGCTCTCTGTCTTGCATTTTTTGTTTTCCACCAACCTCTCCTCCTCCCCCACTACACTTCTTCTATTCAGCTCTCCACCTCTGCAACTGCGCCCTCCTCTGCAGCAGTCTCCCTCCTGGGGGTAAGTGAAGCTCACTTCCGGTGAATTCCAGACATTGCTGGATTCGTCCTCCACAAGGAACGTTCTCCGCGAGTCAAGAAGGACCTCCATGCCAAACTTAACTATCGCTGTCATCTTCCCCTTGGGGGAAGTTTCTGTTACTTCCCAACCTTGGAGACAGAACGGTTCGGTCTCACCTCCACGAGGGTGTCGCTCCACGAGGCAAGGGGAATCTCCTTACTCTTCTCTAAGTTATAAGCACGTATCTTCTATTATCAATTTCCGAGGTCTCTTCCTCTACAAAGTCCTCGATCATGTCCAGTGAATGATGCCATGGATCATCTGTATTTTATTTTTACCATCAAAGTTACCCTCCACTTTTTGAAATTAGCAAAGGTCCTTGAGGAAGTCAGTGTCTAATTCTATGTGATTTGCCCAGTATGTAAAAATTACATGTGATCCTACAGATGGAAACCGTGTTATTCTGTTAGTTCAATCTCAGCAACAGTGCATTTTATTACATCTATAGTATTATTCAAATTGTTTCAATTCATACAGTCCAAATACATCATCAGATGCCAAATGGCCAATATTGTGATCACACTATATGTTGCAATAAGGATCGCACTTTACTTGATAAGTAATTATTTAATAAAACCTGTTCAATAATAACAATAATAAAGACATAAAAAAAAAAAAAACATACACATGCATATTGTCAGAAGGCATTTTCCCAAACTCACCCAATAACATATTTGCATTATCATCAGTTAATCATCCCATACATCCAATATCATGTTGTATTTATATTACTTACTATCTAATACAGTGGTTCTCAAACTGGGGATCCATGCTCCTCACAGGGAGTGCAACATGTATCCCAGGTGAGCATGAGAAGGTTCAAGAAAAAAAAAAAAAAACTTAACCGATACTAACTTAAAGCAAACCATACTGTTGTCAACTCCTTCCATGTCAGTTTCTAGATGTGTAGTCACTGCGTTCAAACTATCAGTTCATATTCCTGTTTGTATAATTAAGGCATAATCAAGTTACTGTATACCTGGGAGACACTAGAACGTTAAATGGATTGGTTTCACAAACATCTGTTTGGATGTGAATTTCTTGATCGACTGGCTACAATAGCATTATGTTAATAGAAGATTAAAGCCCCTAATATATATATATATATATATATATATATATATATATATATATATATATATATATATATATATAATATATCGGTATTACTTGCTCAAAAGAGTCAATTTAATCATCTACACTGTAAAAGCAAATATTTAAGAATTAAATATTAATCAAACTAAACAGATTATGAACACATTAGTGTTTATTTTAATTGTTTCAGTTTATACTTTGGATACAAAAGACAAACACAAGTGTAAACAAAATAAACATTACTTTGTAAATTCTACAAAAAACAGACTCTGCAATAAAATCAAGGTGTTAAAAATGACAGATTCTTCTCAAATAACTAAAACACAGACATCCACTTCCTTTTTTAAAAAAAATGAACCACAATAAGAAAACGTTGTATAAATTTCCACTGCTAACACATTCGACATCTTTATGACATCTGCTATACATGTTCATTGTCTCATCGTCCAAGTAGCTTTCCTTGAATAGTTTTATTTTTATTATGTCTGCACATTGTTAAGGTTTGAATGAAGGTACTGTTTAAAGTCGATTTTACAACCACCTCAAAAGGGGGGTAAAACCCCACCGATATGCATGAAAATGTGTATGTGTGGTCGGATTTGCAGGGTCAACAAAGCCCGTCAACGGGATAGCATTTGGTAGAATAATTTTTGAGATAGAGTGGTGAAAAAACAGCTATTTTTCTTTTATAGAAATGATTAAGACTCTTTTTTTATACACCTGTATCTCAAAAAGCACAGCAAATTAAGGAACCATTCCCAGCACACACGTAGTCCCTGGGGTGTAGATGTGCAACGGGATATTCATAATTTTTGGGGGATCCTAGTTTTACAGAAATTGAACCCCAAAATCAGCGAGGATATCCTCAGCTCACCACACACCAGCAACCACTCTGGTCTGGCCGGGCGCCTGCGGGTTTGCTTGTAAGCTGCCCGGAGCTGCACTGTCCTCCAACCCTTTAGCTCTGAGGTGGATGCATGGTGAGTCTGCAGTGTGTAAAAGATGCGGGCGGCTGACGGCACACGCTTCGGAAGAAAGTGTATGTTCGTCCTTGCCCCTCCCAAGTCAGTACAGGGGTGGTAGTGTGAGCTAAGCCGAAAAATAATTGGACATTACTAAATTGGGAAGAAAATAATAAAAATAATAATTGCTGACGACTAAATAATAAAAAAAAAAAAACATTGTAAGTTAAGATAGCCACGCAACCTTAACTCTGCACCCTTATGTGTATGTTACCCATCACATTTGACATCACATATTACATCATCAATGACATTGGCAATGACAATACGGACATAACACTGGGAAATCATAGTCCTTGTGATAGGCAATATGTTCAGTAACTGCATTAGCATTCCCACAATGTTTGCTGTCAAGCTAAGTATTTCACCAATGTCCTAAGTAAAACCAATAAACTCAGAATACAATAGTGCTATAGAATGAATGAGAGCCCTTCCATGTGTTACTGGAACTAATGTTAAACAAGTCATATTTCTCTAAACGCTGTCAGTAATATTCATACAAACAATATTTTCTGTATCTGGAATCTGCAACATGAGCTTTCATGTATTAACTGCACTGTTTCACGTGGCAAAAAAGGAGTCCCTGCATTTTCTGCAGTATGTGTATGTTTGCACTGTGATTAACCATTCTTTCAAACTTTACAGTTGACAATGAATGCTTGCTAACCTATTGTTATACTAGAAGCCAATTATGACATTACAATGTTTAGGTACAATTGCAGATTTCTGCAGTTGAGAATTGTGAAATTTAACAGCACTCAATAAAGTACATAAACAAGAAGTGGATTGTAATGCATGGATGTTATGCTTACAAGCGACAAAACACTGCTTTGTGTACCACAGCATACATGTATCAACAGTATACCATACAGTACTAACTGTAATGGAAAGTGTTAACATACATGTAGGGTTTGACATATTGCATGTCCCACTCATTTTCAGGTACTCCTTTCCAAATACATATCACTACATACCTCAACATGAATTAAACATTTCTGAGTACAAGGAATTCTGTTGTTTGTTCAAGCACACATTGACAGCAAATATTTAAGCGATAGAGCCCATAAATGCAGGCTCTACCGTGTGGTAGATGACCGCAACTGGAGTTGAGGGGCTACCTTAACTTGCAATTTTCTAACCTTTTGGACTTTTGCAACCAAACCTTAATGTTGCTTTAACAAAGTTTTTGCCATTGAATATTCTTCATTTCTGCATTTTTCAAACACTGCTATAAATGCAATGCAATGTTCCTGACATTACTGTATATTGATTTTGTGGTCAAAGTTAACATAAAAGAACAAAGTAGAAGCTACAGTACTAGTACATTCAAAGGGTCATGATTCTAAAAAAAAAAAAAAAAAAAAAAAAAAAAAAAAAAAAAAAGCACTACAGCATATAATGAATGAATAACATTTTTAGTTTTAAGAAATTATCAAGGTCTATATTTTCTATACGTTTACACCACTCTTCAATTAACAACTTGCGAGTGTTTAAAGACATTAAAACAGGGAATCGATGAAATACTGAATGAAACTATAACCCATAACGCTTAATGATATTTCTCGAATTACTGTATAGCCAAATTTTCATTTGGGGAACTTATATTAACATACACTTACAGATGTACCACTGTATCATCTCTTTCCACTAAAGTACGTTGATTTATTTTCTGGAAACTTTATATCATAGACTTTGAGAATATAATGTAGAGCCTACGCAATTCCTGTGAAAGGGTTAAACAGTGTTTTACAAAACCATATCCATATTCCTATTTGGACTGTTGTTCAAAACATTACAATTCGACTTATACTCATTAGTAATGATTATTACGATAACAAATAATTCGAGCAGTAAGCATGTCCCACCTACCGATCCAGATCCAATGAGCACTGCCGCAGTTTGCAACCATCGTCATAATAAAGGGAACACAAAATACTGTTCTGCAAACGTTTCAATTTCACAATGTTTTGACCAATTCAGTAAAATACACAGATTTACGAAACATGTCACTGTGAGCATAGAGAACTTGTTATGTGACGTTACTTTTAAAAGTAGCATGATTTTAGCTATTGCTGAGCAAAAAGTACTATAGTATAGTAATTCTGATACACATTAAATGTATTACTACTGTATACCCCTTCTTACAAAAGCAGAAACAATGTATTTAAAATAAAAACAGTTAGCCGGTGTCCTAGGTCAAACAGAGTAGCAAATGTTATTTTACACACACACACACACACACACACACACACACACACACACACACACACACACGTCAAGAAATAAAGTAAGGTGAATTGATGTACTTACTGGTGCTGTTGTATTTAACCCCATTGAAAAACTCTGGGCACGGTCGTTCCACCAGTTGACCCACATTACTCTTTGGCCAGCAAGTTCCTATCTGATCAGTCGTAGCATTACAATATAGACCTTGAAAATACAAGAACATAAGAGAGAACATTGACAGTCTGAATTATATATATATATATATATATATATATATATATATATATATATATATATATATATTATAGATATATACCCTCCCACACATAATTAAAAAAAAAAAACAGCACATTTTTTAATTAAAAAAAAAAAAAAAAAAAAAAGTTTCAGCTCTTACCATCAAAATCCACAAAGGAAAAAGATGCACTTTCAAAGAAATTGTCCTGCCAGGCATTATTTAGGCTGCAGTTGGGATCAAATTCATCAATAAGGATTTGGAAAATTGTAGCATCCATTTTTTAAATTACTATATATATAGTTGTAAAATGTAATCCGACACGAAAAGTAAGGTGTTCTCAGACCCCAGACCTCTATCTTTCTGTATTTACGTGCGCTGTTTCTGTCTGTTAAACAATCTCCTAGCTGTCTTCCAGACTAGATGCATTCACAGTACTTCAGCTGTTGTAAGCACCACAAACAGCGTCCAATAAAAACCGTGCAACTGCCTGCCGTCTTGCCCCATCATTAATTATATTTATTCACTAGGAATGTCCATGTCAACACACATCAACCTGCTTTCCACTCCCAGGTAAAAAATCGGTATATATATATATATATATATATATATATATATATATATATATATATATAGATAGATATAGATAGATAGATAGATAGATAGATAGATAGATAGATAGATAGATACACACAATTTTTTTTTTTCCCTATACATGCGATAACTTCGATACAAGGTCTTTGTGTGAGGAAGGTTTTCGGTTTGAAACGAAACTAGGTTTTCTTAAGAGATTAAATTATGCAACGTTTCTTTCTATCTGCTCAACTTTATCAGGCTACAGAAAGAATTATGGTTTATAATTTATTTACTGTTTTTATGTCGCGGTAAATGCCCCCCCCCCCCCTCTCCCCGCGCAATATTTATTTTGTTTATAAAGAAGAGAAACTAATCAATGTAAGCTTTTTTCTAATGTGTGATGTGCTGTTAATTTGCAGTGTGCCCGAGAGAAAAAAAAAATGAGAAAGAGCCCCAGAGGGTTCAATGAATTAAATAGCGATGCTTAATCTCTTCCTCAGCATTTCAAAGCTTATAATGACATGTTGGTAATGTTGTCTTTTTTGTATGCTCATTATGGAGCCATTATAAACAGATCTTTGTGAAACACGAAGGCCTAATCGTTTTAGGAGGAAATGTGCTACCTTGCTAAGGTGACTTTTTTATAAGATGCATATGGGATTTCCTGGGTAAACAAATGTTCTGTCTCCAGAACATAGGTCACAAATATATACCTGGTTATGAGAAAACACGAAAGTAAAATACATTCATTAAAATAAATAGGGTACACAAATAATCATCTTGAGAGCCAAAGTTACTGAGACTGTGGATCTCTGCACATTAGATTCAAAAGATGATATTTCCCCTAGGTGTCAATGAAGATGAAAATACTGGAACCGCATATCTGAAAGGTTGTATTTGATGCCACGTTTGCAATTAAAATACTATGGAAAATCTCTTCTCGATGGAAGGCTTCCATTTAAAAGATAATCTTGTTTTCCTTGAAAACAGTCACAGTAATAAGAGCTCAGTGATACTTTGTATTATGCTGACACACAGCCATCCACCAATAGGTCACTGATTTGATTCCAGCAAAGGTTGGAGTGATTGTGTACCCCCAGAGGAGGGTCTGCAGTGGTCTCCGTTAATACTGTTTATATTGTCTTACACTGTGCAGTATGATTTCGTTATCTAAACAACGCATGATCTATATACAGCCACACTTTAATACAATAATATATATATTTTTTATAGACCTGCTTATTAAACTGTCAGATGATGTTGTGCTACTGTTTACATAATTAAAATAAACATGAATGGTTGGACTGTTTTGAGGGCTTTGATTAATTAAATCAACTTTGCCTTTCATGAAACCCTTTCTCAACTGTTCTAGAGGGAGTTGGAGTTTATTTTCACATTTTCAAAAGCACTGTTCAAGAGATTTTTGTTTTTCAAACTCACTTTAAAAGAACATGGACACACACTATACTTTGACTGAATTGGTATTGTGTCAATCAAGATGTTACAGTATTATTCTACCATAGTCTGCTTAGCAAACTATTATTATTTCTTTTTTCTGTCAGAGAGATACTGTAGTTTGTCATGCACAGAACACATAAGCAAGCCTCTGAAGGTGTTGTTAACAACATTCAGGGATCACATGATCAGTTGGCATTTCCCATAGATATTGCTTGAACATTTCCCAGATTGGCATAACCCACGTGCAGTTAAAGGATGCTATTCGGTACACAGTGCTTGCAAATCTTATGCACTTCCTCATTTGACAGGAATCTAAGCCGGTGTAGAAAAAAAAAAACAATTGTTTTAATTATTGATCAGCTATCAACATGCTTAGATAAAAGGTTGGAGGGTGGGGAGTTACAAGTTAATTTAAATCTAGCTGGCTTTTACCCAGAACTGATTTAAAGACCCACTATATGCAGACATGTGACTGTGGGACACTGCAAAAATTGTGCCATTAAATTAGTAGCTAATTGCCAATGGCTATTTGGTACAGTATGCAATGTAGTAACATTCTTGGCAGTCAGCATTGCAGAAAGGAACATATGTTTTTATTATTATTTGATTATTGTTTATTTTTTTGGCAGACGCCTTTATCCAAGGTGATTTACAGGTGTTACAGGCCAGTAAAGTGTTACAATATAAGATTAATATTTAAATTAGTAAGTGCAAATAATACAAATACAATACAATAATAACTAGGTTATAGCCAATTATATCTACAATGACATATTAATAGTGCAATAGTGCACTGGTAGTGTATTAGCTGAGGATCCAGTAATGTGATGCGTAGGTCAGATAAGTCCAGTGCATAGCAGGAGGGGCAGATCAAGAGATCAAGAAGTGCAGTCTAAAACGGTGGTTCTTGAGGAGGCGACGATAGCCAGTGAGTTACTACATAGTACTATATTACATTATATTTGAATGCCTGCTATTTTATCTGTTAAACAAAGAAAAAAGGCACGGGGATTTCACAATCACTCCCCGGGCAAATTAAAATTAGATGAAAGCATGGGGACCACAATTAGTTCATGTGCAGCGAATTCATTACCCAATCTGCTGTAGATTTACTTTCATTTTAACCCATTTTCACTCTGTGTGTTTCTGTTCCGGGTCTGATGTCACCGCTCAAGCCATCCTGTGACACTATGCTGTGATTACAATTTGTTACTTGCTAAATGTTTTAAAATGGCAATTGGGACGTATACTGTTGGCTGGTGGTACTAGTTAGGGTACCTGTAGTAATTAACAAGTTTTATTGGTTTGAGTCTTTAAATATACTCTGTTTCTTAGCTGACTTCACTGGAACATAATACCCCTTCTCCACTGGCACATCCGACTCATGAGGGCTTGTTACAGTAAGGGGAAGGGTGGTTCTCCACTGGCCATTTGTCAAACCAAACGGTGAAACTCTGGCCTCACAAGACATCTGAATCTGGTTGGAGCCAAGCCGGGACAGGGGCGGGGTTAAGGATTTTTGTCATTATGTCAGTCAGTACACTCCAGAAAGAAAAACAACAAAACATGGCACTGAGCCAGAGACGTCACATTTGTTTTCCCCCAAAGGTATGTGTTTCAAACAAAATTAAATATGTATATACAGTATATTATTGATGTATGCATTCTTGGTATAAACAAGATATCTTATTAAAGGCCATGACATATAGGCATTTTATGTTATTGACACATCTGTCCATGGCATAAATATCGTATGTCATGGCTCTTCATGACTTATCTCTGTCCGGATAACACACTCACACAAGTACACCTTTTTTATATCTCCTTCACATAATTTACATCAAGTCCTAAGTGGCACAAAGTTAAGCATGTGCAAGTAATGGAGCGATTAGATGCTCACTTTAGTACACATCATTATGCACAGGCGCTTCCTTTCTGCATTTGTAATCATGAGCATCTCAGAGGTCAATGAGATGCTAAAGAGTTATCTGTACTTTCCCTGGAGCATCGCACTGCAGTGGTTGCGCATGCACATTTTTCGAGATGCACTGGGCATTTCGTACATATGTTGCAATTTTACGCATGCGCAAAGCATTTTTGCACATGCACAACTTGATATACAACTCTTGGTACGTAGGCCCCCTGGCCTTCAACTTACATTTTGTGATTGTGATTTTGGCATGTAACAGAGATTTAATAATTTTCAAATATTTCACAGTTCAGTAATTCTATACAGTATTTCAAGTTATCACATAGATATTTTAAGGTTTGCCCCAATACCAAAAACAATTACAATAATTGTTTATAATACTCCCCCAATGTTTTATCTATTACCTTGTTTCATTTATTTGCAGGAGCCTCTTTGAAACCAGTACACAACTTAGCACTGTACTAAACAATTAATTGAATTGTATTTTTTTTATTTTTTATTGACAGACAAAGCAATATGAAAAGGTTTCTCAGTGATTCATTGCATGGCATTCTTTGTAAAACAATTAATTTGAAAATAAAATTAAATCTGGAGTGCAACTGGTTTAGGCAAAAATGCCTCATTTAAAAGTCTGTGGCAGCATTTTATTAAATTCAGTTACATTAAATTATGGTGATGGTTCAACCATAATTTTAAACAACCAATGACAAAACATTTATACATTTACTAAATAACTGTTTCTTCACTGTCACAGCTCTTAAAATAAACAAATCCCCTGGGTCGCATGAGATCCTCCCAATAGTGCTCAAATAAATAAAAGAAGTTATTTACAAACCTCTAACCAAGATCATGCAACAGTCTCTTGACACAGGGGTTGTACCAACAGACTGGAGAATTGCAAATGTAATATCGATCCACAAAAAGGAAGACAAAACCGAACCAGGTAACCACAAACCAATAAGCCTGACTTCTGTTATATGTTAACTTATGGACACTATAATAAGATCCAAAATGGAAAATTACCTATAAGGTAACAGTATCATGAGAGACAGTAGCATGGTTTTAGGAAAGGAAGATCATGTCTAACTAACCTGCTTGATTTTTTTTTTCAACATCAACGATGGATAATTGCAAAGCATATGACATGGTTTATTTAGATTTCCGCAGTAGGGATTCAAGGAAATGCATACACATGTATTAGGGAGTGGTTAACATGTAGAAAACAGAAAGTACTGATCAGAGGAGAAACCTCAAAATGGAGCAAGGTAACCAGTGGAGTACCACAGGGATCAGTATTAGGTCCTCTGCTATTCCTAATCTACATCAATGACTTAGATTCTGGTATAGTAAGCAAACTTGTTACATTTGCAGACGACACAAAAATAGGAGGAATGGAAAACACTGATGAAGCAGCAATTGTCATCCAAAAGAGCAAGGACAAACACAGTCACAGTAATTAACACTGCAACAGAAGTGTCCTTGAAGATGTAATTATAATAATGCAAGGATATTACAATTTCGCTTAAAGTTTCTAAATAATTTATTTGGTGTGGAAAATAAATAAATAAATAAAATAATTATCTGTGTTAAAAGTAGTATTTGGTCTTGTATGTTAAAATCTATTTAATTAAACATCCAATACATTTTTTCCTATATTAGTATTAAATATGTTTTACAAGAACACTCTTTTTTAGATTGCTATGAGTCACAATGGCTGTCAAAATGTGTAAATAGAGCAAGATCATTATATATTTCTAAACAGATCATTGTTTTTTTTTTTTTTTTTTTTTTTTTTTTATGGTTATATATATACAAAGTTTCAAAAACAAATGAGGACGTTCCTTAAGAATTTTAAAAAATAATATTTTAAGATCATTAAAAAAAAAAAAAAAAAAAAAATATATATATATATATATATATATATATATATATATATATATATATATATATATATATATATATATATATATATATAAAAGGTGTAGGTGTGGGTGAAGAAATGTCAGCCAATTACAATTGTTAAAACAGGCTGTGTTTCTGTTTACCTTTGTAAAAACAACTATTGATGATCACAAAGTGATGTGTGTTGGAGAAAAGAAACAAAGGGGCAAAAGGTAAAATATCACTGCAGAACAAACATATTTGAGAAGCAACATCTCAGCTGTGCTGCATCCATTAGGAAGAATGAGCAGAAAACAGAAACATAACTTTTGGTTGATCTTTGGGAGTCCAGACATAACTTTAACTCAAGGCAAACACAGATTGATACCTACCAATGTGTTTCTGAAACTGTAGCTTACCCTCTTAGAAAAAAGGGTCTTTGAAATTCTGGTCGCTCATTCATTTAAAAAAACGATTTATAAAGTACCGGTAAATGTATTTTAAAAATGTTTTGATTAAGACTTATGGTACAGCAGGGTGTTATAATATGACGGCTGTGGGTGTTATGAGGCCTTAGGCATTTATCCTCGTTACTAACATATTAATATTAATTACGCAATTACACGCTTGATAATGATCGTCATTAGTGTGTCCTTCCTTGAGGTACTATATTATTTTACAAATAGTAATAACAAATATTAATCTCATGTCTATTTTTAATAGATTCGAATTTTACTGGAGAGTATTAGATTAATTGTTGCTGTAATGTCATGGTTGCTGTAATGTCATTATAAAAGGACAGTGCAGATGTTTGTGTCAATGTTATTCTTTTTGCTGTGGTTCATTTCTCGTGTGGACGAAGGACCATTTGAATTTGGCTCACTTCCCAATAGCCTCTGATGGTTCCCTTATTTTTTGTGAGCAGTTATTTGCTGTGTTCCATGAACAGCAGTAGATCGTATTGAATGGTTTGTATATAATCACTGCTTTGCTCATCTTCAATATCTTAGAACCAGTGTAATTTATACTAGTTTGTTCCAGTGAGTAGGTGATGTTGTGGGAGGCACCAAGGATGTAAATAAAAAGCAGGTGGTTTTTTGGGGGCATTTTGTATTTTTGTAGTGAAATTGCAGGTTAGATTGGACTATTAAAATCATCATACATCTTGTTTCTTTATTCAGTGGGAGTTTTGATTTATTTATTTATTTTTTTAATGTTAGCTAGCGCTCAGATAAGGTTTGAGTCTATTCCAAACCCCCGAAATTCTTAGACACTGTGAGTAAAATGGATTTTGGGTGAGCAATCATGAAAACCCACTCGTTACTGTCATGACATGTATGATATGACATTACAACATATGTGTACATACCTTAATGCTAACTGGGAATTATGCATTTACCCCATATATACGTGTTGACGTTAGAATGTACAATTGACATGAAAATGAAACTTGATGACATGTTTTTGTGAAAATCTTATATATATATATATATATATATATATTATATATATATATATTATATATACTATATATATATATATATATATATATATTCTTAAGACTTTATAAATGCAATAACAATCGTGTTTGTGACTCAATAAACACAAATGCGCACATATATATATATATATATATATATATATATATATATATATATATATATATATATATATTATATATATATATACAAAGAACCGATAATATTGTATTCCTAAAACATCTGACTCCCTCCAAGCACAGAATATTGTATTTATAGATTTACCTTCCAGATAGGTAAATTGGTAGAATAGGTTGAAGGGAACTAAGAGCACAGATAAATCCAAAATCCGGAATCTAGTCGCTTATTCACCAGTTACAAACACACATTGCAAGTTATTGGGTTCAACTGTACTTTTGTTGTTGTTGTTGAAACCCCTGACTTATTAGTCACATGTTTCGGGCAATTCCTAGGCAGGCTACAATTAGCTGTCCAAGCATTTCTAGCTGCCGCACGCAGATGTATATTTACAATTGACCATTGAGATGCCGGGAACCAACAAAGTACAAGAAGCTTGATAACATGCAAACTCAAGCTGTGCAACAAAATTGTTATGCATATTCGTTAAGCATACATTTAGATATGATACGTAATTAATATTTTTTCAATGTGTAAAACACCCTTTACACAGCTTATCTGGAATGCTGATGTGAGTGTTGCATATTTGTTTCGTGACTTGTCTGTTTTTTATTGAAAAAGGTTGTAAAACATGCTTTATTATAACAGGAGGGTTCACGGAGGTCCTGTTTTCTTTAATTTCCTGATATCCTTTTTTTGGTTTATCTGTAAGCAGCTTAATATGTAGGCTATTTATTAATATTATGTGATGAAGCTCCAGCTGTGGTGATATTGTGAAATTGTTCAACTGATGGAACAGCATCTCTGCCTGAAGTTTTATAAAAACCATTAACAAACAGTTTTTTACAATGTAATTGTTAGACTTTATATAATTTAATGCCGCGTGTCATGTTATAATGTAACTACAGTCATTAAGGTTGCCTTTGGGGTACTGTGATAGAGCAGGAAAGCTCTGCTGTTAAATGAATTAGTTTGAGGTGTTTAAGAAAAATAACAATTGCTACATGTGAAGGAAGCACGGTACTTGTTTATTTGGTGTCAGTGTTCACAATTTGTTTTTATGCAAACCTGTATTTTGCTCTGTGAGCAGCGTGGTTTTTTTAGTACGACCTTGTTATTTTATTTTTGTTTAATAAATACGCGCACCAGTGCTTTTCACCCGGAAGTACCTGTCTGCCTCTCTATCAGCTTCCTGGTTTGGGAACGTCATCACACAGCAGTCCTGTCACAGGTACATCTAACAATTCATACAGTTTTGCATTACACCTTACTTCATTGTAGCGTGGAGCAGTATATAGACTGTGCTACAACTTCCAACAATATGAACGAGAAGAAAGGACACATAGGTGACGTTGGTGGTAACTTGTGTCTCATATAAAGACACCGACATGCCCCTGATTACAAGCTTAATACTGTTAATATTGTTAATTTTGCAGGTCATAACATATGGCTGATATCCCACATCCCTCAAAGTTCGGAGAGAGTTGAGGTGCTGCAAGAGCAGTTTGAATCTAGGAGCAAAGAATTTGAAATAAATCAAGAGTTTAACAGACTATAGCCAAATACAATCGGAATTGTCTAAAGCAGGCTATGAGTGCACGATATGATAAACAAGCCTGTCCTTACATTGTGATGCAGCAAACATAAAGCCTGAGGCTAAATTAATTTTTTTGTTAGTCATTCTGTCTTTGTGTATAGCAAATAAGAAAATGGAAAATCAATAAAAACAAATTGGAATAAGTGGGTCTAGAAACATAATTAAAGGTCCCTGTTTAATTGGTTGAGATTGAGGGGTGGTCATGCATACAAAACTTTAATTAAAGCATGCTGAATAAATTATAACAGAAAGGCAGATGGGGATTGCAAGGTCAGTTCACGGGAGTTGAACTGCAGGTCATGAGAATGAATAATTATTAATATCTGTAAATAATAAAAATATGTATTTGAAATCCTCAGAGGTAAAGGAGTAAAGATGGGTGGATCAAAACTCCAACAAAGTCACAAATCTCTCTCTCTCTCTTTCTCTCTCCCACTGTGTTTAGTGGCTGGTAGCAATCTTGATGAAGGAGTCTGGAACCAAGATGGCCACCTTTTGCATAGCCACATGGTATTGTCTGATTGTTTAATTGTTTGATTGGAGAAGTATGGAATGTGGCTAGATGGTGCTTGAATGATCAACTGTCAATCAAATGGTACAAACACTGGTTCTGGAGACAGCGGGGCTTCTAACTCTGGTTCTGGATATGGGCATTCTTGCCATCTGTGTCAGAACCCTTAAGAGTCCACATTAGTCTGGCAGGACATCAGGTGAGCGGGTCTCTAGCGTTGAACCTATGCACCACAATACTCACACCAGACTAACTGCTGGTGCTTCTCTTTCTGCAGCAACAACTCTTATTCCGGCAACAGTAACTCTTGTTCCGGTGGCAGCAACTCTGGCTCTGGCAGAAACACTCTCGGTGGTGGTAGAGCCAGACCTCCTAGGCCTCCAAAACTGCCATTAGCCCATGAAGGTTTTGTTGCCTTAGCTTCACTTGTTCATGAAGTGACAAGCTAAAACAGTTCCACAGCATTCCCAGCTACAAGGATGCGGGGAACCTGGCCTGGCTTGAGTCACTTCCTTTATTTATTTATTTTTTCTCTGCAGTTCTGTGCTGGGTGAGTAGTGGGTACTACCCCGTTTCTGGTACCATAAGGCTAGTCTACACTCCTGAAATAGTACCCAAACACTAAAACTGCAGTTAAAGCACTTTTAATAACACAGAAATAAACAAAAACACTGGCACAAAATAAAGCTTTAAACAAAAGTACTCAAAATAAACAAATCCCAACACACCCAAGCTACGGCTATCTGTGTTTTTCCTCTTTCGCTCTCTTGTCTCTCTTCTACACTCACACAAAAAAACATTCATTTGTCCTTTTATACTATGTGGCCAGGGGTTGATTGACAATTAATCATCCAATCACCACCTGGCCACATTCCACACTTCTCCAATCAAACAATACCATGTTACTGTGCAAAGGGTGGCCATCTTGGTTCCAGAGTCCTTTACCAAGATGGCTACCGGCCACCAAACACACACACGCACCCATGTGCATAGCATATGCCAGGGGTGGCCAACTTTCTGACCCTACGAGGCGCATACCAAAATTTCCATATGGTCGAGAGCCGCAAGTCACGTACTGAAAAACATGAAAAGTTTGTGAGCAAAATATTTTAAATATTAGCATTGCTGTACAATACAATAGTTGTTAGGCGATCTATTGATGTAAGCAAAATACTCAAGAACAAGTGATAGAACATTGCCTGCACAGTTTTTATGTAATGTGTATTGTACTGAAGATCTACAGTGTATTAAACTTTAAATGTAACACTACAGTGTTTTTCCATTATTTCTGTTTATACTGAATGTATTACACACTTCAAATAAAATATATTCAGTTATGAAGCAAAATACAATAACTGACCTGATTTCACCAAAAATACCACATAAAAACACATTTGTTTTAAGGATTCAATTTGACAATCTCTTCCCTTGAAGATCTGAATGTTGGGTTTTTAAAAAAAACACACGCACACACACTTTTTTTTGTATGACTTGTGTGTATTAAATACTGTTGAGCTCTGTAGATGACAAATGCACTGTATTTATTTTGAAAGGGATTACAGTATGTATTACTTTTTATTTATTTGTTATATTTGTATGTATTTACTCTGTGGTCTTGATTTGAACTGCTGACCCTTGGCACTAAGGGCAGACATGCTACAGTTTTGCTAAAGGGGAATCCCCCTAGTAGGGTTTGTAGTGATGTCTTTATGCACACATACAATGTGCCTATTTGGCCATTCATTACATATTTCCCCTGCTTAGAGAAAGCAGTGAGCATAAAGCAACTGAGCAGCATATATCTGAACTCAGCAATGTGACTACACATCCTGTGTGAGTCGTACCCCTAGTTGGGTGCAATTTGTAATGTTTTTTTTTTAAATTTATTTATTATATTTTTATTTATTTTCTCCATGGTCTGGATTTGAGCTGTTGACCCTCCGCACTAATAGGATACACGTTACAGTTTTGCTAAAGGGGAATCCTCCCTAGCTGGGTTTGTAGTCATGTCTTTATGCACACATACAATGTGCCTATTCGGCCAGTAGGGGTCATTCATTACAAGTACCTGCTCTTGACGAGACATAATATATGTAAATATAATATTAATTTTCGACCTGCAACATAACATTTAAACATGCATTCTCTAGTCTAGCGCCAACACTCCAATTTTATAAAAAGATTCATTCATCTGAATAAGGATGTTTGCCACAAATGATTATCCTTGCCAACAAAACTCGCTTGTCATTAAATCAGCTTCTTTACTGAACTCCGAAAGCAGCATCTGTCTGAAGCCTGATCCAGGAGGATCCAGGAAGATCCAGGAGGATATTCAGATGAAAATGTGTTTTTGTGATGTTTGAGGTTGCTCACTTTATACAGGCTACAGTGTGTAAGCGATAAGACACAGATTTACCAATGTTTTCAGTGAAAGCGAACTCATTCTCCCAGTCTGGTTTAAAGCCTCGTACTTTCGTTTATCACTCGTGGAGGGTTTGCTCAATGCCATTGTCTCCAAGAAACAAACAAGCACTTATTACGAAAAACACATGAGCCAGTGAGCAGTGTCGGATGTCAACAAGTGACAAAATACCCTGAGTGAACATGCAGGTTCAAATAAACAAGCGAGAGAACGAGAGAGAAGAAAGAATAATTAACAGGCATGAATAGGGAGAACATAAATAATAAACGCTGTGTTTATTTTTACTTTCTCTCTTTTCTTCTTTGTTTATTATTCTTTCTTCAGTTCATTCGAGCCCCAAAGTGTGCATCACCCAGCATTTCCCCAGAAGCCGCAAACTGCAAAAGAGCAGCATGTGGCTCGAGAGCCGCGGTTTGGCCACCTCTGGCATATGCTCTGTAATTGGTGTTTGGAAATTAGGCAAAACATGGGCTTCATGCATACTGTACTTGTATTACATTTCCTGTTAATAAAAAAAGCTACTTATTGAAGCACTGTTAAATAGTATCGCACTGTCAACACAAAATGTAAAGCATTGTTACACAGTCTCTGTCACATTTGAATTCTCAAGATTAGGTTATAACATAAAGTTACTGATTGATTACCATACCAGTGTTTTTTGTATATTGTCTTTTGAAGTATATACATCAGAAACTATCAGTTCAGGATAAAGGTTTGCTCACAGAACTGTGAAGAGAGAATCTGCAAGCATCATGCTGACTGGAGTCAGTACCTTAGTCCTTCAGCTCCAATGACTAATACATACACACATATATAACAATAAATACCTTGTTAACAAATCTATGTTTTTAAATGACTGAAATGTATATTACACACTGATTTACAAATACAGTTCCTGTAAATAAAATATACTTTGAAAAAGACACTTGGTCTAGATTGCCTTCACAACCAAAATCATGATTATTCAGTACTTTTGTCAATAGGAATCTGAAAACGTCAGCAAACCCATGGGCATGTAATGCTGTTATTTAACCTGTACTTCTGAGACTAATCTCAGTATAAAGGTATGACATATTTACCTGTAATGCTGGATAAAGCTTCACAGTACTTCACAGTACAGATGAAGGCTGATGTTCTAATAGTTCACAGTGTAGAACAGGCTATGGACAATAAGATAAATACAAAGCAGTCCATAAATAGATATATATATCTCATATATATATATATATATATATATATATATATATATATATATATATATATATATATATATGAGAAAGACAAGATTAGAAAAGGTTTTAGGCATAGTAACTTCTGTCAATCTGTGTTTTATGACATAAATGTAAATGTGTTTTCCAGCATTCTCTAACCTTTGGCCTAGGGCCAGATCATAATCATCTACCTAGGAGTTATGGGCCCTTACATCAATGCAGTAAAAAGAAAAAAAAATCTCAAAGCAGCTTTGAATGAGGAAAGCAAAGCTTTGAAACAACAACTGCACATTTCTGATGATAAATTTACTTTATTGTATCTGTTATTCAATGTGTTACAGCCCTTTGGTGTGCTTTTGAATTCCTCCTTTTAGTACTATCATTAACATGTAACTGCTTTTGGCACATTCCAGATCCCAATAATGTCTGTTTTAGAAATGTATTGTCTTGTTTTATCTAATTAGGCAGTTAAACTTGTGCTCAGCTTACTGGCATTGTGTTACAGCTGCTAATGTTTGCAGGCAGCTCCTCTGTAGGGACATGCCACACTCTGCATTGTTTCTTTTTTATGCAAAGGCTTATTAAAATTATGGGACACCTACATTAAAACCAAGAAGAGCCTAGGAAAACATGTACATGTGGAAACCCTATGAATTACTTGTTACATGTAATTGTCTGAAGGGTCCTTATAGAGTAGGAATTTGTACTGTACTTATATCAACAAGGCCTATATGTGAATTAACCAAATTTGTAAATATCTAATTTTGAAATTATGTTGTGCAAAAACTGTAATATGAATGAATGTTGTAAGAACAATTGCCTTGAATTGATAACTATTTTTTGATATAAAGGTATATCTGGACTAATCTATTGGATTAATTTTTGAGCACCCGGCAACAGAAAAGAATACTGAACTTTTGACTGAAGCAATTTCCATGCACACAGCACAAAGGACAGAGTATTCCGCTCTTGCCTAGTGGACTTTAACTGAAATTGAGCAATCCGACCAGGATTTATGGAGACAGCCAGAGACAGCAGAAAAAAGGATATAGACAATGTATTCATCCCAGGCAGGATGAGAAAATCCAATGTCTAACACATGGAAGACATTCCTATATAAACTGGTAACTTGTAATCTGAATTTTAATTGGTTCGAGCCTACGTGGCTCCATAACTTTGCGTTAGCTTGACGCTTTATACCACCGGACTGCAAGAAGATTCTGTACCCTGCAATAAACGAACATCATGTCTGTGTTCAGACTCCTGCTGATAGGAAAAAGAGACGTCTCTGAGTCAGTTTATCTACACATGAAAAGAAGAACCATTCCTGGGTGTGAAACAAGCTTCTGTTTTCAGTTGTGAAACTACAGCATATTGAGAGATTGTGTCGGCCTTCGGGTGAAGCATTCAATTAAGAAGAAACACAGAGGAAGTGTGCTAAACCCCAACTTGGGTTTAAAGATCTGTTGCAACAAAGTCAATAACTGCCGACTTTTGGGCCTCCACTTCAAGGAACCGTTGAGTATATTTTCAGTACCTTTCCCTTGTATTTGAATAAGGGTTATTTTGCATGTAGCGATAGATGCAGAGAAACTGACTCTGTAGCTGAGCTTGGGGTCTACTGACAGAGTGGCATCAGATTTATACAGAAGAGTTGATGTTTACTATGTTGGAATGAAATGTTGAACCTATACCTAATGCTAGTAAAACAATAGTATTTCACCTGTTCTGTATTTTAATGCATTTTTGGGTAACTACATATGTCGTGATGTAATATTTATTTGTGCTGTATTGGAGTGTATGTTGAACTGCTACCTCACATGATTTCCTAGGTTTTTCCTTTCTGTATCATTAGTATCATTATATAATAATCTACTACTATATTTTAAAACTATCTTTATGTGGTTGAGGGTGTTTTGTGTGTTCATTGTAATTCCTCGATCTTATACACATCATTAAATAAAAATGATTAGAATGAGGTTTTACTTAAAACAAATGAATATTCAGATTATTTAATGGATAACTAATAGATTGTCTTTATTTAGTCGGTCATCTAATATGGAAATGGTAATATATACTGAACAAAAATATAAGCGCAACATGTAAAGTGTTGGTCCCATGTTCCATGAGGTGAAATAATAGATCCCAGAAATTTTCCATACGCACAAAAAGCTTATTTCTCTCAAATTATGTGCACAAATTTGTTTACATCCCTGTTAGTGAGCATTTCTCCTTTGCCAAGATAATTCATCCACCTGACAGGTGTGGCCTATCAAGAAGTTGATTAGACAGCATGATCATTACACAGGTGCACCTTGTGATGGGGACAATAAAAGGACACTCTAAAATGTGCAGTTTTGTCACACAACACAATGCCACAGAGGTCTCAAGTTTTGAGGGAGCGTGCAATTGGCATGCTGACTGCAGGAACGTTCACCAGAGCTGTTGCCAGAGAATTGAATGTTCATTTCTCTACCATAAGCCACCTCCAATGTCGTTTCAGAGAATTTTGTAGTACGTCCAACCAGCCTCACAACCGCAGACCACGTGTAACCACGCCAGCCCAGGACCTCCACATCCGGCTTCTTCACCTGCAGGATCGTCTGAGACCAGCCACCCAGACAGCTGATGAAACTGTGGGTTTGCACAATCGAAGAATTTCTGCACAAACTGTCAGAAACCATCTCAGGGAAGCTCATCTGCGTGCTCATCGTCCTCACCAGGGTCTTGTCCTGACTACAGTTTGGCAACGTAACCGACTTCAGTGGGCAAATGCTTGCCTTCGATGGCCACTGGCTTGCTGGAGAAGTGTGCTGTTCACGAATGAATCCCGGTTTCAACTGTACCGGGCAGATGGCAGACAGCGTGTATGGCGTTGTGTGGGCGAGCGGTTTGCTGATGTCAACGTTGTGAACAGAGTGCACCATGGTGGCAGTGGGGTTATGGTATGGGCAGGCATAAGCTACCGACAACGAACACAATTGCATTTTATCGATGGCAATTTGAACGCACAGAGATACCGTGATGAGATCCTGAGGCACTTTGTCGTGCCATTCATCTGGCACCATCACCTCATGTTTCAGCGTGATAATGCATGGCCCCATGTCTCAAGGATCTGTACACAATTCCAGGAAGCTGAAAATGTCCCAGTTCTTCCATGGACTGCATACTCACCAGACATGTCACCCATTGAGCATGTTTGGGATGCGCTGGATCAACATGTACGACAGCATGTTCCAGTTCCCGCCAATATCCAGCAACTTCACACAGCCATTGAAGAGGAGTGGGACAACATTCCACAGGCCAAAATCAACAGCCTGATCAACTCTATGCGAAGGTGATGTGTCACGCTGCATGAGGCAAATGGTGGTCACACCAGATACTGACTGGTTTTCTGATCCACACCCCTACCTTTTTTTTATTAAGGTATCTGTGACCAACAGATGCATATCTGTATTCCCAGTCATGTGAAATCCATAGATTTGGACCTAATGAATTTATTTCAATTGACTGATTTTCTTATGTGAACTGTAACTCAATAAAATCTTGTTGCATGTTGCATTTATATTTTTGTTCAGTGTAGTATTCATTCAAGTTAATTAATGCCCAGAAATGTAAATTATTCGAGTCATCAAATTAAATAATTTTTTAAACCAATTATCAAACAAACTAATGTGATTATCCCCACAATGTGCATTTCACTATTTAATTAGATAGTGGAGGTCACTGATCTCCAGTTTATTTTCTTCCCTAAGCACAAGAGTCAGTGCACTGCTCTATGTTGGTCCCCAGCCACAAAAGATTATCAACTTGGCGCAAGTAGAATGCGAACCACACTGGCATGACCCACCCTGCATGCAGTGCTTTTAATAACTCAGTGCTTCCCATGAGTAGAAAACATGAAAACACAATAAAAAAAAAAAACTATAGATTTGTATAAATGTTACCTGATAAATGAATACAAATCTATAGTTTTTTTTTTTAGTGTGTCTCTATTTTTGTTTTTCATTTTTGTGTGTAGTAGAAGTGTGATTCAAAGATTACAGGACCATGTGTGGGGATCAATAGGAAGCTGGCACACACTGGTCCCCATTGGCATTGTGAAATGAATGGAGGTGACCTTTTTCTTTTTGTTGTTTAATTTATTAACAGTAGAGCAGTGTTCTTCCATACTCTATATCTACCAGACGTGTTGTACTGTACAACTTGAGAAACAGGGG
The DNA here is from genome assembly GCF_017654505.1 of Polyodon spathula. NCBI lineage: Eukaryota > Metazoa > Chordata > Actinopteri > Acipenseriformes > Polyodontidae > Polyodon > Polyodon spathula. The sequence goes on from NC_054536.1 coordinate 71,493,267, forward strand.
GATGCGTCTTTTATTTATTTCACAGCAGATGTCAGGGAGACATGTTGTACAAGAGCGAGCTGCATATGAAAATGTTTACAGAGCAATAAAGTACTTTATTGTACTTAGCCTATTTCTAAAGAACAAATATCCAATAGAGAGTAGCAGATAGACATTAAAGAATTCTCAGATCGCTAGAGGCTAACACTAATGTTTGTTCTTAAAGTTTAGTTGAATTAATTCTTGGCTGCATTAAACCTATTACACAAGTAGAGAGCAGTTTCTGTTTAACAAACCAAGCCTATACATACATTATATTTTATTTTACATAACTAAGCAAGCATTTTCAATTAGATAGGAAGTTATTATACATTCTTTCAGTTTTCGTTACGTTTTGCATTGCAATGCTGTACAGAGATTAAGCACATTAAATATAGCTGGTATTTTTACAGTTAGATCTTAATTGCCTTTTTTGTGCCAGCAGTAATCTAAAAATACTGATATCTTCGCTATCTGTCTTGCGCATAAACAATGAGAAGTGATGGATCCTTCCTATACAGTATAATACACTTTCTATTTACTGTCAAAAAGGCCTGACCGTGAACTGTGAATCTTAATACACAGCAGTTTTATTATTTCAGTCTATGTCTGAACATGTATTTGTGTGTATGTGTTAGCTTGTATTGTATTGCAACATTTCTTACATAATTGTATGCATGAACTAAAATGTAACCTACTATAGTAAAACAGCAAGCAATATAACAAGTGTAATGATTACACCATGTAACAATTTTTTTTTTTTTTTTGGTTCCTGGGCAGTAAGTGTTATTTCCTAATTGCTTATGCCTCAAAAGTATAGAAAATGGCTCTTATTCCCCACAAACTTTGCTTTTGTGACCAGGACAGTGATATTTTGAAATTTACTTATTTTCCGGAACATTCTAGATAGATTCAGTGCTGAGTAAACTTGGAGTAACTTCTAGAACTTTCTAGAACTTTCCAGTAATATAAATAGTAATATAAATACAGGGGCCTTAAGCCCACCAGTTCAGTTTAGTTCCAGCTACCTAAGTGGATACATATCTGCATTTTTCTGAGATAGCATCAAGAGGCTGCAATGGTAGCATTCCTGATGGGTCTCCAAGGCGGTTTTACCAAGTTTCCCTGCTAACTTTGCCTTTGGGACAGCAGGGACACCAAGGCGCACTACCACAGGCGGGACTGGCCACAGCGGACAGAGTTCTCTGTGGGGAGGAACAACGTCAAGTGGGAGCCACTGGTGGACCCCCGGAAGGTGCTGATGCCACCACTGCACATCAAATTGGGCCTTATGAAACAATTTGTCAGAGCTCTAGATAAGGAGTCGGCAGCCTTCAAGTACCTTCAAGACTTCTTCCCTAAGCTGTCTGAGGCAAAGGTCAAAGCCGGTGTCTTCGTCGGACCACAGATAAAGAAGATCCTGGAGTGCAGTGAATTCCCCAAGAAGCTCACTAGTAAGGAGAAAGCGGCTTGGAACAGCTTTGTCGCAGTGGTTCGGGGCTTCCTGGGCAATCACAAGGCCGAAAATTATGTGGAGCTGGTTGAGACTCTGGTGAAGAACTATAGCACAATGGGCTGTAGGATGTCCCTCAAAGTCCATATCCTTGATGCTCATCTTGATAAATTCAAGGAGAACATGGGAGCATACTCGGAGGAGCAAGGCGAGCACTTCCACCAGGATATACTGGACTTTGAACGCCGCTACCAACGACAGTATAACGAGGACATGATGGGAGACTACATTTGGGGGCTGATTCGTGAAAGTGATTTACAGTATAATCGTAAATCCCGAAAAACTACTCACTTCTAAATCTTTTGTAGTCATTTTTTTTATTACTTTAGTATAAATACATGTTAATTTGGATTCATATGTTGTTTTTTTCTGACTTTATGTGAACGAAAAGATCACTTTCTCATTGGAAATAGATAAATTTCAAAATATCACTGTCCTGGTCACAAAAGCAAAGTTTGTGGGGAATAATAGCCATTTTCTATACTTTTGAGGCATAAGCAATTAGGAAATAACACTTACTACCCAGGAACAAAAATTGTGTTACATAGTGTTATTACTCAGAGTATTTGATTTTCAAATCACAACATTGTAGCCAGACCTGGGGTCAGTTCACAATTGTAATGGTGTAATTTGTAATGAATTGCAATGTAATTGGATTGTAATTATTGTAATTGGAATAGTAATTACCATATCATTGATTCATTACAGTTTAATTACACACCATTCCAAGCTTAAAGATTCACAGTTCCATGTCGTGTTTTACACTGAGCAAACATTCCTTGTGTTTTCAATCACTTTTAGCGACCCCATTTGTTTGAATTTTTTTTTTATACAGCATGTTTCTGTATTTGTACCTGTGATTACTGCTTGGTAGAATAAAAAAAAGTAAACATGTTAATGTCTGTAGCTATTTATAATAATAATGATAACAATAACATATTTATTTTTCTATATTGCCTTTTATAGTGGACCACCATCACAAAGTGCTTTACAGAGGTAGGCTGTAAACTGTGCATTACATGCAGAGTCACTTACAATTTGATATTGATTTAACATATCATCCGCAGAATGGAGCACAAGGAGGTTGAGTGACTTGTTCAGGGTCACACAGTGAGGTGGGATTTGAACCAGTAACCTTCTGGTTACAAGCCCTTGACTTTAACCACTGGACCACACTGATTGAACAACATAGCAGTGTAATTGCAAACTAGCAGTGTAATTGCAATTTCAGCAAACACTTCTGTAATTGTAATTGTAATTATAATTATCGTTTACTCCAGGTCTGATTGCAGCAGGCGCAACGTTGACTTTTTACTGTGTTGCGTTAAAGTTTGTAAATGTACTGTCATATAAATAACTGTAAGCAAACATAAATATTCTGAAGAAAAATATAAACACAACATGTAAAGTGTTGGTCCCATGTTTCATGAGCTGAAATAAAAGATCCCGGAAATTTTTCATACGCACAAAAAGCTTATTTCTCTTAAATTTTGTGCACAAATTTGTTTTCATCCATGTTAGTCAGAAACCGCCTCAGGGAAGACTCATCTGCATGCTCATCGTCCTCAGGGTCTTGACCTGACTGCACTTTGGCATCATAACTGACTTCATTGGGCAAATGCTCACCTTTGATGGTCACTGGCATGCTGGAGAAGTGTGCTGTTCACGGATGAATCCCGGTTTCAACTGTACCGGGCAGATGGCAGACAGCGTGTATGGCGTCGTGTGGGCGAGCGGCTTGCTGATGTCAACGTTGTGAACAGAGTACCCCATGGTGGCGGTGAGGTTATTGTATGGGAAGGCATAAGCTACGGACAATGAATACAATTGCATTTTATCAATGGCAATTTGAATGCACTTGATACCGTGACGAGATCCTGAGGCCAATTGTCGTGCCATTCATCCGCCACCATCACCTCATGTTTCAGCATGATAATGCACGGCCCCATGTTGCAAGGATCTGTACACAATTCCTGGAAGCTGAAAATGTCCCAGTTCTTCCATGGCCTGCATACTGACCAGACATGTCACCCATTGAGCTTGTTTGGGTTGCTCTGGATCGAGGTGTACGACAGCGTGTTCCAGTTCCCGCCAATATCCAGCAACTTCGCACAGCCATTGAAGAGAAATGGGACAACATTCCACAGGCCACAATCAACAGCCTGATAAACTCTATGCGAAGGAGATGTGTCGTGCTGCATGAGGGAAATGGTAGTCACACCAGATACTGACTGTTTTTTTGATCCACGCCCCTACCTTTTTTTTTAAGGTATATGTGATATCTGTATTCCCAGTCATGTGAAATCCATAGATTAGGGCCTAATTAATTTATTTCAATTGACTGATTTCCTTATATTAACTGTAACTCAGTAAAATCTTTGAAATTGTTGCATGTTGTGTTTATATTTTTGTTCAGTGTATATTATTATACACTATATGATGCCGTACATTTATAGTGACAAAAATGGCAGCCAGGCCAAGACAAAAAAAGTTACAATAGTATAGTTCTGATAATTATACAGGACCTATATTTTCCCAATGTGCAAATCATAGGCAAATAGCCCCATCTACAGTAAATGTCAGGCTCTGGGAACAAATCCACAAATGTTTAGTTTACAGCATCAAAACAACCAAAAAAAAACCTTAATAAAAATTGTAATCTATGGCTATATTTACAATGTTGTATTTATTTTCCCCCATATTGGAATATCCAATTATATTTCTTCTCCTCAGCGAGGCATGTCCCCACATAGCACAGATGGTTTCTGAGGGCGTGTGAGCATCCTCCGATCTCACAAGACTAAATCCAGAATCACTTTTACGCACAGCAATCCAGAGCAGAGGTGGGCGGTCTACCTATCCTGTAGAACAGAGATCAGCCCTGCCTCTTATCCACTCTGAATGTACTCTGTGTCTGGCCAATATGATGAGGAGAAGCAATCCCTGCTGATTTCCCATCCCCCACCCCTGGAGCGTCTGATCCAATGGGGTGCCCCCCTCGGGGTCCCCAGCAAAGTTTGGCCTCTTTGCATAGCCTGGATGTGAACCGGCGCCGTCCAAAGAAAAAATCGGTGTATATCTAATAAACAACGGAAAACAATGGAAATGTTTACTCAATTCATGTTGACTTGACCCCTTTCCCCTTTCCCCTTGCAGTGATTCGTACTGAATACTTTAACTCACCCTACTGAGTGGCAGCAAATTCCTACATTTCTATTGCAGGATTGTAACATGTCTATGAGATTTAAAACAATATGTTCTTGCTTGCAAGATTTGAAGATATATTACAGTATTATAGGTAGTATTTACATGTTCGTGGAATTTAAAATTGTGGAAAAATGTAAAAAAATTGCCTAAAGACACAAAAACCCCAGAAGAATATAGCCATGACCATAAGGATTTTGTTGTGGAATACAGCAAAGGAAAGAAGGTATAATTGAAGTGTGCAAGTACATCACCCACTCAATATATCACGGGTGTCAGGGTCCAATATAAATCCGTTATATATTGAGGGCCACGATATAGCGAGAGACCCACAGAAAAACAAATAGGGTCCAGTATAAATCCTCTATGCAACCTGATTTTTCTCATTTTTTATATAAAAAGCAGCACACCATTTTAATTCTTACAGCAGAGGGTAATTGCTTCTCATTAACTACAGTCTCCAATTAATTTCATGAATCTTCCTCTCCTTTCTCAAATGCTCAAACACACTGCATTGAAAGAATCCATTCCCAACATAGGGGGCTTGTTACTAGGGAGCTGACATCACTGCCTTGTGACTTTTGCTAGTGCATTGCTACCAGAAGTGAACACCTCTTTGGCTAAAATAAAAACCACTTCAGCAAGTAGATATTTAATATGCTTTGTGTTATTGTGCAATACATGTGTACGATATTAATACTTTGTTTTTAATTGTAATTGTTTTGTAATTATTTTTAATATTTTTGTTTGTGAAGAGAAAATAAGTTAATGAAGGGACCTCCGCATTACGTTATATATATTATATATATATATATATCTATATATATATAATATATATACTGATATATATATATATAATATATGGTTGCATCATCTTCGTGTGAGATATCTAGCATTGAGAGAGTTGTGCAACACTTTTTGAATAAATAATGAAAGACAGTTTAATTCGATTCTATAGTGGGATCCCCAAATAAAAAAAGTGATTTTATCAAAAAGCTTTTCAGAATCATACAGTGGCCCCTTGCTAAACCGAACATGTTTGTCTGACATAAGGAGGTGTAAGGTTTTAAAAAATACAATAAAAAATCGCATACACACACACACACACACACATACACACACACACACACAAATTTATAGTGCTTAGTGTATTTCAAATGTAGAAATCATTGTGCTGAAATAACACTAATGTGTTTCGGTAGGCTACACATTACATTATGTAAAAATATAAACCTGCACAGTAGGCATTTACTATAGTCAAATGAATACCTAGTGCACTTTATTTTTACTTTAGCCTATAAGCTACTGGTAACATAAAATAAATCATTCTGCTGCATTGTACACATTGGTGTACAATGCAAATAAAATAATATTTTAAGTTTAAACTAAATTTTAGCAGTTTGTTTTAATTATTATCTAGTAGCCTAGACAATAAACACAAAATAGATCATATTGCCGCATTGACAAGTTATTATAATACTTACAGAAGGGCAGTCAATTCTCGTTAATACGAATTTCAAAGGACCAGCAACACGTTTTGCATTATACCACTAATTCATATTATCATGAGTAGCCTCTAAGCCAAATGTTTGCTGTCAGTTTTTATTTAAGTTAGTCAGTGGTGCAGTGCTAAATTGTGCACAATTACAAACCACCTGCACATTAATAGAATAGGTGTGTTTCCTATTCCTATACAGATGCTCAGAATGAGCTGGAGGAATGTGTGCAGTCTACTGTCACCAACACATCGGGGAAACCAAAAATGTCACAGAAATGTGTTTAAGAATTATGTGGCTGACAATTCTGTACCTGTGTTTAATTTGGTCTTCATTTAAATTGAAGCGGCAAAGTGGATACCTTTTCTCTACCCTTTGAATGGTTTGTCTCACATGAATTGGCAATGTGTGTGCATGTTGGCAGGGAAAACTTGTGAAAATGCCCAAAAAGAATTGTCACACTATTTTAACAGGAAAGTCTTTTACCTGTGAGAATCAAGAACATGCTCATGAAACCAATGCCCACCTACACATGGAAACACAACTTTCTCATTAAATTGTTAATTAGCTCACTCAAGTACCTTACCTAAAGCCACATGGGAATATGTAACCATGGTCCAAATATGGCAGCAGAAAAGTTAATTTTTTTGTTTGTAGTATTTTCCTTATCAGATTCATGTTGCAAATAATCCCACTTTTTTCTGTCTTCCCTAAAACTTTGCATAATGCTAATCATACACGAACCTAAATGTATTTGTAAAGTATCATACAGATTGCATTTACTAAGTTTCTGCTTAAAACTATTTCTAAAAATATTTGATAAACTGCATTGTGGGCTTGTGAATTCAGGTTGTCACAGCTACTGTTCAGTACTTTAGAATACACTGACAAATAGCTTTCCAAACAACTGTCAAAACGACTTTATTGTAGAGTATTTATATGTACAATGTTTAAATGTGTATAACTATATTCCCATGCAATTTCTCTGAGTTATGTATGAGCAAAAAGTAAGTCCACCCTCCACTTCCATCCGTTGGAGCAACAGATGTTAATATCCATAATAACGGAAGAGAATAATGAGGCAGCTTGATACAAAGCACAACACGAAAACTGTTTAACCCACTGTGGCAGGGTAACATATTTTCCCTCGTTCAAGGGGTGAAGCGTGGCCTCTTGACCAGGGGGCGTCGCGATGCTTGCAAACTCCACCCTCGTAAAGATGGCGCAGACCTTAAGTCTACTGTCCGGTTGGGGCAGCCATCTTGGGAGAGGAAATACTGCACATGTGCCTCAAAAACCAGTTTGTGTTACCATTAATAAACCATTAATTAATCGATTAAAAGAAAATGCCAATATTAAAACCCCTAATATATATATATATATATATATATATATATATATATATATATATATATATATATATATATATATATATATATATAGAATAGAAGGAATCTGTGAAAAACTAGGAGTTTATGTTGACTCAAAAATGTCTTCACCTAGACAATGTGGGGAAGCTATAAAAAAGGCCAACAAAATGTGAAAATTGAAAAGTGCTGAATTTAAATCAAGGGAAGTAATGCTAAAACTTTACAATGCATTAGTAAGACCTCATCTAGAATATTGTGTTCAGTTCTGGTCACTTAGTTACAAAAAGGATATTGCTGCTGTAGAAAGAGTGCAAAGAAGAGCAATTAGAATTATTTCTAGTTTAAAAGGCATGTCATATGGAGACAGGCTAAAATAATTTAATCTATTCAGTCTTGAACAAAGAAGACTACATGGTGATCTGATTCAAGCATTCAAAATTCTAAAAGGTATTGACAATGTCGACCCAGGGGACTTTTTCAACCTGAATAAAGAAACAAGGAACCTCCAAGAACCTCCTAATCCATTTGTTAAAATTCTTGTCCGACCTTCGTGAATAGCTCATGAATGTATGACAGCTCAATATCTGTGTTTAATAAGCCGCTTTGCACACGTAAACATCATTTATATAATGCATGAGATGGCAATGAACTTCCTTCCCTTTTATTAGCATTCGCAAAATCCTTGTAAATAGGGATTAGTAAATAGGACGGGAAGAGAACTGAGCATGGTAATCATGTTTTGTGTATGGTAAATGCTTCGTAAATGAGGCCCACTCTGTATATAAAGCAGTGCTCATCAGTGCCTGACGATATAAAACCTCCTGTCTTAAAATACAATATATTATATTGAAAACCAACCACACCATTAATCTGAAACAAAACCATACCATATAAAACTGGCTTGTGCTGAAAATTATTTTATTTGTTTTCCACAGTGTTATAAAAAGTGGGTACATATGAAATAATGTTGAACTACAACAAATAACTAAATCACCCCTTGTTGCCCACATTTAAAAAAAAAATAGACTACTATCGTGACAAATAGACTACTTAAAATAAGAAACATTAGCAGTGACCACTACTAATAAATATGTAGAGCCTGTGGCAAGGCAGCTTTGCAGTCAAGCCAGACTAACGACCGGATGTGCTAATGCAGGAGTCAGGTGATGCAGTTCAGTAATGGAGAGTGCACTTTTATTAAATGAAAACAAAACAAACAAAATACAAAACATAAATCTCCCAAGCAGACCTCTCTCTCTCTGGGAATTAGATCAAGAGCATAGCCACCTGCTATGCTGGAATCTCCCAGTTCCTCTTTTATACATTTGGCCAGGCAATACCAATAAATCCAATCTTGCCTGACCACATTCTGAAAATGTTTTTAACCCCAAATCAAATACACATTTCAATGTGCTGGGCATCTGCCTTTTCACAGGAGTTTTCTGAATACCAGTTGAAGTTTGTTAAAGGCTCTTTTGTTCACCAGGTGTGCTCACTAAAATTGATATCAAATTGGTAAGACACTTTACAAATTTATTCCTTTTAGTATTCACTTAACCAGTTTTATGAAGAAGCAAGAACAAACCACACATGAAATACAAATTAAAATTGGTGTAAGAAAGAGTATCTTCATAATGATCATGCCCCTCTCATGGTGATTAATTTATCACAATCATAGGCATGCTTTGCTGCTCTCAACCATTTACAGACTGAGGCTTCAGTACTTCAAGTTTATCTTCATTTCAATTTGCTGGGATCACTTATCCTGCAAAGGAAATAGGCTAAAGATCTTACAGTCCAATTCCTCGCCATGCACATATTCTTCCTGATTTTTTTCCATTAACATGTAACAGTCCATCACACCTCATAGTTGTTAAGTGCTTATTTTTTTCCCTACTTCCGTCCATAGGTCAAAGTCAGTAGGATAATGGATGTTCTAAGCTTTACCAATGTATGACAATACACTCTAAAAGTCACATGCTCACTTTATAGGCTTTACCACAGCTATCTTAAGTCTTGAGTGAACCATTACAATAGTTTTGTAGGAATACTATCAAGAGAGCATGTAGTAGCTCTCATATGTTGAACTAGCTCTGTCAGTTTCTGTAAGGTAATAAAAGAAAAAGCCCCCATAGTAGCCTGTGACAGAGAGAGAATGCATTCTAGTCAACAATCTTCCTCCCGATCTGTGAGTGCACTGTGTAACAGGAACAGTGTGCCCCAGACTGGATGGTTTGGCTGTTCATTCCAGGGTCAGTTGGAAGCCGGCCATCCAAGAAGGGGGCAGGCCCACAATACCAGAAGTCATTGCCTTAATGCGGTAATTGATGTGACAGTCATGGATTGGAGGAGACGTGATTGCACTTGCTATGAAGGGACTGCAGGTATATCAGGGTATGTGGCCAAGCAATCTGTTCCTTGTGTTATGGCTAAGCAAAAGACCTATGAGGAAAACCCTGTGTACTAACCGTGAGTGTTTTGTTTGTTTTTTCCTGTCTAGTAACTGCTGTATTTGTCATTGTTAGATGGCTAAACAATACAGGAGATCTTGCTAAGGGGCTAGTTTCCAAACCTGGACTTCACATCACTACTGTGCACATTACTTGTATTTCACCACCTACATTAAGAGCACTCATTGTGGACTTGTGACCGTGTTGTACTTGTGTGTGTATATATATATATATATATATATATATATATATATATATATATATATATATATATATATATATATATATATATATATGTCGTATTATTATTGAACCCATTGTTTTGCACTAAACGATACACACTGATGTGCAGCACCCGTGCTTATTATTTAAGTCTTGCCGGCACACAACTCATCCAAATAAAGGGCTGTTTTACCGTGAACTGTCTTGTGTATATTATTCCTTAGCACCGCATCACCACTGCACCTGCGCACTGCAAACCACTTTGCCACATAGCTTTAATAGGTTTACTTGGTAAAATTGTGCTGGAGTCCTCTTAATAGAAGGTGTCTATGGAATCTAATTTCTGATGTCTAGTATTTTATTTTTAAAGAAATGTAAGAAGTCATTGCAGCTGTGAGAGAAGCCAATGTCAAAACAAAAGGGTGTGAGCGGAGGAAAACGAGCAATACCACTTTAAACCAAAGAGTTTCCTGCAAACATGCAATATCAACCATTTTTCTTAAGAGATAATCTAAGATAATTGGCCCCTTGTAAATTCCAGAAATTGCAGAAACACTACCCAGTCAAATATTGAAATAAAGATTAGGGAGAATGCACAAGCAAAAGACAGCACTCACAAAACAAAGATAAGGAACATGGAGTAAGACCACCGACTTAGCACTTATCATGTACAGTAGCAGTATCCTATAGGACAGTTGCATAGTAATGACAAAAACGCAGCATGTTAAACTGAGAAGGGAGCATGGCCAGAGGGAGCACCCTACATATTAGAAATCTCAAGCCACAAGTAACATCTGTACTCTCACAGATTTCTACTTCGGCCCCCCCAGCCTACCTCCTCACCCAATACAACAATTGTTATTGTGAAATAAATTATCCTGAGGGGGCTTGCAGTGAGCTAAACCACCGTGCAGACAGAAAACATTTGCTGCAAATTGAACTGTGAATAACATGTCTATGAAAAATACCACCAAAATACAGTATACATTATTCTCTTTTACATCCATTACCAGGCAATAATACAAGGGGGCAAGGCCAAAATGATCAAAGTAGCAGCAGTAGAACTAATATTGCCAGGAAAAATAGTTACTCGATGTCACTAGGAGTATATAGCAGTTACCATTTATACATAATTATTTCTAATTATACATAACAAATGTAGGTCATGATGATAGGGTAACAATCAAATTATGTGCAGTATGGGTTAAGTTAAACTTGTTTCTTATAAATAGCAGCATTGGCAAAGGCCCATGACTTCAAATAGATTTCTAAAGGAGATACTACCGACTTATCAACTTTTATTTGTTTTTCACTTTTATTTGAGTATTGTCTTCAACCACAAAACTGAGGGTGTGACAGCTGTTGCTCAGAATCAGCTTGACGCAGGCAGTCTCATGCAGATGAGTTAATAAAATAATTAAGTGGAGACAAGTTTATTAGTGTTTTCCTGTGATGGTTTGAGGCAGAAACATCTACAAAGCATTAAATAGATAGTTATTACAGTCATTTTTACACAGATAAAGACATTAACCAACAGCAAATAAGCCAAACGGTAAGTTACCAGAGCTTACTGTATTTTATTTATACTGCTTTTTGGCAGTTATATCAAACTACAAATGAGTAACAATGTATCCATTTATCATCTGTGATTAGATTGCAAACAGAATTTACAGGCAAATTGTTTAAATGTGTTTATTTAAGGCCTAAGCTGACATTACAAGAGGTAACACCCCCTAACGAATGTGTTGTAGTCCACCCTTTGTGGAACGTGACTAGATTCCACCATTATGCATGCACATTTGTTGGTTCGCGTGTCAGACCAAAAATATACAATTGTTTTAAACGCTAACCCACATACTATTAATGCGGGTCAGATTATCAGGAAAGTACAAAATGACACTATTACTTTTGTGCATAGCATGTATGGATTTTGTTGCACATTACTATAAAATATTTACAAAGAAATAACATATCAATAACTGTTGTTTGCACATGGGTATTTTGTGTTGTTTTGAAGATACAATATTCACATTTTGCCCAATGTATCCCCTTCTCCTGTGCAGTGCTTTCTAAAGTTCCTTACTCAAACAAAGGTACATTTCAGTTTTTACTGACTTAGATTTGTTGGGTAGTAAAACAGGAGATAAAGCTGGTGTTTTTGTTTTTTTTAATGATTATTCAATTTGGAATGTGTTTTTTTTTTTTCTAAGTAGTTTAAAGTGTGCTTTAGGGTGGTAGAAGAAAGCATACTCTAGACAAAACATATATATATATATTCTTTAAAGCAAATGTTATATTTATGGATGAAATAATGTTTTAGTGTGATAATACTTTAATATTGTATATTCAAACAGTTTAACTGTAATTTTCATTTGAATATAGTAATTAAAAAGAAACATAACAGGCTACTAACTAATTAATGCGATGCAAGCATGCCTGAGTTTTTAAAATTTCTGTCAAAATTATTGTCATCTGATTATACATTAACCACACCCAAAAATGTCAAAAGAACACTTTCTTAACAAACATCCTCATGAGAGAGCCTTGGAAAAAAAAAAGGTACTGATTTGAATATTTGCAATGATTCATGAGAGAGGGTCCCAGAAACATAGACACAGTAATAAAATTGGACATTAGGAATAGCAGGTAGACTGAAATCTGAGAACCTCAGACAGTGACCTTGTATGCTCACACCAAGCTTGTTGTTGCGAGTCAGTATACAGAGTCCTTGTACAGAGTCTTTGCATGTCACACAGCAGTTACTGATTGTAGTTCCAGCAGGTAACAGAATGTTGTAAGCTCTGTCGTATTGTTGTTAAGGGAATGTGTGGTCACTTCAGCATTATATGTACCTTTAGTGGCATTATCTGACTTTAATCTGACTGTAATATCTAAATATGTTCGCAGTGCCATCAGTAGGAAAATCCAACAGCAGCAGGTTGTCAAGTAACCAATAGAATTTCTCTGCCATCCTCAAATGTATCAAATCTGTGGGCCGACAACTGTGCTCAGTTTACTGATTAAGATGGATTTTTGAGATATTTATGGGATGAATGTGTAAAAAAAAAAAAAAAAAAGTCTGCATTTAAGTTTATTTATTTATGTATTTATTTATTTTAAAAGTACAGGGCAGTAGATATTAGGATCCCAAAAAGAAATATGAGCTGTTCAAAGATGCCAAAAACAATACAAATCAACACTAGATTGGATCAATGAGTTTGGCAAGGACGAATTTCACGTTGATGGTAATGTGCTGTTTTGTACTTCATGCAGCAAGGCTGTAGATTACACTGTAGGTAGACCATTGTAGAACACATGGGAGGCACTAAACAAATTTAATGCAAGGAAACGTAAACAAGATGAAGCTGAAACAGCAGGACCATCAAAAACACTGAAACAGACCACTGTGTTTGGACGATTTCAGCCTCTTACAACTGCCAAAGACAGTGTGAAACTGTTGTTTCAGATTTTGTCAAAATTTGTGTAAAAGCTGACATTCCTCTGTACAAAGTGGATCAACCGTTAGTTCGAGATTTTTTCAGCAAGCACATTAGGGAGGTGGTGCTATTCCAAAGACAGACCAATTGTAGCTGGAATGCTGCAGCTCTATTTTAACAACAGCCGTCCAGATGACTAAGACTAACTCAGAGCTGAACTAACATGAGTTTTTTTTTTTTTTTTTTTTTTTTATAACAGGAAACTATTTGTAATATTTGAAATAAAAAAAAAAAAAAAAGTATGTTTTGTTTGTTTTATTGAATACTGGCACTGGTAAGCTTGCAACTTGATTATAATTTGAAAGTGTAACCATTTTGATTTTATTTATTTATTTATTTAGTGACTCATTTATCCAAAATGACTTACACATGTTACACTGTAATACAAGGTTACAGTTCAAGAATAATTAAAGTTATAAACAAAAACACAACATAGAGACACAACAAATGTAACACGAACTTCAATAAATACTTCCTGTGTTAATTGTTACCCAGAAGTACTGTTTGTTATAATGAGTCAGGGAAAACTCCTTTTTAGCTCTGCTATTTTACAGAATTTCTTTTTTTTTTTTTTATTGCAGAAATCTAGGATCCCTGGTAATGAGCTTTATACTTGTTTATTACACGGTATAGAACTCATATGTCTTACTTGGTATACCCCTAGTCAAGAGTACTGATGTGGAAAATAATGTAGTAAATCATAAGCCAGCATTTTGTTAAAAAAAAAAAAAAAATGTTCTTGGTTATTGAGATTTCACAGGTTTATACTGGGACTATGGAGAGATGTTGGATCCATAAGTGATATACAATACAAATATTGACCAAGGATCATACTCATTAGGCAAATCTAGTCATTTATTTTTTACAAGAAAGAAATTAGAAATCTGATAGATTCAGAATCTACTGTGACTTCTAGGGCTTTTTTTTTTTTAATTTACACAAAAATGGATGGTTTTAATCCAATAACCATATAGGTCCATGTTCAAAGCATAATCAAGTTAATGAATCACTTTTTGTATGAAGTGTATATGAGGCAAAAATATAACAAATCATTTAACTTGCTTTACTTTTTATACAAATCTCTTTAAAACAAAATAAAATTAAAAAAAAATGCCCATAAGTTGTAAAGAAATACATTTCAATGTGTGATAAAGCATTTGTTCAGTTATGGTTACATCATGAAGCACATTCCTTGTGATTTATTTTCATTGCCTTGCTGGAGAAGAACCCCTACCCTCTATAATAATATTTCAATAAAGGCATACAGTTTCCATATCCCATATACTTATTAAAAACCTTGGGTCAAATTCCTAAATAATGGTGTTAATTTATTTTTATTATTTTTACATTTTTTATTACACATTTTACTTTACGCTAAGCTTTCGGTAAATGTCCAAAAAGCAATATATTCCTTCATAATTCTGGACATTTACCACCTTGGCAAATGTTGACAGTTACCAGTAAAATGTAAGATTTACCAGATTCAGATATTTTACCATAACATATATAACAAATTCAAATTAAATAAAACAAGCAAATTAATTAAAAGCTTTTCATCTCAATTAAAAGGCAGTCTAGACAAAAGTGTAGTAGTCCTATTTAGAATTAATTATGACATTCAAACCCTTGATAATCATTTGAAATAACTGCTCAAGTTTTGAAAATTCATTAGCTTTTGTTAAGCAACGGCTAATTTAATAACATGAAATGACAGTTTCAAGAATAAACAGTTCCATTATTATTCTGAATAGTTTTATTATTTAAATTGATGTTTATCTCTGAGAATCTGTCTTGGCTTTTGAACTTGCTTTTAATCATTGCCCCATGTGTAAATTATTCGGTTTCAAAAGTTTAAAATGCAGTGCCTTGACAAGTATGTCAACATTTGTATTATTACAATCTCCTGCAACTACTCTTGATTTATTTAAACTGTACATCAGATTATTATGTGCATTCCATTTTGTTGTTGTTTAAATCTGTCTCTGACTTTGCCTGTCTGCTTATACTTTGATTCTAAAAGTGATGTAAGGCCAGACACTGGTGTCTTAGATCAGGTCTTTTAAAGTGTCAGAGAAGTGGAATTCTGAGAATTAGAAGCAGCGACTCTTCACAAGTGACAGCTGTTTCAGATCCTTCATTATAGATTTCAAAGTGTGACTATCTAAACTAGTGATCCCGGGGTAGTTGTGCTTAATAGCGTTTTAAAGGTACTGCTAACCCGAGCGTGCATTGCATTATGCATGGCAAATAAAGATCATTAATATACATTTTCACATTCCAAACAACATTTATATGAGATCTAAAACTGCCAGTTTCACAGTAATGTTTAATTTTACACTAAAACTAGTTTCTTGTTGACTGTTAACTCCATCTCTCATAGCATATCCTTCAGTGCATTATACCTACTGTATCCTACATTCCCCAGAAGTAGCTAAAGTGGATCAGATTTATCTTAACTGAATTCTGCTCCTGTGGTTAACTATGAGAATATTTCTTTTTTTGAGTTTGTGCAAACATATGCGGAGCCCCAAATGGCTTGCTGCCATTAATAAAAGTGGCTTGCTGCTGCTTCTCAGAATCTTCCTGGAAAATGACGTTTTAATGCGTACACAATACATGAGATAGGTGCTAAACTAGATTAATTCTGTTTCAATGCCCCTGTATCTTTGAGAAGTGAAAATATGACCCATTGTATAATGGTATAATCGCCCATTAAAAACATAGTGTCCCCACATAGTCACTGCAAAAACATTTTAAAAATCTAATTTGGGGACACAAGCCAGACATATCCTGTACTGCTGTGAGGACACGTAAATAGCCAGGCTAAAAAGTATGTTATGAGGAAAGGTTAAGGGCCTAGAAAAAAAAAAAAAAAAAAAAAAAAAAAAAAGTCATTAAAGTTCGTCATAATGACACATTTTCATTAGTTAATTTCAGTTTGTTTAAATGACAAATCTATTTTTCAATGTAAGACTACTGTGCAAGAATATACAATTAAGTTGATGATATCCTTGAACATTACAAATATGCTATCTACCAAAATGTAAACAAAAGGTAAACAATAAATAATCTATTTGAATGTTTCAAATATCCATGGTTACAGAAGTTTCTATATTTCACAGGGCACTGGAGCAAGAAAAGAATATTAAGCATGTACAGTTTTATTCTTGCAGTAAATTATGTGCTGCCATCAAAAAAAATCTCACTGCAATGACATAATTGTGGTTTACATGAAAAAAAAAACCTACTGATAAGCAAATATCCCCTAAAAACAACATATTTTTATGTGTTTCTTGTTGAATTAAGTTTTTTCAATTTTCAGGATGTACATTATCCACATTTTATTGTTTTTATTTGATATCTGCAAATATAATAGATATTTCCTTTAATGTTATTTTGGTTCCACAAACTGTATCCTGTTGACTTCTTATTCCATAAAATCTTTCAGAAAGGTAATGAATTATGTCGACTAGTATCCATGAATTGGTTTAAAAAAAACACCTCACCCGTTTTCACATGTTGGGCACATCTGGATTCCAAATACTAAATAGGGACAAATAAAAAACATAGAGGAAACAAAACTCTTATGAAATATTAAATATTAAAATTACAAAAAAAAAAAAGCTTATCAAGACTGTCAGTACGGTACATAATTTACGTGCAGGCTAATATACCATTATTATTATTATTATTATTATTATTATTATTATTATTATTATTATTATTATTATTATTATTATATCCAGTCATGTAAACAACATATTTAGAATAAAGTGAGCAGTATTTGGAATATGAGTATTCAGAATAAGATGTGTGGAATATTGTGCATCATTTAGAAAACCTGTGATTGACATTTGTTAGCTTCGTTCTGTACAGTTAGGGATCCAGTGCTCTGCTAATAATAGAACATCTGCAGCACACAGCATCTGTGTTACCACAGGCAGGAAGAATCTATTACCATAAAAAAATGTTGTATAAGTCGATTTTTATCTGCATTTTTGTGGGCCCTTAAAAGGGGGGAGCGACTAATACATCGGTGTGATGTATGTGCCTGTGTGTCTAATATTAAACTACTGACTGTACCAGTGCCACAATGGGATGTCAACAACCTGATTATTTTTTTCAGGATCTACGGCATTCAGGTCATGTTGCTAGGTAATGTAAACTAATTAAAAGTTTGAATTTGTTACTCTCAGTACCCTTAGTCATTTTGAATGTTAAACGCAAGCTTTCAGATTCTTTTCAGACTGACCTCCTCTCGACCCAGGCGTGTGCGTACGTGGAGAAAAAAAAAATATTGGTTAAAGTTATCAATCTTTGGAATATGAAAACTTCACTGCTATAATGCTTCACTGTTAACACAATAGCTGTCAGTCTCTATGAATTTGTCAGCCTCTTTCAACTTATTCCCACCCTCCCAAGCCATTGACATAACAACATTTAGACTGAAACCGCCCCTGGGATCCGTAGCAAACAGCTATTAGTTAGAAAGCAGAGTAAACTTATCAAGTCTTTTGTTTGTTGTAGCTGCAATACTATAATAATGCAGGTGACTTTGAGACTGGCTAAAGTAAGGCAGGGAAGTGCTACACAACAGGTCTGAAATTGTGCATTGTTGAATTTGTCGAAATACATGGCAATCGCAATGCTGATTGATAACAGCATGTGACTGGAGAAGAAACAAAGACAAACTTCAAATGATGAAAGAAAAACAAGTACTTTGAATGATTTTAATACATACTGTAACTTATTCTACATGCCAGTGCAACACAGTGATACACTTGTAAAGTATGTGTATGGTTATGGTTCTGATTAACAAAACAAAATGAATGCATTTGTACAGCTGGAGATTGAATGCAATTGTACTGCATCGTATGTGACGCTAAGGTGTTTAGTTTATAGCTTCTATTTTATTTAATTTAATTTTTTTTTTTTTTATGCAAGTAGCACTGCTTAATACTTTTCTTTTAAATCTGAATCAATACAACGATTTTGTAAAAGCCAGTGCAGCTGAAACTATTGTCGAAGTATGGTTTTGGAAAGAAATGTTCTTGAACTTGTTTGGATACTTGATAAGCTAAAATAAAATAGGTGAATATGTGATGTGGGTGTAAAACTTGATTTTAAGCTCTGTTAATTATTACTTTTTCAATTTTAGGCATTTTGGCTTTTAACTAAATGCGAAAAACAACACTAAAATTATTAATGGAATGAAATGTTGCAAACAAGGGTTATTTCTAAAGTAAATTTGTGTATCTCTATTTATCAGTGTTGAGCATGCAGGAAAAAATCAATTGTATTTTAAACACAATAAAGGTGTTTTCTTAAAACCGAAGTCTCAAAAACGGGAGAGCGATATACGCAAGTGCGACCTATACAACACTTTTTACATTATGTAGGTACATAAATACATACCCAGACATACAAAGCCAATTGAAGGGTACAAAATGTAGTCTACTTGATTTGCTCAGCAGAGGGATTAAGCGGGTTTGATCCACTTACTTGGATGAGCGCTAGTACCATTGCTAATCGCAATTGCAGTTTACCAAAACTGTGACTAGCTCATTGGGATCATCAGTTAGGCTTCTGCAGTTTGCTTCAAGATATGGCGTTACACATTCCCACGTGTTGCTACAACTGTTTAAATAATGTACCTATAATTATTCTTTTCACTGTTAACATTCTGACAACTTTTTACAGTTATGACTTTAAAATCAGTTTCAAAGCTCAGTCCGCCACGCGTGCTCAGAAAACAAACCCTTTTGTTTGGGGAGGCTAGAAAAGGGAGATTCCTCTACATGTCATTTTATTGTAAAATACACATAAAATACACATATATATATATATAGTTATATAATATATATATAGATATATATATATATATATATATAATATTATATATATAGAAGAAAAGTAATGATAATTTTCGTTCATACTTTTCTTCTTTTCATTACTATTACCAGCAAGTATGAAGTTTCATTCATTGTGTTGAGTTTGAAAAATAGTCAGACTGATGAACACAAATAATGTCCATTTAAGCAAATTAGAACAGTAAGGATAACAAGCTGCACTTTTTTAAAAACCTTTAAATCCATTAACCTGTTCTGCAGTCCTACAGTACCTACACCAATTTCGAACACCATTTCCATCGCTTAACACCAATTTAAATCAATTATTAATACTGACTATTAAGCTTCTAAACACGCACTTACTATCGTATATAATCAGGGTGGATTCAACGTATTTCATAAGGTATATTTTAAAAATAATAATAAAAAAATAATTGCACGCTTATCGTAAAGTTTTGAATATATATATATGGGGCTCAGATTGGTGGAAGAATGGACGTTAAACCAGCCAAGCATGTCTCCTCGAATGAGATTGAAGTGCAACTAAATCCTATATTTTGAACCCTGGTGATAATGCAACAGGACTATCATAGCTTTGTTTACCTGTGTATCTGAAAACTGTCTTTGGTAAACAAAACCATTCATTTTCATCAGAATATTAAAATACATTTTCATATTTTGAGTATGGTAAGCAGACAGATATGGTTTTCTGCCTTCCTTGCAGACACTTTTTTCAGAAGTTCAAAAGACCCCGCTTTCTGAAAATGGAGTGAATGACTGGAAAAATCTAAAGATAAAACTTTAGAAAAATTCATAATCTGGCACCACACACACTGTTCTGAAAGGTGGCATTTGTTCAAACAGTTGAAGGTAGTACGTTCTGATTGTAGCGTCACATGCAGTTACAAATGCTCATAAAACGGTGGTGCGTTAAAACAGACAGTATGCTACAAAAATATTTGTAAAATCAGATTCAGATCAAGCTGTTTGTATAGATAACAGCAATTAGAATAAATGTTGAAATTGTGAATTGAATGTTCCAGGCAAACGAATGAGCAAAAAGGACGGCTGCCTCCTGCAGCGGTATGGGGGGCTCGGATCAATGGGAAGAATTGACTTTAAACTAGTCAAGCATTGTCTCCTCCAATTTCATTGAAATGCAACTAAATCCTGTATCTCAGTCTACAGTGTTGATTTTGATATCCAAGCTGCCCTAGCGGTCTTGCGGTTGTGCAGTAGAAACACAGAAATTATGTTTGTTAGACGTGCTTTGCGCGCTTGCGGGAAAAAAAAAAAAAAAAACAACAACATCGACTTTCTCTCACAAATAGTTTTGTGTTAGTCAGAACAATTTCTTGTGAGGGTTTGTGCAATTTATTTTGGGGAGGCCTAGCATCCCCAAGCCTCTTATATGCACTGCCCATGTCAAAGCTCTTTTCAAAATGGCCGTCTCTTTCTTTTTTGCCTTTACCGTAACAGTTCATGAAATAAAGCTTTGATGAATTATAAACAAACAGCCAGAGAACTGCAGGAAAATAATCCTTAGCAAGACATTTTGAGACCAACACTTTGATGAAGAGAGGTCACTGTGTCTATCTTTCACATTCAGATGCACATAGATAAAAGTGTGATTAATGTGTTTTAGGAATTTCAGTTGTTTCATGAAAACCCTTTTAGCCACATGGTTAACTCAAATTCTAATTACCTCCAAACTCTTAACCATGTCAAAAGTTAAACACCTGCTAAACTCTCTTCATGAATATAGTCCACTTTTTTTTATAAATTGTACTCTCCTTCTTTTGAGGCTTGTGGGTTATTCAGTCATGTTCATTTGTTGCGTAACTACAGAACTTTATTAACTTTTGTGATATATACTCTATATAATCCGTATCTTGCAATGGACTTCAAATCACCTCTCAAGACCCACTTGTTCTCTCTTACTTTCAATTCTCTTTAAGTCTGACATTTGTTATTAGCTGCTGTCTAAATTGTTCCAGGCTTTTAACTCCATCTTATTTATGATTCTGCTTGACACACACATCCACAATGTTTAGAATTCACATCCTAGCCTTCTATCTAATGTATTTTGCTTGTATTTAATGTACAGTTGTCCCACGTTATACTGCCCCCCTTTATAACGCCATCCACTAAGTTCCCAAGCCAAGCAAACGTAAATATAAGCATTGTAGTTTCCTTCATTGTAGCGCCAGTGAAATAATCATGGACAATTAAAACAACAAAGTTATGCAGTTAACCTTTGACTTGCTTTCCTAATTCATTGTTAACTGAACGTTCATACCAATGTCATCAACACTCCCGCTCCCAAAGCAAAACAGAAAGTAAAAAATGGAGAGTCGACCCTACATTTAACACCAGAGCAAAAGAAACAGATCTGCATGTATGCATCTGAAAATAAAAAACTAAGTCAGCAAGGTATTGTAAATGTTTTCTAACCTAGGTGAGGCATACTGTTAATCATAGGACAATTGGAGACATTCCAATTGGAGGCTTGACACAGTCTAAAATAAGTCACTTCTAGAAACCACAGTTAAAAAATACAAAAAAGTATGGTAGAGGTTTGTTTGTTTATATCCAAGTTTTGAGCAAATGATGGCTGACTATAAAGGCGGTATAAAGAGAGTTGACTATATTTGCATTTTTTACTTTTTTTTTTTTTTTTTACTTTTTGTATTTAGTGTACTATGCCCCGTATTTCATTGTATTTTAATGTATTATGCATTGTTCCTCACTGTCTTGTAAAGCGCTTTGTAATGGTGGTCCATTAAGAAAGGCACTATATAAAATAAATAGATTGATTGATTGAGTTGGTAACATATGGTCACAGGCAATGCATTTGGTATTCTGCCAAAGTAAATCAGCCTGTAAATCTTATGTTTAAGGAGGTGCTGGCAAGGTAACTGCATATTTGTTTTTGCTTTGTGTTCTCATTGCTTTTATAAAGACTGCAACAACCTTCACTTCTGCTAATGTTGAAATATTTCCATGGAACAAATACAATTGTAGCATAAAGTGCAACCAAAGAAAAACATATATATTAGTAAGATTGTGAGGGTTGAATGCACCAATGTGGATTAAATAAAACTCAGTTTAGAGCTAATCTAGGGTTAATTGATCTGATGTTTTAATCATAGTTACATTGCACCACAAAAATTTATACCAGGATAAGTAAATCTTGAATTAAACAGGTAATCCTAGATTTCTGATTAGCAATCAGTCATTATTTGTATATATTCAGAGTCATGATTTGGTCAATCACTGACAAAAATAACCATTTAACAAATGAAAGGTTATTTTGGTCTTTAAATATAAAACCTGGTTTAAAGTTTTGTGCAACATGATTAAAATATAACTATTGGCTTAATCAGGGTTAGTGGTTAATCCACATTGATGAAATCGACCCTAAAGTTTTGTTTTAACCAATTCCCTGTCAGCTATATCTCTATCAGTACACAATGATATGAATCTAAGAGGAGCAGGAGCAAGATGTATTTGACTTCCTGTTTTCACATGATAAATATTCACAAATATTGCCCATGTCATGGAAGCACATTCATTATGAGAATTAAAAGTCCCCATTTCAACCTATTTGTAGCAACTAGACTTAAAGTTTTGCTCAGGATATAGATCTCACAATCAGAATGTCAGTGACAAAAGATTCTAAACTTTGAAACTACAGCATGTTCTATAAAAAGAGATTTATTACATAAATATATATTTTTTTTAATTTAGATTGAATGATTTCTAATGTGTTTCTAAGTGTACAGTGGCTACCTTTAATCAAATAAATCCTTTCTCTTGCACTCACTTCACTCACAGTCCAGACACATTTACCTTGATAGAGGCAGCCAGCGAACGGTGGTCACAAACGAACAAGCATCTGCCGAAAACAAAGAACATCCTATACAGGTGCTGGATCTAAATAAATCTTTTTATTTATCTAAATAAAAAATAAAAATAAAAAAAACAAGATTGATGCCTCACATGCACTTTGTAAAATACGCCACAAATAAATGAACTACACTGAAACTGCAACCAATCTTTCCACTCACTTGAGAAGATGCCAAGACATTAACGCAAATCTTCAAATCATGCAAATCTGCCACTCGAAAAGAAACCCCAGTGTGCCATCAGAAAGAGTACTCAATACAGCAGGTGATACAATATTTATAAGAAGTGCTCTAAATTCCAAACATGATAACCAGTGAATGTGTTGAAGAAAACCTTAAGTGAACAATACATGTTTTATTATTGGTGCCCCTACAGCTGGCAATGAAGAATATAGCAAACCAGACTGTCATCACAGTTTTGATAAAGTGCACTGAAGCTAAACTACTGGGAAAAATCTTTAAGGAATGGAATTGCTCACTGCAGCGTTAAACTACATAATTTTATTTTGATTATGTTATTAGCAACTAACAGGAGTGTTCTATTACTGTGTGAGCCTCTGCTGAGAAATGAGAGACACAGAGGGTTTGATGTTGAAACACCGTTCAGATGTCCAGGTTTTATTAATAAACAGTCAGGCAGTTGCAGTGATTGGTGGCCACCAATAGGGTACCAGCAGTGGTATCCATAGTGCAGGAAGATATACATACACACACATACAGGGGAAGATTTATTATATTAACAAATAAAACATTTAAATAATACAGGAAACAAAACACTGAACCCAAAACATAATGGCATGGTAGCCAAAACAGAAGTAATTGTTTACTTAGTATCTCAGTTATTACTTGTCTCGTTCCTCCTCTGAATAACCATACCCTGTTCAGAAAAAGCTGCAGGTTTTTATATATGTGACCATCTCTAACATAATAATAGACAATACAAAATAATACAAAATACACACAAGTGTTGGGTGTATCCTGGCAGTGTTTAAAGTGGTTTGAAAATGGTGCCCGTATGCACAGAAAACAAATATCCAGAGGGTTTGAATGATTTCACTACATTCAGCCAGAGTTACAGATTGTGTCTAGTTTTTAAATGAGTACTTGTGGGGGTTTCTTTGCTCTTGTCCAGCTATTGAAGATCATGGCTGATGAGAAATTTGTTGATTTAGTTTGGGCTTGTTACTGAATTCTGTTTATAGGTGTGATGTTTTTGTTTTGTCCATCACATTTGTGTATTATTTAACTTTTATGACCCAACCCAAATCGCTTTTATGAAACAGGCCCCTGGTTCACACACACAGCCATGAGACTTTCAGTTTGTAGACACAATACCAAACAGCACAGAACAAAACAACAAAGGCCTGGATTTCCAGCCCCTTTTTAAAGGCAGACGGCAAGTATTAATTGATAATCAATTATTCGGTTGACATCTAGCTACCTACTGCACATTCAATTTCGATCAGGCAGGGAGGGAAGTCTAACGTCCCAACCCTGCCATATCCAGTACACACTTGTGTTTACAAAATAAACACATTTTACTTCTAAAATGGAAATATATATATATGAAAATTAAAATTTTTGTTGATAAGTTTGTGACAGGCTGGCGTTGCGGTGACGACAGGCCAGATGCCTGAACAGAAAACACACAGGCAGTACTGCAGTTGAAAATATGTGTTGTGAGCTGTTTATTAATTATATAAAAATAAATAAAATATGTAAACAAAAAATAAACACTGCTCACAGAGCTAAACAAAAGTTTATAAATAAAACAAATCACAAACACAATAATCCTTAAATTCCAGCTGGGCAGTAGTCTTCACGGATCCTACAAAATAAGTTTCGGTTTTGTTTTTAAATTTCTCTCTCCTCTCCTCTCCTCTGAACACGTTCCTCCTCTGAACACCCACCCAGAGGGGAGAGAGCTGCAGGCTTTTATGCAGGTGAATCTCCCGTTTAGCAACAAATTAATCACTTAATTAATTCGGGAGATGTCCACCTTCTGCACAAGGCTTTTTTTACTTAATTATTCCTGGCAGAGGACAAGCTGTTACCTTGCCTCTCCCAGAACACACTCACATAAAAACAATAAGAAAACAAAACGGCGGTTCGCCGTCATATATGAATTCATAAATAAATCATAATAAACAAATACAAATACGACACAGGGGCAGAGGGGGAGACCCTGTTCCAAAAATAAACAAAACAATACATTTAAACAGCAAGGCTTTCCTACTGCCCTGCTACAGTTTATGATTAAGAATTGCATATTTTTGCAATTAGCATCTTTTGCATACAAACAAAAAAATGCTCATCTCATTATTGGATTATTCGTTGTATACAATGTTTCACATTGGCATATTTTTACGTTATATTAGTCTAGTTGAAAAATTTCAGCAGTTGCTATCATGTTTTTTTTTTTTTTTTTTTTTACTTATTTACATTACTACTAAAAAGCAAACACAACTTTGTCTTTTTTATTGTGAAATTGCAAAATTAAACAGTTTTTCATGTTTTATTAATTGTATCCTGATTTGTCTCATATTGCAACCCATGTATCTAGGTTAGTATCATATCATTGTGAATCCAAAAGGTACACAGTCCTAGCAGTATTATGAATGAATTTATATTGGATTATTCCAAATAAATGTAGATGTTTAAGATAAAATTAGGCCATACAAAGGACATCATTGTTATTCTCTCTCCTATGTACCTTATCAGCTCTTTGAGTTAAGAAACAGAAAAGCCCAAAAATGCCATGTGACTGTATACTTCAAATATGACTGAAAGTAAGGAAAAATCATGCTTCAGGAAAATAACATAATTTATGTTTTGCTCAGAACAAACCACAGTGTCAAATGGATGATGAACATCAGAAGTGAATTATTAACACAGTTTTCTTACACAATATTGTAATGGTGCTGTGGTGCTATGGGTGCTTTACCCAAAGGGAGAGGCAGACACTGAAGCTCTTTTAAAAGGAGTTAAACCAGAGTTAAACTGTTTGAATAAAGTGGCAGTGCAAATCCCTGGGTCATTACACAGCTACCCCCTCAGAGCCCATCAGATCCATATGACTCTAACTCTCTTACAACCCAGCTGTCTCATGTTACGTTACCTATTGTGACAGTACATAACATAATAGCAGTGCTGTACTAATGCATTAGTTTTCAAAACTGAACATAACACATAGTACCTTTTTTTTTTCACTGCAGGTTACATAAACTAATAGTGGTACGTTATTTTGACAAAAGTTGAAAAACAAGACTTTTTAAAGATTTTGAGCAAAATGTCAGGACACTGGGACCTTTGATGGAAACCGGTACCTCTGGTCACCATTCCCAGCTACTGGGATAATCATGGGTGAAAGCAGGGGCAAGAGAGGACAAGGGACTGCCAGGCAAGGGCAATCGGTTGTCCTCTGGGAGGTAGTTGGACCCTGTAGACCACCTTGTCGATCCTCTCCAGGACAGCAGGACCAAAGCCAGTGGCTGTCGAGTTTGGCCAGTGGCTCTTCTTCCGCTGGGGGCTGTAGACCCAAACAAGCTCCCCATCCTCAAAACACCTACCTGGGTGTCATAATCAATTGGTCCCTGGCAAAAGTGTGGGCCGCCTCCACATCTCTGTGAACGCAGAGACTCGAAATTGCAGCCATGGTCGCTATGGAGCCCTTGGGGACCCCAAACTGGCTGGAAAAAAGGGGTATGCTTCATGCCACTTTGTGAAGTAGTCCAGGAAACTGCTCAAGGCACGGTCTTGATCATCCTGAAGTGCCCGGTACCTGGAGCTCCATGGTCTGCCCTCAGCAACACTTCCTTCAGAGCTCGGGGGACAACCACCTGCCACCATGCTTCACCAGTAGCCGGCTCCTAACATTGTGCACTACTGGACCATCTGGGAGGCTCAGGCCTGCAGAATGGTGCACCACTTCCTACGAGGTAGGTGATTGCTGGTTCTCCAGCCACTGGAGGAGGGTCTGGAGGTCCACATCCTGCTGGTGCCACCACTCCCCAGCATTGACAGTTGTCAGCTCCCTGCAGGTGACCACCTGGCCCAGCTCAACTCCGCTTCGGGGCTCCACTCCTCTCCCTGATGCCTCAACGCCCCCTCTTGAGCCTCCCTCTTGGTTCAGTGCCCACAGCCATCTGTACTGCAGGGACAGTGGGTCAGAGTGTCCGTATTAGCATGGCAAACTCCAGTCCAGTGCTGGATGGTGAAGTTGAAGGGCTGGAGTTGCACGATCCAGCGAATGACCTGTCCGTCCAGTTCTCTAAAGAAAAAATACTTCTTACAGGCATTATTATAATTTAGATAGGCATGATAATGGCTCCGGCTCTTTAAAGATGACTGTCTATGGCTTTCATAATTCTATTATTTTCCATTTCCCCATTAAAATGTGATTAGGTTTTGGAAACCTTTATCCTATTAAATTGACAGCAAAGCTGCAGTTTAGAAAACATATTCTCTAATTTCATTTTGTCTGGACATCAGATCTCCTGAGCAGCTGCCAGCTTCACACTCTGTTGAATGATCAAAGTTCACATGTTACTTCCCTATAATCCTGAAAGGTTATTTTTTTCATATATATATGCATAGACATCTAAATTTAGAACCTGGCCTTTATTGTCTGTGTGTATTTTAAACATGTGATATTAGAAATTGTGTTTATTGCATTGAAACAGATGGTTGTTTATATGACCTTTAACAGCCCAGTTACTGTATAAAAGAAAATTAAGTTTCAGGACACAGGCATATCAATTAAAACAGAAACAAATATAGCACAATATATTTATTTATATATTAAGAAAATAGACTGCTGAACAACATATCTATCACAAAGCAGTTTGAGCTTTTTACTCTTGAGTAAAGGTGTAATTTGTTTTTCTACTCACAGATGCTTGTAATGGGGGATGCGTTCATTTGCTTTCAGGTCAAATGGAAAGCTGGTGCAAGATAATAATGTACAACTTGGCCACATACTGTAAAAAGGATAGCAAGAAGCAGCTGCATGCAAGCAATGTGTTTTGCGGGTACCCACTCAGACAACGTTGGACCCTAGACTCTCTTTCTCACCCAGTTTAGAAAGGGTGTGTCCAGGCTGTGTGCAGATGTGATGACAGAGTAGGCATTTGTGCCTGGGCTCCTACACATTACACCTTTGTCCTGAATGTCGTGGAACCACAGGGGCAGTTCATCGTGTGCCTCTGCTTTTCTGTTTGAGGACAATTATACGCCTCACAGTTGCCTTAGTATGTCAGATTCAGAGAAGAATAATTGTTTTCCCACCACTTAAATGTTGGAGTTTTGAAACTTGCTGCTTCAATGTAGTTTCAAACTTCCTAATGAATACACTGACAAGCCAGAAAATAAGAAACCTGCTGCTACCAAAGCCAATAATGCTTAGTTCCCGATGCATTGTTTCAGTGGAAACAGGTGTGTCTTGTCCAGCATTAAAGGTTTCTGTGATTTGGGCCCCTGTAACTGCTGTAGTCTATTGTTGAACTGGAGTTTTCCAGTGGTGTTGCGAACATGACGGTTTTATCCAAACAAAGCCTGTCAAGAAAAAAACAGAAGGGAGACCGCATCAAAACAAGAACAACAACTCAGGTAAGACAACCATTAAATGTATTTATCTAAATGCTAGAAGTATCAGAAACAAAATTCTAGAACTTGAAGCTACTGCACTAACAGGTAACTATGATGTGATAGGTGTTACAGAAACGTGGTTGTCTGAGAGTGATGGGGACGAATATAATATTTGTGGGTATACACTGCATAGGAAAGACAGGCAGGACAGAAGAGGAGGAGGGGTAGCGCTATACATAAGAAACAGTCTTGAAGCCCAGGTGTTAAACCTGGACAAAGAAAATAAAACCGAATCAATATGGGTCAGAATAACAGACAAAAATTCAAAGGGCATAATAATAGGAGCATGCTATAGACCGCCAGATTCAGACGGTGAGCACAATAATCTGTTATACAATGACATTAGAAATGCGTGTAGCAAAGGAGAAGCCATACTAATGGGGGATTTCAACTTCCCCCAAATAAAATGGGAAAACCCGGTGGGTAGCATGAAGGATGAAATAGAAATGGTGGAAATGACAAATGACTGCTTCCTAACACAATTTGTCAAGGCATCGACTAGAGGGGAGGCATGCCTTGATTTAGTCTTTTCAAATAACGAAGATAGAATAACTAAAACAGAGGTCAGAGAACCACTGGCAAACTCAGACCACAACATGGTCTCATTTGAAGTGTTTTTCAAATCCCCAAAAGTAATGACTAAAGCTAAGGTTTACAATTTTAGAAAAGCAAACTATGAAGGTATGAAACAGAGATTAACAGAAGTAGATTGGAGTAAAATAGAGAAAACACCCACAGAAGAAAATGTAGTACTAGAGGCGCAAAACAATTATATCCATAAAGTAGACAAATCTAAATGTAAAACTAAATTGCCAAAATGGTTTAATAGATCAATTTAAAAAAATATTCAGCGAAAAAAGGCACTTTACAGAGCAATAAAAAAGGACCAAAAAGAAAGTACACAGAAAGAGTACACAGAACTGCAAACGCAAGTCAAAAAGGAAGTTAGAAAGGCCAAGAGAGAAATAGAAATGAACATTGCTAAGGGAGCTAAAACCAATTCCAAAATGTTTTTCCAATATTACAACAGCAAGCGAACATTCAAAGAGGAGATTAAATGTTTAAGAGATACAAATGGCAAAATCGTAGATGAAGAAAAAAAAAATAGCAAATATATTAAATGATTACTTTTCACAAGTTTTTACAAAGGAAGATACTGACAACATGCCCCACATGTCATCCAGTTCCTATCCAGTTTTAAATAACTTTAGCATAACTGAGGCAGAAGTGTTAAAGGGACTAGGAGCTCTTAAAATAAACAGATCCCCTGGGCCGGATGAGATCCTCCCAGTAGTACTCAAAGAAATGAAAGAAGTAATTTACAAACCGCTAACCAAGATCATGCAGCAGTCTCTTGACACAGGGGTGGTACCGACAGACTGGAAAATTGCAAACGTAATACCGATCCACAAAAAGGGAAACAAAACTGAACCAGGTAACTACAGACCAGTAAGCCTGACTTCTATTATATGCAAACTTATGGAAACTATAATAAGATCCAAAATGGAAAATTACCTATATGGTAACAGGGTCCTGGGAGACAGTCAACATGGTTTTAGGAAAGGGAGATCGTGTCTAACT
This sequence comes from Polyodon spathula, assembly GCF_017654505.1. NCBI lineage: Eukaryota > Metazoa > Chordata > Actinopteri > Acipenseriformes > Polyodontidae > Polyodon > Polyodon spathula. The sequence goes on from NC_054536.1 coordinate 71,524,021, forward strand.
AACTTGCTTGATTTTTTTGAGGATGCAACATCGATAATGGATAATTGCAAAGCATATGACATGGTTTATTTAGATTTCCAGAAAGCTTTTGACAAAGTCCTGCATAAAAGATTAATTCTCAAACTGAATGCAGTAGGGATTCAAGGAAATGCATGTACATGGATTAGGGAGTGGTTAACATGTAGAAAACAGAAAGTACTGATTAGAGGAAAAACCTCAGAATGGAGTGTGGTAACCAGCGGTGTACCACAGGGATCAGTATTAGGTCATCTGCTATTCCTAATCTACATTAATGATTTAGATTCTGGTATAGTAAGCAAACTTGTTAAATTTGCAGACGACACAAAAATAGGAGGAGTGGCAAACACTGTTGCAGCAGCAAAGGTCATTCAAAATGATCTGGACAAGATTCAGAACTGGGCAGACACATGGCAAATGACATTTAATAGAGAAAAGTGTAAGGTACTGCACGCAGGAAATAAAAATGTACATTATAAATATCATATGGGAGATACTGAAATTGGAATCTATGAAAAAGACCTAGGAGTTTTTGTTGACTCAGAAATGTCTTCATCTAGACAATGAGGGGAAGCTATAAAAAAAGCTAACAAGATGCTCGGATACATTGTGAAAAGTGTTGAATTTAAATCAAGGGAAGTAATGTTAAAACTGTACAATGCACTTGTAAGACCTCATCTTGAATGTTGTGTGCAGTTCTGGTCACCTCGCTATAAAAAAGATATTGCTGCTCTAGAAAGAGTGCAAAGAAGAGCAACCAGAATTATTCCGGGCTTAAAAGGCATGTCATATGCAGACAGGCTAAAAGAATTGAATCTGTTCAGTCTTGAACAAAGAAGACTACGTGGCGACCTAATTCAAGCATTCAAAATTCTAAAAGGTATTGACAGTGTCGACCCAAGGGACTTTTTCAGCCTGAAAAAAGAAACAAGGACCAGGGGTCACAAATGGAGTTTAGACAAAGGGGCATTCAGAACAGAAAATAGGAGGCACTTTTTTACACAGAGAATTGTGATGGTCTGGAATCAACTCCCCAGTAATGTTGTTGAAGCTGACACCCTGGGATCCTTCAAGAAGCTGCTTGATGAGATTTTGGGATCAATAGGCTACTAACAACCAAACGAGCAAGATGGTCCGAATGGCCTCCTCTCGTTTGTAAACTTTCTTATGTTCTTATGTATAAAAAAAAATGTTGTTGAACCTAGTGTGGCTGAGTCTAAAATTCTAGTTTCTTTTGACAACTTAAATACAGCAAGAATATTTTGTAGGAACACAGGCACAAAATTCCCAAAGTAAGCAATTTAAACTTATTTCAAATGTTTCTGTTAGCCAGATAGTGAAGACAGGCAATTTTTTTGTTTGTTTCATGTCTCTCTTCTTCTATTTCATTAGGTTGAGTTTCCATCAACTGTGTATGTCTAGCAGTGTTTTCTTTCTTTTCACTGAAGGGTTTTCATCTTTTATGTGTTTGTGGTGAAAATTGTCTAGTTACATGGGCCTGAACACTCACTAAACAATCAGCACAACACACACATATATATCTGTTGTAACAAAGCTTGCAACTCTCCATGGTTCATTGCCCCTTTACAAGCAGGACCCAGCACACAGAAATGGAACTTTTCTTAATATCACATAAAAACCAAAAAATAAACAAAACAAACACCTAGCTCTTAGAGGCACTAACTGCACAAACACAGGAACCTGGCTGAAACAGGACAGCTAAGCGGTTTACCTGTAACACACACTTTTTTTTTTTTTTTTTAAAACTACGATTGACCACACCTTCAATCGGGCTCCTTTACACCACAACAGCCCTGAACAGACTGGCTGCATCTTTTAAATACCCTGCACCTAGCTCTAATTTATAATAATCACCAGGTGTAGGGGATAATTAACAATAAAACAATTAATAGAAATGTGTATTCTCACCTGTTTTTGGCAGGGAGGATATTAACCCCCTCCCTGCAGTTTATAATCTTAACAATGTAACTGTAGCACTGCTATAATAATTTTTATAATAACTCACATACACATACATACATGCTCCACATGTAAGTCAGTTGATGGAAGAAATCATTGTTGAGAGTTGATACTTCGAGAGTTTAATAAAAACAAATATATATATTAGTTCAAAAAGAATTAATGTTTTCAAAAGCAATTTTATTTAGCATGTAAAGAAGTTATTAAATAAAAGGAACTGCACTTTTTTCATTTCCTGCTACAGACAGCAAGTTTTTTCTGACTAACCCCGACAACTTTTTTTTTTTTTTAAAACAAGACCCAGTGTCCAATTTCTTTGTAAATTGGGGATTGTTTTTTAAGTTATGACCTGGCAATTTTCTAGCCCAGAACCACTACAGTTGCCAAAATTGAATGATTTGTAAATCCTGCTTCACAAATGTTAGCCATAATTTTCCCTAAGGATATTTCCTCTCACAGGCCTGTTTTCATACAATTGGAGGTAAAGTGTCCAACGTCATCCAGGCCCTGTTTTGCATTGCATGGTTTTCTCAGTCAATCGGGAAGCCCCTTCCCACGTACCAACCCAAAATAAAAACAGACAGGCTGTAGGCAATCTTCAGGCAAATAAAATATATATATATATATATATATATATATATATATATATATATATATATATATATATATATATATATATATTATATATATATATAAAGTAAAGTTGTGGTATTTTTGCTTTTTTGTTTTTTTCATCATTTTTAAACATCCTGGTGAGATATTTTCTATTTAACTCTTTCCAGGTCAGGTTTAGACTGCTATTCTGGAATTCTGAGCCAGGTTTTCTTTTTTTTTTTGTAATTCTGAAAGAAAATGCAGTACATTTGTTTTTAGAGTAATAATTAATGGTTCAAAATGTTTTTTTTTTGTTTTGTTTTTTTTAGTTTCCCAATAACAATGCAAACGTTTCGGTAAGTGTTTGACTATGACTGTAAATAAATAAACAAACAAATAAATAGTTAGGCCAAAAATTTGTTTTAAGTTGTGTGCCATTTTTCAAAACATGGTGCCACGCAAAGTGGAATGCTTCAGCAAGGTATGCATTGGTTTCCGTCGGCTCTCACCTTCTTGACTTGCCCAGCTGATGTCGGTGACCACAACTCATATTGCACACTGCACTGTCGAAACACTGCATTGTTCTCTTTGGAGAGGATGAGATTAGGGAAATGACGAGCCGTCAGCCTCACAAGATGCACTCATACATTTTCGGTGCATTCCTCTCACTGTGACGTTATTATTTTAATATCATTGCAGTTCTGTAAAAGCTTGTGCACAGCAATTGAATGCGTAATTACGTCTTGGTAGTGTCAAAAAAAACCCAAAAAAACACAGCATTTGCAACAAGTCTAGCAAGTTTACTATACTACAGGAATGTTACAAAAATATTTATTCCAAACATATTACAGTATCTTGGAATGTAAGTTATATTAATGTACGAAGAAGTTTTTTTAGTTTTTTTTTAGTTTTATTTTAAATTCAGCGACAGCTGCAGCTTCACGCATTGCGTCTTGTTAATACTGTACCACCTAACCTTCACCATCTGTGAAACTCAATGCAGAAATCCTGGCCAAAAACATCATAATAACAATAAGAATAATTAGGAAAGGACTTGAACAAGCTAATTAACATTTTCACGAGAAACTCATGTTTACATGTGTAAGTGGTTGGTGAATTCACAAGCTTTTCCTAGACTCTCACAAGAAATGGAGACACTCACGGTAAAATACTGAGACACAATACTCTGGGACACTTTCACACACTTTCCTGCCAAATTTCATGTGCATTGCAATTTCATGTGAAATAATCACACATGTAAACTGACCTAATGTGTCCACATTAAAAATAAATAAATAAATAAATAAATAAGCAGCATCCCAGAATGTTTTCAGCTCTTTATTTTATCTTTTTTTTTTAATGGCATAACTTCAATACAAATTAGAAGGAATATTTTTGCTTGATGTTTTGATTGCAAGTCTTTTTGTAACAATGTACACAACAGTTCTTGTTGTAAATGTACATTTGTCTTTTGTCGCAGCTTGTAAATGTGTTCGTCATCCCCTTTTTTTAAAATACAAAAAGTATTATCACAGATTGAGTTACATGCTTTTTACTTCACTAGTTATTTCTGACTGCATTAGGATAGCTCAATTAGACAAGATAACTGGAGAAAATATGCAGATTAGATATCTTTAACAGTATTTTAAATGTATAGAACATATACAGTATATAACATATTACAGCATAGAAAATGTCATTGAATTATTGTGCTGAATGTTATCGGTCTTCTCTTTCCAGCCATGCTTGCTTGCTGTTGGAGTGCTGTTTTTTCAAACTCTAAATAAACCTGACACTGCGTACAGAGATTAAATTGCCATGGTACAGTAAATAATCGATCAGTAACGAGATGCAAACAGCTGATTGATCGATCTGTCAAGCTTACTACAGTAAAGTGCTGCCTTTTTTATTGAAATCTGTGTGAATGGCAAGGTAACGAGGTGTAGATTAAAAAGAGTGGCTACTATAGTATAAAGCAGTGCATTTTTTATTTAAATCTATGTGTGGCACATAATAAGATACATACAGCTGAGTTTGCCTGAAATGTATGAAATGCTTAACCTGGTATAAATGATGCCTTTGTTATGAAATCAATGGGAATGGCAAACAGTAATTTAAATGGCTGCCCGAAATAGCCCTGTACAGTGTAAGTGGTGGCAACTGTGTGTGTGTGTGTGTGTGTCTATATATATATATATATATATATATATATATATATATATATATATATATATATATATATATATATTGTGAGATAGCAGGGAGGGGGTTAAAATCCTTCCCTGCTAAAAACCTTGTGAGAATGCACATTTGGGTGTTATGGTGTTTAATTGGGTAATTGTTTTATTGTTTAGTAATCCCCTGCACCTGGTGGTAATTGTAAATTAGAGCCAGGTGCAGGGTATTTAAGAGAGGCAGCCAGCCTGTTCCAGGCTGCTGCTGAGAAGAGCCCGACTGTGTGAGTGAGCAGTCGTATTGTGTAAGGGTGTTTTTGAATGTTTGTGGCAGGTAAACGGTTTAGCCGTCCTGCATGATAGTTAGGTTTATTTTTAGTGAGTGCTCCAAATAGGAGCTAGGTGTTTGTTTTGTGTTGTTTCATTTTGTGTTTATTTCATTTTGTGTTTATTAAAAGTGCGCGTGAGCGCTGTTTCAGTAGAATCCTGTGTGTTGGGTCGTGATTCAGAAGGGAGAAGAACCCGTGAGAGCCTCTGTGGCAAGCAAAAAGGTGACAATATATATATAGTGCTGCCTTGCAAAAGTATTGAAACACCTGGCCAATTCTCTCGTATTACCGAATTACAAATGGTACATTGAAATTTCATTCTGTTTGATATTTTATTAACACTGAAACTCAGAATCAATTATTGTAAAGTTAGAGATAAAGAAATACAAATGCATAGATTAGGGAAAGGGTACAATAATATCCAAGTGTTTGGATATCCCAGTGAGCACAGTTGGATCAATAATCAGAAAGTGGAAGCTGCATCATACCACCCAGGCACTGCCAAGAAAAGGCCGTCCCTCAAAACTCAGCACTCAAACAAGAAGGAGACTTGTGAGAGAAGCCACAGAGAGGCCAACAATCACTTTGAAGGAGCTATAGAGTTCAGTGGCTGGGAGTGGAGTAATGGTGCACCAGGCAACCATATCAAGAGCTTTGCATAACAATGGCCTGTATGGAAGGGTGTCAGGAAAGAAGCCGTTACTCAAAAAGCACCATCTGAAAGCACGTCTGGAGTTTTCCAGAAAGCATGAGAGTCACCCAGCTGTGATGTGGGAAAAGGTTTTGGTCAGATGGAACCAAGATAGAGCTTTTTGGGCAAAACTCAAAGCGATATGTGTGGCGTAAACCTAACACTGCCCAGGCCTCAAGACACACCATCTCTACAGTGAAGTATGGTGGTGGCAGCATGATGCTGTGGGGATGCTTCTCATCAGCAGGGACTGGGTATCTTGTTACAATTGAAGGAAGAATGGATGGAGCAAAATACAGGAAAATACTGCAAGAGAATCTGCTTCAGTGCGCTAAAAAACTGAAGCTTGGGAGGAAATTCACCTTTCAGCGGGACAATGATCCCAAGCACAAGGCCAAAGCAACATTGGAGTGGCTCAAGAACATGTCCTACTCCTACAGTGGCCTACAGTGGCCCAGTCAAAGTCCTGATCTCAATCCCATTGAGAATCTGTGGCACTATTTGAAAATTGCGGTCCACAAGCGTGGTCCAACCAACCTGAACAACCTGGAGCAAATCTGCCAAGAAGAATGGGCCAAAATCACTCCGACACTGTGTGCAAAGCTGGTACATACTTACCCCAAAAGACTTAAAGCTGTTATTGCAGGTTTTCTACCGAATGTTTATAATTACACACCCCCACTTATGTAAACAATTTGTTCTATAACAGTCCATTTCTTTAGCTGAATTTTTTATAAATGATTCCTATCAGGGTCACAGTGGAATGTTATTACATAAAAACTCAAACTTTGTCAAATTTTTTTTTTGTATAACTTGTTTTGCTTTAAAACGAAGTCACATGGTAAACCATTAAGTCATTATACTCTCCTTTAACCAGTCCCAGGACTTATGAAGACGTTCCGTGCACACCATAGCATATATATATATATAGATATGATAATATATATATATATATATATATATATATATTATATATTATATATATATACACACATTTTACACCTGTATTTCAAAATTATGGTAATATCTGTAAATAAACCTGGACAACTACAACCTCTTGTGTGTCTCTCTCTGTTAGCAGATCCTTACTTACCCTATTACACTTGGTGTTAGAGTGGGATCCATTGCTGAGAAAAGGTGAGACCCCTGAGAGAGAGAGAAATGGAGGTCTCCAAGGCCTGGACCTCAGACCCAGGGACCCCTGAGTGGATGGAGTTGGAGGGGGGATACCTGGGGACTAACCATCAAGAGATCCTCCTCCATGTCTTCTGCCTGACCTCATAAGTCCAGCAGTTACATTGGACTGATGGAGGCCATGAATGCCATGGTTGGTGTAGTGGTGTAGCTGCAGGAAGACCAGTGCAGAGGGGTGCTCCTCCTGCCCAGAGCAGGATGAGGGGTGACTACTATCCCAAGATCTGGAAGAGTCACTTACACTGCCGTCCCAGGAGAAAGATCTATTGCCATTACTGTCCCAGGAGGAAGACATTGCTGAGTCTGGAGCCACCGTCCCTGAGAGAGGGGACTCTACTTCTGCCAAGATTTTCAGGGAGGACCTCTAGCAGAGGAGCTGAGGCCCCACTCTACCAGCATTTTTTGGTGGGACAAAGGCAAGCAATAAACTACCCTCAGCAGCCATTGTAAAATTAAGCTGACACACAGCAGTGTTTGCTGTCACTGGGAGCACCCTCCAGACAGGGGCTCCAAGTAGGGGCAATAGGAACATGGGACTTTAGGGGTAGGCCAGGGGTTAAACGGGCACCCCTTCATAAAAGCCCAGGCACAGGGATTAAATTGGCACCCTCTTACACAGCCCGTGGGTGAGCAAGGGGGTTTAAATGGGTACCCCCAGATACAGTATCCACCACTTATACCATCCAGGGTTATTGCAGGCAGCTGTTTATATCTGGCAAATAGTGTTTGTCATTCCCATTAATTTCAATAACAAAGGCATAATTTATACTGATTGTACAGCACTTCACCACAGTAATCATATCAGACATCTTTTAAGAATCAGCCACTTATAAGAATCAAATCATCTGGGACGGATGTAATTCTTATAAATGGAGTGCACTGTAGTTGCTAATACAGAAATGACATGGATGTTTATACAAGCACTTTCAAATAAACATAACTATAATAATTAAAATATCCCCAAAGTAATTGATTTGTACATCGATAAACATTTGCATCTGTCCATATAATATCATCAATTCTTTGTCTGCATTTCAAGCATTTCATGATTTTAATGCATTCTGCCTGGTCTTCTGTGTAACAGTGGCAGACCCCTCATTAACTGTCTCCAGACTGCAAATGCCTCAGGACCAATGCTGGTTCTACAGAACATAAAGTAGAGTATAAAGTACCTGAGGTTGATTGAGCATACACCTGCCCAGGAATATGTATTCACAAACTCCTGTAGCATTTCCTCATATTGTAAATGCCATACCAGTTATTGTAGTATCCTACTGCTTCTATCTGTATTTGTATATGTCTGTATGATAAACTTTGTCTATTTCACCACACACTATTATAATGAAAAAAGCATAGTATAAAATATAAAATCTAGAAAATTATACAGATAAAATATGAATACTTCCAAATAAACCTATTTCTAAAGTTTAGAATATCACAAAAGTAACTACATATATTAGATGTTTCCACTGTACAGAAACTTTGTTTTGTTGGTCGAAAAAAACTCATGAACCCATCTCTCTTCAGTTAGTGTTAGTGAATGTTTGTAAGAGAGGGACAGCAGCCAGGTGCTGAAGATATCAATCAAAAACATTATCTTCAAAGCAAACACATAGCCTGTCAATCAAGCTATGTAAGAAAACGCAGACTGGCTGGTTCGCAGAGGGCTTGGCTGTCTGTACGCGAAGTTTGGTGCAGTTTGATGATGGATTGTCATAGTTACATAGCTAAAAGGGGGCATAGCATAGAATCGAACAGAGACGATGGTGCCTGCAAAGGGGTTAAGACAACAGTATTAAGATCCGCCACTCTTAAGATCACTGAAATATACATGTTATTTGTTATTTAGATTATATTATTATATATATATATATATATATATATATATATATATATATATATATATATATATATATATATATATATATATATATATATATATATATATATATATATATATATATATATATTATATATTAATATAAGTGTACCCTACCTATAATAAGTGTACCTCACTCTGTACCCTACATTTACATTTAATGTATCTTTGCAATTAATTACAACACATACATTTACCAGAAATGTATCTGAAGGTGTTAATTTTATTTTATGTGGGGTGAATGTAGAGAAAACCCATTGTTAAAATGCCAGTTCACCGCAGTAATGACTCACCCACTGCTAGAGTATCTGTCTGCAAATACAATTAGCCTACAAAAAAATAAATCAACCTTTACATTTTAGCACTAATATATGTAAATTAATGCTTTGTCTTGTTCATTTTATCAAGCCACTTCAGTTTGAAATAATTGCTCTATAGTTCTGTCAATAGAACTATCCATTGTACATTTGCACTTCAAACACACCATTATGGATCTTTTATAAAGACCTAATTATAGTTTTGCTTAGATTGATCAGTGTTGATAAATGTTTTTGAGAACCTTTTTTTTAATCAAAATAGTTAAGATAATTTTAGGGTTTTTTGGAACCGAAAATAATTTTTTTTTAATGGAGTGTATAAAATAATAAACACGTACAGTACTGTGCAAAAGTTTTAGGCAGGTGTGAAAAAATGTTGTAAAGTAAGAATGCTTTCAAAAATAGACATGTTAATAGTTTATATTTAACAATTAACAAAATGCAAAGTGAGTGAACAGAAGAAAAATCTACATCAAATCCATATTTGGTGTGACCACCCTTTGCCTTCAAAACAGCATCAGTTCTTCTAGGTACACTTGCACAAAGTCAGGGATATGATTAAACAATTATACCAAACAGGTGCTAATGATCACCACTTCAATATATAGGTTTGTGGCAGAGCACAGCTCTGCTCTTTAGAAATTGGCAGGGATGGGGTTAAATTCCTCTACCTGCCTGGGTTCATTGTGTTCAGGTGGCTGGGGTTGATTAGATGATTAGTTTAATTAACGATCAATCAGCGCCCAGCCACCTGACATAAAAGGAGGCCTCTGTTTCTTATTTAGGAGGAGGGAGCTGAGGAAGCAGGTTGGTGTTTTGGTGTTTGTGATTTTTGTGATTTTTGAATGTTTTGAATCCAGTGAAGGCATTGCCCAGCCTGGAAACCTTTATTTTTGTGAGTGTATTTTTGCTTTATTTGTGTTTAAATTGCTTTGTTTTGGCCCTTGTTCCCTTTCATTTTTGTGTTTATAATAAATTTTTTTTTTTTTTTTTTTTTTTTTTTTTTTTTAAAACTCCAGACTGTCTCTGGGCCTCTATCCACTCACCAGCCTGCCACAAGGTTGAAACACAGTCATTAACTGAAACAGAAACAGCTGTGTAGGAGGAATAAAACTGGGTGAGGAACAGCCAAACTCAGCTAACAAGGTGAGGTTGCTGGACAGTTTACTATCAAAAGTCATACACCATAGCAAGACTGAGCACAGCAACAAGACACAAGGTAGTTATACTGCATCAGCAAGGTCTCTCCCAGGCAGAAATTTCAAGGCAGACAGGGATTTCCAGATGTGCTGTCCAAGCTCTTTTGAAGAAGCACAAAGAAATGGGCAACGTTGAGGACCGTATTCACGGTGGTCGGCCAAGGAAACTTACTGCAGCAGATGGCTCCAAAATCATTGATTGGCTCCAAAATTATTCTGCAGCATGACAACGACCTCAAACATACAGCAAAAGTCATTAAGAACTATCTTCAGCGTAAAGATGAACAAGGAGTTCTGGAAGTGATGGTATGGCCCCCACAGAGCCCTGATCTCAACATCATCGAGTCTGTCTGGGATTATATGAAGAGAGAGAAGCAACTGAGGCTGCCTAAATCCACAAAAGAATTGTGGTTAGTTCTCCAAGATGTTTTGGCCAACCTACCTGCCGAGTTCCTTCAAAGACTTGTGCAAGTGTACCTAGAAGAATTGATGCTGTTTTGAAGGCAAAGGGTGGTCACACCAAATATGGATTTGATGTAGAATTTTCTTCTGTTCACTCACTTTGCATTTTGTTAATTGATAAATATAAACTATTAACATGTCTATTTTTGAAAGCATTCTTACGTTACATCATTTTTCACACCTGACTAAAACTTTTGCACAGTACTGTACATTATCAGGTTTGAAAATGAAGTTATATATATATAAAAAAACATAGAATTTATATTATAAACCTCACATATTTTCTCAGACTATCAAGTTCTGGGTAGAACAGTAAATGCCCAAGAACTGTAGAGTCTCAGGCTGAAATAAGCTTTCACTTAACAATGTTAATTGGTAGAATGAGAGTAGTTGGTAGGTACTGAAAATATAGTGGTCCTTGCTTTGATTTTTAACTGCCACAAAGAACGACGATAACAGTGCATTTGTGAATGCCTTCTAATTTTTTGTAGCCATTAGCATGATTCAAGGGGCAGGAGCTAGAGCTCCTCCCTTGTTCAGTCCTGCCAATAATCTCTGCCAATATCCCTATTTAGACTTTAAGTCATGCCCTCGTTCTCTGTCTTGCATTTTTCGTTTGCGTGCCACTACACTGCTGACAAACGGTGTTGACCATTCTACCCTCAGCACTTCTGGACAAAGTTTTCTCGCTCCGAATTCTCAAATGCTGAATCTGAATTCCAAAATGGGCGATCTGTTTTCGTTTGTGTATCGCTACACAGCCCTGCAGACTCTGACTTAATCATTTAAATCCAATTATCAATGTCGATTTGAAATTACTATTCACCCACTGCTTTTTTCCTTCTTTTAAGAATTTAATTTTCACCTCTGTCTGGTGCTGCAGCCACCCAGTCACCAGCCTGAGCTCCCGACAATCTAGCCACGTTACCCAGGTTCCCTGTCGTCAGTGCTTGGTCCCTTCAGAGAGGCACCGAAATGTTGGCCAACCCGCCTTTCAACTCTCATGCAAGAGGAGACTCAGATGGACAATGTGGGACATGTGGGAAGGTGGTTGGGTTCTAAAGGTGGGTGGTGGGGGTTTGCCTTTGGATGACCATGTGTGCTGTGCACAATGGGAGGGATATGTGACAAGGCAGAAGCCCTGCACAGGTAGATGGTGTGGTTTTTGTAGCTGTGTGAATACAAATGATATACACCACCCACTCGATATATCGCGGGTGTCAGGGTCCCAAATATTTTGTCAAAGAAGTTTGACAGGGCTACATCCAGCTTGGCACGGCCTTACTGTAGAAAGTCATGCCACAAACAGCATTTTCACTGCTTAAGTCTCATCAGCATAAGGTGCGTCTGCCGGACACGTTTCCATGTAAAAAAAAAAAAAAAAAAAGTTTTTTTCAATTGTACAATATAGCATGTCAAAGGTGCATGTTATGTGCTGCTACATCATATAAATAATGACTGGAGAGAGAGTGACAACTTTCTAAGCTGTGTGTAAACCGGCCATTATTTGATGACCATTACATTTGTCTATATGAAAGCATTATTTTCCTTAGATAATTTCATGGATAATCACAACATTGCAGGATAAGCAAAATAACTTCATAATGCAGTAGTTGTGTACATTTTCAACAATAAAAGGTTTGCATGCTAATTATTTGAATGCATGGTGTCTGGACATTATGTGCTTGAAACAACAATCCAATATCTCCCAAATGACTGCTCCAGGCTTTTTTACTCATGGATTGTCTGCATAATAAACAATAATTTACTGTGGACTTCTACTTAACATGCATAATTTGTTATAATACCACTGCTCCACCTCTAACTCCACACCACAGCAGGAATAATGTGATCATGTAAAGCATCTGGACAACTTTTAAATTGAAAAGGGTAAGAAATATATTGCATTGTGTGGAAACGGTGTGACATGCATACTGCTCAAATTTTGTTCCTCCAATAGATGTAAGCAGTACGTACAACACAGTGATTACAAAAATCTGAATAAGTAACAGGGAGAGTACATTTGTCATTGGTTCTTAAGGGGTTCATGTTTGTTCTTATTTTTTTTCTGGAAGTTGTTCAGTCATTTTAAATTTGATGTACCATTGTGAATGTGAAGGGCTTGTCCTATTACTCATGCTGTAAGTGGTGGAATTATAGCCCACTGGATATTACCTGCACTATATAGTATAATAACACAACCACTCCATCTGTAAAGTGGCTTTTAATCAAATTAAACCAATTATGCTGAAATATGGATGTATGTGGAATGATACCATTATCCTTAGTTTTGTTTAGCACAGTATGAGGTTTACCACATTGACTATAAAAAAAGTTGAAGTGGACAGTTACAAAACAGAAAAAAAAGCCAAATGATGTAAGCAGGGGTGTCATTTGCTGTGGAGCAGGGTGAAGGCAGTTGCGCCCCCCCCCCCCAGACAATCATACTGCATTATGTCTTTCACTTTTTGACCCCCCAGACACATAATATAATCACATATAAGATGGTTGAAGTTTTCTTCACAAACTAATAAAACATTTTTGTTCATTGTTTTCTATTCTATCCTGGATCTGGAATGAAATTGGCCACGGTTGCCATAGTGATGTAATTTAATTGCTCACGTGCAGTCTCAAGGCATAGGTGTCATTCATTAAATTTTAATTGATAGTTCATCATTGTCCAGTGATTATATCGACAACATAGAATTGCATTACAGTCTATTTCTATAATAATATTTTATTATTGATATTATGATGAGTCAAAAGGAAATGTCAGATATGTTTGCCACAGCAAGTGGAAAACAGAAGAAATTAAACACAGCGAGACAACAAGGAGGGATTCACTTACGGAAAAACTATTAATATTGCTTGTACCCAGGTACAATTATTTAGACATGCTCTAAAGCAAATGAGCCATAGATTTGAAAACAAGATTTAGTCTGGTGTAGGGCTGTGCTGTGCGTTTTCAGGTTTCAGTGTGACACTATCTTGATTTTAGATTCTTGTCATGTCTTTAAATTCCGGATTTCTTAAAAAAAAATATATCATTCACTGCCCATCATTTGCTTGATCTGGGTAAATTAAATTATTAATAGTATAATGTATTGCACATGTAACTCACAGAATGTCATTTAAATACTCAAAAAAGCAGAGCGCCACAGTTCTCTCATTTTAGAATGGTTCTGGAATGCATAGCTGCTCTGTAAACTCATCGTTGTCTTTTTCACAGTGGATCGACAGAAAATGATATTTAAGGTGGCACACTACAGTATTAGATACATTCTGGTTGAAATGTAGTATTATATATTACTGTTTTAAAAAGTCACATTGCTTAAATGTGCATTTATTAGGAAAAAAATTATTACGCAATGTTATACATGAAAATCAGTGGATTTATTTTTCTAAAATATTTTCACCATTCAAATATTGGTATTAGTTCTGCAAATTAAAGGGTTTTTTTATACATGAAAAGGTTCAAAACATACCTGTGTACAGCTACTAGAGATGAGAGACTGAGCGATCTTTTTGTTATTGTGGTCAAATGGACGCTCTAAAATAAAGTTAAACTGCTTTCTTACCCCAGACTCTTTGTAAAGCCCACACAATACAGTTCTCAAACGATAAAAACAAAAAAAAATATTGTACTGCTATTTGTTTAATGTAGCTGTAGTTACAGTATTTAACTGTGAAATGTTTACATACGGGATATCGGAAGCTGGCAGCAGAACAATTAGGTTAAAACACAACATTTTCAGTGAAAACAACGACGATAACGTTACACACTTTAATACAATAAAATGAGACTTAGTGGAACAACATTTTCAAGTTTGTTATAAACCAGTGCAGTGCTTTAAAGATACTTGCATTGCGCATTTTGTATGATATATTTTATGGCTAAGAACAATGTTGACAAAGCACAGCACACTATCTAGTTGTAAATTTCTGGCTTTTTTTTTCTCATTTATGATGCAATTTGGGAAAGAGAATGATCAATGATCAACACAAGCATAGCAAATTTGGATGCATTTGGGTGAACTGAAATCAAAAAGAAGTTAGGGAATTCTTACTACTTTGGTGTCTCCGTGCACATCGTGTACCAGCACTGAAATCATAAATCACACAAGCTGGACCTCTACACACCAGTGATGAGCACTGATAGCCAGTAAGAATGAGTGGGAGAGCCCCTGGGGTTTAACTGGGTTTCAAGTTGTTTGTTAACATGTGGAGACATGACATATGAGTAAATTTTGAGTGTACTGCATTGCTATTGCTGTATTTAACTGGAAAAAAAAAAGCTTTACTAATTACATGTAAATTAAGCTCAACTGTCATGTTAGGAGTATACACTGATATGTATTTCTCTGCTCAAATGACTGTAAACATAAAAAATGTATTTATTTAACCATGTTAAATGGACATTACTGTAGTTTCAGATGTTGCAGAAGTGTATGTTTTATCAAAGGTTTTTTATTTGGTCTGAGGTTGCCAACCACTGTACTTTAAATAGGCCTGTGCTGAGCAATGAGTACAAACGAATATTCATAGTGAGTATGGCAATTTTTCAGAGTACGAATAATACACAAATAATTTTAGACATAAAAACATTTATTAAATCAGCTCCTAGTTCCAATAGGGCTGTGACAATTGTCAGTCAAGTCTAAAGCCAATCCAGGGAGGAAAGAGAAGGGACAGCAGCCAAAATCTCAGCATGTTGCTTAAAAAAATTGTCAGGAAACTTTTTCAAGCAGCAAGTGATCATTCCTGCTGCATGCTCAAAAAATGGAGGAAATTGGACTGACTGGTGCTACACTAACAATTGCACTAAAGCTTTGTAACAGAAGGGGAAAGCACAGGCACAGTTGTGAGGACAAGGGCGTGAATCCTAAATCATGAGAAGCGAGGACCGTATCATAATCTTTTAAATGACCTACACTTCAGGTGTTGCAATTTTGTTCATATGGATCCAGACACTTGAGGAGCTGAAGGTACACTACAATGCGTCAGTATTTTAAAAGTATTTACTTGCATAGCCCACTGTATGTATTGTACTTTACACAACCAAAATATACTCAAACAAAAGTTTCATGTGATATTCTAAAATTAAGATGTTTTTGGGATATTCATTTGTTAAGTGTGTTTGTAGAATTATGTTTTTGCTTATGACTGCATGTGTACTGCAGGCTGGGTTTTGAGATGTGCATGTGTTTTTTATAGTATCCTTAACAAGCACCTATGTTTTATCCATATGGTTAAATAAATTTGGTCATAATGCAGTTATTTATTTATTTATTTTAATCTTTAGGATTCTGTAAAATTTTCTCAAAAGGTTAACATTGGTGCTGAAAAGACTGTAAAATAAGAATCACACTTTTATATAGGCTGGGTCCTGCCATGCAATCTATGTAGCTTTCTCCTTATTACACTAGCGATGTGACCATTTTAATTGCAGGAGAGACATCCATTGATCCCCATTGCTATGGTGATGTGGCACACATGAGCTGCAAACAAATGATCAAATTGTAGAGGGTTTTTTTTTATATATATATATACTACAGCTTTAAAACTGACATTTGGTCTCTGCTCAGAGAAAACTGTGGAAAGATTCTGAACCTTGAGCCTTTATCACCATGACTCATACATTGTGCTTAGATTTGCAGATATTGTTGAAAGGGGGAATTAATACAAGGAAACATGTTTCTGTAACCTTAGCCAGGCTATGTACTCATGCCAACTCTGGCACATAAGTGGTTGAGAAGCCATTGTTTGTGTAAAGAATACATTGATTAATAAAGCAAATACCTAATTCAGTATATGGACCCGTTAGTTCCATATTAATTATTTTAGTGGTTTGAGTTTACATAGATCATTTGTCATTTAAAAAAATATGTAGTTTATTGTTCCAAAGTGAATAGCCTGGATTTATATGCCTGTAAAAGGTCATGGTGGTGAAGCACAGTGGCAGGTCTGGAAATAAATTTGGCTAGTGTGGGAATATTCACATGGGCGATTAAAAAAGGTGGAAGACAGGATTGTGTTGGTCTTTTGCCTCAGCAGGTAAAAGAGAGACCCAGTAAGTGTGAGTGAGAGCTGACCAGCTGGTGCTCTTTAGAATGCTTAAAGTAGCCTTTCGACTTGATCCTGAAATAGCTTCTTCCCTCTGGTTTGCTTTAAATGCTTGGGACAAAGTAGTCATGGAGACTATATTGAGATAATGTTTTCTGTTCCTCTTTCCTGAAAGGAAATGGTTGCCACCAGCAATATAAGCCAACTCAGACATATCTATGCAACGACTACAACAGAAAGGTGTAATCCAGCAATATATTGAGGAGGCTATTTCCCACAAGGGGTTTCATCCTTTTTGGAAAGCTGCAAAATATTTTTTTAGAGAATGCAACATAAATAACTAAACCAGGCATTGGGATGGACATATGGTTTTACAAACCGTTAAACATTCTTTTTTTTGAGCCAGCCTCTAGGGTTGTTAGACACTTCTATGATATTATACAATATCTATAGAGCGGGGAATAATTTGGTTTCTGTGAAGATTCATAACTGACAAAGAAAGAAAATCTGTTACAAAGCAGTGTAAATGTTGACTAATGTAGGCAGTGAAATTGTGTTATTGTTGTAACAAATTAGGTCATTAGGAACTATTAAAATGTTTCATACTAAGGAGCAACTAATATTTTCAAGGATAAATTGTGGCAGTGTTGTTCAATTTGTAAATGACCCTAATAAGATTAATAATGTATTATTGTTTGTGTTATGGTTGTTGTTAGATTATTCAGATGTTGAAAGAAAACAAGTAATTAATAAATAATCGTAATCGATTTCTTGATTGTATTGTATTGAATGATTGTCTGAAAAATATTTTGCATTTAATAAATGAGCAAATTCAAACCCAATGGATATTAAAGATATACAGTATCCACCACTTGCACTGTACAGGGTTATTCGAGGTAGCCGTTTATATCGGATAAGTAGCGTTTGCCATTCCCATTGATTTCAATAACAAAGGCATTGTTTATACCGTGTCAAGCATTCCGTATATTTCGGGCGAACTTGGCTGTTTGGATCTCGTCATGTGCCATTCACATAGATATAAGAGATAGTGCTGACAAATAGAACAGAAACTGAAACACTGACAACACCTGAGGGGATGTCAGAGGAAGAATTCTCAGCTGTGCTACCTTGGCGACCAGGACGCTCTACCTGAAACAGACACTGATGCGTGCGTGCTGCACATTTATATAGTAGTAGTACCTCCACATGGCAGAAAACCCGTACTGGAAGAACTACACAGTACACACCCTGGTGTATCACAAATGAAGTCCTTAGCAAGCAGCTATGTGTGGTGGCCAGGTCTAGATGCCGACACTGAGAACAGAGTAAAGCAATGTAGACAGTGCCAGCAGTACAGGAAGATGCCAGTTGAAGCTCAGCTCCGTGTGTATTTTATGTATTATTATTATTATTATTATTATTATTATTATTATTATTATTATTATTATTATTATTATTATTATTATTATTATATATTAAATTGTGTTTGTGTGTGGATGGACAAAAGCTGTTTGTTGTTGTTTATCATTATTATTGGCCGGCAAGAAGCCGGAAGTATTGTTAATATTGGGCAAGGATGTGGTTACTTCCCCATCCTTAAATAAACCCATGGGAATGTGGCTGGAGCCTTAATGAGGTAAATTATTAAATGATAGTTAAAGCTCCAGCCACAGGAATAAAAGACCCACTCCTGGCTCATGAGGAGGGAGTATCGGAGGAGAGACAAGACGTGAGTCTGTGACTAAATTATCAATTGCTATAGTAATATACTTTTTGATTCCATAGCTGTCGGTTTTGTTTGGCCAATCTGCCCTTTTGTGTTTTGTTTAAACTGTTTATTTATTATAATTTAATAAAACTCTGAGCGTCAATAATCTTCAGGTTTAGCCCAGTAGCTTTTGTTTTTGCACTTCTTTCTGGTCTGTGACATCATCACCCACACCACTAAAGCTATCCTTTGTGACACTTCTCAACTGATGAATTTCACAAATTCACGTCATGTAACCGAATACAGTATGGTAAGACTGAACCCTACCACCCTTCATGAAATGGTCTTGCTGAGAGCCATGCAAATGATAGAAGTAGGTGTGAAAAAGCTGTCAGGTGGCACTGTGGTATCACTATTATCAAGATTTTTATTGGGATATTGCACAACACCACAAACAACAACAGGGACAACATCCGCTAAGCTGTTAGTAAAAAGATGCTGGAGAACACGACTGGACTTGTTATATCCTAACTTGGAGGGGCAGGTGAGACGCTAAAAAAGCACTCAGGAAACCAACCATGATCAACATACCAAGAACCACATGTTCAATGAAGGAGAACCTGTGCATGTGTGAAACTTTGGAAGTGGACCAATGTGGATAACGAGGATCATTTTAAGGGAAACTGGGCCATTATCTTTCCGCAGCCAGGCTGGAAATGAAATAGACCACAAACATGTGGATCACATCGGAGAGAGACAAGTACCTACTGAAGACTTGGAAAAGCAAGATTCAAATATACATGGACCACCCTTACCAACTCCTGCAGAACTGTCCAATGATACAACTGTGAGTAGACTACCTCCCTGTGATGGAGACACCAACTTAAGTCCTAATATAGTCGACATTGATGCAGACCCAGTAGATCCAGAACCGACTTGCAGAGAAGAGGTACGTTACTCCAAGCGTTCTCGAAGAGCACCAAAGAGACTTGATTTGTAAAGTTATAGTTTAGAAAATGGTTGGGGCAAGATATTGGGGCAGAATAATTCCCCTCACAACTACTTGGGGGTCGGGCAGTCTACCCCAAAACCTTCAATTAGATTTCAGTTTGAACATATCCATAAAGTGTTGTAAAAAAAGTTGTTGCAGGCATTATTTTTAAAAGATAGATAATAATCTTGAAGGGGAGGAAATGTAGTAATTGAAGTAGTAGTCCCTCGCCCCTGTCAATCACCTCATTAGTAAATGTGTTTCCACGGGTTTAAGATAAAGAGGTCAGGTTACGAGATGACAAAGGCATGTAGTGGCATACAGTGTGTGTTAATAAACAGTCACATTAACCATTGTTATCAGTGTGTCACACTTCTTTTCCAATATACCACACATTCATAAGGTTTTCTGACATATAGACAGGGTCGTGTATCAGAAGAAAAAAACTGAAATACAAGCAGAGAATACAAGCATCTCCTATCTAGTTCACTAAGCAATATTTAATTTTCCCAATAGCCTAAAGTGTTCTTAATGTTGCAAGAACAATTGTAAAAGGACTGTAGGAAGCATTTTGAAAGTGACACGGCCATACAATGAGATATGTCATTGAGTGCAGTCTTTTTTACAAAACACATCGTACCAGTATTTCCAAATAAGCAAATAAACACAATGAGAGAAAATGTATCAGAAAATTTGCTTAACAACCTTTTAAAAATCTGGCAGCACTTAAACAACAGGCCATAAACTTTAGTGATGGAGAAAAACAAAAATGACAAAGACTGCATTGACAGTTCCTAGCTTCCATCTTTCTTGCAACCTATCTCACCGCCCTGCTCATAATAGAAACTGGGCATAAGTATGTAATAGTTACAATGCCTTTCCTGCCCTACTAATTTTCTTAAATCAAGACCCGTGTTTGCTTAACAATGAGGCATAATTCGGAACACTGAGATTCATTCAGTCACTCTTATGTTGTGCATAGATTCCCAAGTGGGTCTGAAATAGAATGGATTAAAGGTTAGGGGTACGGCTGGGCTTGGGGGTAGAGCTAGGACAAGAGCTAGGGTTAGTGTTAGGGTTAGGGCTAGCACTATACTTATGGTTAAGGCTAAGGGCAGGTTTAGAGATTGGATTAGGGTTAGGTTAGAATTAGGGTTATGGTTGGGGTTAGGTTTAGATTTATGGTTAAATTTGGTGGGGGGTTGTCACAAAGACGGCCGAAGTGGGCGGCGTCAGAACCAGGAAAAGTAATGAAATACACAAAACACAGGACGGATGAAATGAAATGATGAAGACGCCTGTTGGCGCCGGTTTAATACAAAATAAAAGGTTTAAACAAACACGAAAAACACAGGACACGGCACTCTACGCCAAAATAAATAGACAAACAAAAACAGACTAAACTTAACAAAACGGTGCACGGACAGACACTGACAAACACGGTGAGCAGATACTTTCTATTATTATTATTATTATTATTATTATTATTATTACTACTACTATTATTTTCCTCCGTCTCCAATCCCGTTCTCCGCTCACCGAACACCCAACCACCAGTATGTGACAACGTGCATCTATATATACTATTGTGCTGGGATTCAATTACCAATTAATTATTCACTTGAATCCCAGCACGTGAATTAATAAAGTGCAATTCCCCGTGCTCACATATTATTACATTTTACTTGCACGTGAAGTGCTGTGCAATCCTCGTGCCTAAATACATATATACATTTTTAAACACTCGTGTTACACAGACCCGTTTATATCCCGTGTACCAATGTCTATACACCAACATTTAAACACACCACACGCAACACATAACAGATAATATACACAGGGGCGGGCACTTTGTCACATATACCCCCTCCTGTGCAAAGCACACATGGCCTCAATGGCCACCTCCCCCCTTAAAAGCCCAAAAGTCCCGCCCAAAGTCCTTGGCCAGGACCAGAGGCTTCCAGGGGCCCACAGGTCGTAATGCTGTCAGCAGGGTAGCATTCTCCTGCCAGGGTAGTCCTAGCAGCGGAAAGGCTGCTTGGGGTGTGGTCTCCTGACCTTCCCCCTCCTTCGGCGCCGGCAGCTCCCCTTGGTGGGGCTTCAACCACCGTTCTTCCTGCAGGGAAGAAACTGCAGAGGGAGCAGGTCTCCGGACCTCCCCCACGATCTCCGGCGGCGAAACTGCTGCTGGGGTTGGCGGTCTCCAGACCTCCTCCCCCTCCTCCGGCAGCGAAACTGCTGCTGGGGTTGGCGGTCTCCAGACCTCCTCCCCCTCCTCCGGCAGCGAAACTGCTGCTGGGGTTGGCGGTCTCCAGACCTCCTCCCCCTTCTCCGGCAGCGAAACTGCTGCTGGGGTTGGCGGTCTCCAGACCTCCTCCCCCTTCTCTGGCAGCGAAACTGCTGCTGGGGTTGGCGGTCTCCAGACCTCCTCCCCCTTCTTCGTGGCCGGCAGCTCCCCTTCGTGGGGTTCCGGCCACAGTACTTCCGGCTGTGATGCGGAGCGGCGGGCAACCCCAGGCGATGCAGAGCGGCGGGCAACCCCAGGCGATGCAGAGCGGCGGGCAACCCCAGGCGATGCAGAGCGGCGGGCAACCCCAGGCGATGCAGAGCGGCGGGCAACCCCAGGCGATGCATCCTTGGGCGAAGCGAGGCTGGCATCCTTGGGCGAAGCGAGGCTGGCATCCTTGGGCGAAGCGAGGCTGGCATCCTTGGGCGAAGCGAGGCTGGCATTCAGGACAAGCTGGGGTGCGGGTGTTGGCCCTCTTTTCGGCCACTGCAGCCGGGAGGTTCTTCCCCGTGCTTCCCTCAGCAGCCTATGCAAGGGCTGCTGAGGACCGCCAGCATCTAGTCCTGGTCCTTCTGGTGCAGGGAGAGGCAACTACTGCTCCTCTCCCCCTGATGGAGGTGGAGGCAGAGGAAGCTCCAGCTCCTCTCCTCGTGATGGTGGGGGAAGTGATACCAGCAGGCATTCACCCTCTGCTGGTGGGGGAAGTGATACCAGCAGGCATTCACCCTCTGCTGGTGGACAGGGACCCAGCAGGCATTCACCCTCTGCTGGTGGAAAGGGACCCAGCAGGCATTCACCCTCTGCTGGGGGACGGGGATCCAGCAGGCATTCACCCTCTGCTGGTGGAGGAGGCAGAGGCAGCTCCTGCTGCTCTGCTCCTGCTGGTGGAGGTGGCGGAGGCAGAGGCAGCTCCTGCTGCTCTGCTCCTGCCGGTGGAGGTGGCGGAGGCAGAGGCAGCTCCTGCTGCTCTGCTCCTGCCGGTGGAGGTGGCGGAGGCAGAGGCAGCTCCTGCTGCTCTGCTCCTGCCGGTGGAGGTGGCGGAGGCAGAGGCAGCTCCTGCTGCTCTGCTCCTGCCCATGGAGGTAGGAGCGGCGTGTAGTCTCCTGGTGGTGGAGGTGGGAGCGGCATGTAGTCTCCCCTTGTTACAGGGGACTGGTGCGGCTCTCCCTCGCTTGCAGGAGACTGGTGCGGCTCTGGAGACAGTGGTGGGTCCTCTGCCTTCCTCTTCCCCTTTCCCCTTCTCTGCCACCTCCTCACCTTCCTCTCCTGCGGCAGTTCCTCCTCTCCTTCCTGGTAGGGGCAGCGCACCACCGGGTGCCCAAACTCCCCACAGGCAAGGCACCAGCCCTGGTCCTCCAGACCACCGAGGAACTCCTCCAGGTCCTGGCAGCCATCTCTCCAGTCCCAGCCTTCCATGTTTTATTTTATTTTTTTTTTTTGTTGTTGCTGTGGTTTTTTTTTTGTTTTTTTGTTAAATTTTTTTTTTTTTTTTGACAAAACACCTCTCCTGGTCTGACGCTTGGAGGCGCTGTTATCCCACGCAGGACACCACGTGTCACAGAGACGGCCGAAGTGGGCGGCGTCAGAACCAGGAAAAGTAATGAAATACACAAAACACAGGACGGATGAAATGAAATGATGAAGACGCCTGTTGGCGCCGGTTTAATACAAAATAAAAGGTTTAAACAAACACGAAAAACACAGGACACGGCACTCTACGCCAAAATAAATAGACAAACAAAAACAGACTAAACTTAACAAAACGGTGCACGGACAGACACTGACAAACACGGTGAGCAGATACTTTCTATTGTTATTATTATTATTATTATTATTATTACTACTATACTTATTTCCTCCGTCTCCAATCCCGTTCTCCGCTCACCGAACACCCAACCACCAGTATGTGACAACGTGCATCTATATATACTATTGTGCTGGGATTCAATTACCAATTAATTATTCACTTGAATCCCAGCACGTGAATTAATAAAGTGCAATTCCCCGTGCTCACATGTTACTACATTTTACTTGCACGTGAAGTGCTGTGCAATCCTCGTGCCTAAATACACATATACATTTTTAAACACTCGTGTTACACAGACCCGTTTATATCCCGTGTACCAATGTCTATACACCAACATTTAAACACACCACACGCAACACATAACAGATAATATACACAGGGACGGGCACTTTGTTACAGGGGTGTTAACATTCTTTCCATTGATGTTAAAGAGTAAGTAGCAGAGTTCCTAAAAATACAACATTATATGTCCTCACGTCTTTCTTCAACTGCTTAACACTAGAACGGCCAAGGTAGTCATTTTGACGGTTTTCATTTTTAAAATGTAAAATTATTTTGTGTGTGTTAAAGATCTGTGGTTGTCTGTTCTTGACTTTTCCTAAATAGATGTATCAAATACCCTGATGGCGTTTGCAAGTCCAAATCGCAAAAATAAAAAAAAAAATGTCTACCTAGAACTGCCAAAAGACATAATTTTGATGGCTTATTACAATACATAATTTATTATTAATATAACCTACAAAATACTATTTTTATATGCAAGCCAGTTTGTTCTCTATCTCCACTGAGTTTACAGCAGTATGCATTTGAATAGAATATCGCTTTTGAAGTCTAGATATGTGTTATCCAAATATCTATTGTAGTCCTATCAATTCCTTGGAGAACTGCCGTCTGGCTGTCTACATGAGCATATATAGTCTGCTGTCTTATAATATTACTATTACAAGAATTTGAGAAATCTTGCATTTTGATTTGAGAGCAACTACAGATATATTTGCCCTGGCAGCAGAAATTTGGAATGACTTCATTGAAAACAGCATTGCCTGCTTCAAGCTAAATATAAAACGTTACATTGACAAGCAGCTGATTCCGACAAAAGCACAACGTCACTGGAAACAATACATGTCAAACATACTGGCAGCGGTTTTGGCTGGCAGGGGACCCTACCCCTACCTGTGTAAAGATGAAACTTGCCCAGCTGGTCAGAGACAATGTGTTATGTAGGCTGGTCTAACTGTATTTAGGAAAGAAAAAAAAAAAAAAAAAAACAGCCTGGTTGGAACAGTAAATAAAGTGAGAAGAGAGTTTCCACCATCTGCTCAAAACTTAGTAGTCCGTGAAAGCAATCACTGGTGTCCAGTTGCAGTATTTTACAATGTACTGGAGTAGTTGGTGAGGAAGGGTCGGACTCTTCCTGTGTTGCTCAGGAACAATCGACAGGTGCATGCTAGAGTGCTGGGAGTAAGAGTGGCAGGGGTCCAGGGTTACTCCAAGGTTCTTGGCTGAGGAGGAGGGAGAGAGTGTGTTATATTCCAGAGGAATGGAGATAGAGAGATCAGAGGAGGGGGAAGATGAAGAGGGGAAAAAAAGGAGGTCAAATTTAGAGAGGTTGAGTTGGGGTGATACAAGTGCATCCAGAAGGAGACAGACAGGTAGAGATATGGGAGGGGATGGTGAGGCAAGGAGAGGAAGAGCTGAGCATCATCAGCATAGAAATGGTACAGTGGCTCTCAAAAGTATTCACCCCCCCTTGGACTTTTATACATCTTATTGTATTACAGCATGGAATCAAAATGGATTTAATTAGGAGTTTTTGCCACTGATCAACACAAAAAAAGTCCATAATGTCAAAGTGAAAAATAAAATGTACAAATTGTTCTAAACTAATTAAAAATATAAAACAGAAAATAATTGATTGCATAAGTTTTCACCCCCTTTGCTATGACACACCTAAATAAGCTCTGGTCCAACCAGTTGTCTATAGAAATCAAATAATTAGTTGAATGGAGTCCACCTGTGTGCAATTAAGGTGTTTCACATGATTTCAGGTTAAATACACCTGTCTCTGGGAGGTCCCACAGTTAGTTAGTACATTTCCTAACAAAAACTACATCATGAAGACGAAGGAACATTCAAAGCAAATCCAGAATAAGGTTCTTCAAAAGCACCAATCAGAGGTAGGATATAAAACATTTCCAAGGCATTGAATATCCCCCGGAGCACAGTAAAGTTCATTATTAAGAAATTGATAGAATTTGGCACAACTGTGAATTTGTCTAGAACAGGCCGTCCTCAAAAACTGAGTATACGGGTGAGAAGGGCACTAGTCATGGAGGCCACCAAAAGGCATAGGGCAACTCTAAAGGTGTTACGTTCTTCTACAGATGAGCTGGGAGACACTGTGCATGTGTCAACAATAGCCCAGGTGCTTGACAAAACTGGCCTTTATGGGAGAGTGGCAAAAAGAAAGCCATTGTTGAAAAAGACTCACATCAAATCTTGGCTAGAGTTTGCCAGAAGGCATGTGGGAGACTGAGACCAAGTGGAAGAAGATTCTATGGTCTGATGAGACCAAAATAGATCTTTTTGGCCTCAGTGCTATGTTTGGTGCAAGCCTAACACCGCACATCATCCTGAGAACACCATCCCTACCATGAAGCATGGTGGTGGCAGCATCATGCTATGGCGATGCTTCTCTGTGCCAGGGCTTAGAAAGCTCGAGAAGATAGCGGGCAAATGATGCAGCAAAGTACAGAGAAAACCTGCTGAAGTCTGCAAGAGACCTGAGACTTGGGAGAAGATTCATTTTCCAGCAGGACAATGACAATGAAGTAACAGAATGGTGCAGGCTACTGTTGTAGTCATGGTGGTCATGTCTTCCATTTATGCTCTAAGTGGTGGCAGGCGCATGCCAGAAGCCAGCCATTCTCCTCCCACTACCCATTTTAAGGCCTAATAATGGCTCCCATTGCCATGGTCAAGGCCAGTGGACAAAAGGTGTAACCTCCCATGATTCCAACATTGAGAAGCCAAGTAGAGATAAACTGTGGAGCTGAAGTAAGTCCTTGAAGTAGGCTTTCACTAACCCTGTTATAGTTCTGGATACGCAAAAGGAGCTCATTACAGTTGCACCTCCCACCTCCTCCTCCTCCCCATCCATCCCATCAATGCCAATCTCCCCACCCCAACCACTGCTCCGCTCCCCCCGGCATCACCTGTGGTCATTTCTAAATAAATTTTACAACTCAGCTTTTGCCTTTTCAGATGCAGCCCATTTGATTGAAAAGGTCATTCATTTGTAAGCCTAGTAAATAGTGACAGAGGTTTATACAAACACACAGACAACAATAAGATATTAAACAGATATATACTGGGATCTCCGAGGATGACATGCAGTATATGGCTGGGTTCATTTTGCAGCTTGACAGATCTAACTCTGCTTTCGGTGGTTTTGCTAAACTATAGTACTGCTAAACTGTTGCAGACACATGGAATGACCCACTTGGCTTTCACTGCAGCCACGGTTATTCTTGTTTCCTGTTTTTTTATTTTTATTTTTGCATCCATGTTTATATGATTATAGGAGGCTGTGTGGTCCAGTGGTTAAAGGTCCTCAGTTCAAATCCCAGCTCACTCACTGACTCATTGTGTGACCCTGAGCAAGTCACTTAACCTCCTTGTGCTCCGTCTTTCAAGTGAGACGTTGTTGTAAGTGACTCTGCAGCTGATGCATAGTTCACACCCCCTAGTCTCGTATCTTGTAAAGCGCTTTGTGATAGTGATCTTCTATGAAAGGTGCTATATAAAAAATAAAAAGATCCAGTGACATTACAAATCATCAATATCATAATTTTTACATACAGCATAAATTATACAAAATATAATATATCACTGTACATACAATATGATAGACAAAGAGAAGGAGATGTGATATCTTTTATTGGACTAACTAAATTATTCACAAGCTTTCAAGACCTCAAAGGTCTCTTCTTCAGGTGAAAGTGGGAAAGAAAGATTGATGTTTACTTTCCTATTTCCACTTGAAGAAAGTGGGAAAGAAAGAGTGATGTTCACTTTCCTATTTCCACTTGAAGAGGAGACCTTTGAGGTCTTGAAAGCTTATGAATAAGTATTATTTAGTTAGTCCAATAAAAGGTATCACATCTCCTTCTCTTTGTCTATCGTCTCTGACTAATACGTCTACCATTTCATCTATCAACTTATATAAAATATGAAACTTAAAAGCATAGGCGGCGCGTATAGAGGCTTGGGAAGGCTAAGCCTCCCCAAAATAAATTGCCCAAACCCTCATAAGAAATTATACTGACCAATACAAAAAATATTTGTGAGAGAAGATGGGATATCAAACTCAACACTGTAGTACAGATACAGGATTTGGTTGCATTTCACTGTCATTCGAGGAGACAATACTTGGCTGGTTCAACGTCAATTCTTCCCACCAACCTGAGCTCCTTATACCCCTGTACCCCTTGCCTGGAACATCATCTTCACAATTTGTACATTTATTCATATTGCTGTTATCGATATAAACAGCTTGATCGGAATCTGATTTTACAGAACTTGTGGCAAAATATTTTCGTAGCATACTGTCTCTTTTCACGCACCAGTTTTGTGAGAATTTCATACTTCCATCGGCTGTTTAAACAAATGCCACCTTTTAGAACACTGTTTGTGGTGCCAGATTATGAATGTTTCTGAAGTTTTTTCTTTAGATTTTTCCAGTCATTCACTCCATTTTCAGAAAGCGGGGTCTTTTGAACTTCTGAAAAAAGTGTCTGCAAGGAAGGCAGAAAACCAGGACTGCCTGCTTACTGTACTCTAAATATGAAAACGTATTTTAATATTCTGATTACCAAAGACAGTTTTTGGATACACAGGTAAACAAGGCTATGATGGTCCTGTTGCAGTATCACCAAGGTACAAAAATACAGGATTTAGTTGCATTTCAATGTCATTCGAGGAGACAATGCTTTGCTGGTTTAATTTCCATTCTTCCCGCCGGTCTGAGCCCCATATAGATATTCGAAAGTTTACAGTAAGAGTGCAGTTTTTTTCTTTTTTTTTGCAAATATACCTTATGAAATGCATTGAATGCCTCTTGATTATAAGTATGATAGGAAGTGCATGTTTCGAAGCTTAATAGTCAGTATTAATTGATTTAAATTGGTGGAGATTATAAATGTACTTGCAGTAGCATGAAGTTACCAGTGAAACTGTGTTACATTAAAAATGAATTCTAAAAATGACAGCATAATGTATTATCACAATGACTTAGGGAAACATATAGAATCATAATTATGTCAAAGATCTTCTGTGGCCAACAGCATATATCCAACAGTTTTTTTTTTTTTTAATTTCCTGTTCAGTTGCTCCAATTTGAACGAAGATTTGACATTAATTATATATTAAGAAAGCTCAACTCAAGAACTAAATCACACTTTTTTTTTGTTCCAAAAATGAAATCATGAAAAGTATGGTGTTCAAAAAAAAAGATTTGTGTGTGTGTGTGT
The DNA here is from genome assembly GCF_017654505.1 of Polyodon spathula. Lineage (NCBI taxonomy): Eukaryota > Metazoa > Chordata > Actinopteri > Acipenseriformes > Polyodontidae > Polyodon > Polyodon spathula. The sequence continues at coordinate 71,553,245 of NC_054536.1, forward strand.
TTGTGTGTGTGTGTGTGTGTGTGTGTGTATATATATATATATATATATATATATATATATATATATATATATATATATATATATATATATATAGTAAAAGATCCTCGCACTCTCACGGTTCGTTGCCCCTTTAAAAACAGACCCAGGAAACAGAAATTGATTTTTATGGCACTTGCGCGCACTTTTAATAAATACAAATCAAATAAACACAACCTAACTCCATTTTGGAGCTCTGACTAACACGTAGGACGGCTAAGGCGTTTACCTGTCACTTAACACTTAACTATTGTGAATGCAACTACCACCTACACAGAAATACAACCAAATAATCTTCCTCTGTAAAAGTGGTCTTTCTTTCTTTCTTTCTTTCTTTCTTTCTTTCTTTCTTTCTTTCTTTCTTTTTTAGCTATATTTTGTTTCTTTGCAAATAGCAAAAGTAAAACCTTGATATTTCTGACATTTTATTCAGTGTTTTATCATTTGTATGACTCATGCTTTCATTCAAAATCTAAAAGATCATACAAAAGCTGTGCCTTTTGAGTGAACAGTTTTAATGCATCAATAGTATATAATCTTGACTGGGGCCAGATTTTCTGACTCCATGTGGTTCAGTACATCTGGTTTAGCTATCAGTTTGGATGAACAGACTGAATATTAGTAGCTTCTCCATATTATATGAATCAATCAGGGGTGTCAGCAATGGAATTAGGTTACAAAAATTGTAGCGCTTGTTCAGAATTTTGAAATCCCAGGTAATCGTTAAAGTTTTGATAATTGTTAGCAGTATCAGTATTTGTACTTTAGCAGTTATGAAAAACATTTTAAAAAACAGCAGATATTCAGCCGCTCTACATTGCTTCTCCACTGCAAATGACTCTGAATCTACATTAAGCAACTAAACACAATGTGGCAATTCATTCATTTACTACACATCAGTGTAAACATAGCACATCTCTAAAAATGATGAGGTACCTTAACAGCTGCTTTAATAACACCACTAAAACAGTTGAATACAGTAGAAAAGAGGAATTCTTATCTCAGTGTGAATAATGGTGCCTTAACACTGAGGTTAATAAGATCAATTGAATAGGACCCACTGCCTTTAAAGTAACATTTACATCTAAACCCAATACTAAAACTTAGTCAAATCTTGTTCCATTATCAAACTGTCAAAGATCACCTGAATTTCACTTGGAAGTTGTGGGGTAGGATGTGTAGATAAATGAAATATATATATATATAGATATATATATATATATATATATATATATATATATATATATATATATATATATTATATTAATAATATAAGCTATAGGCATAATGTTTTGAAATTAAGGTTTATATCCCGCTATAGGGCACTTGTAAAACTTTCCCACACGTCTGAAAATATCCGTGATTATACTTTATATATATATATATATATATAGATATATATATATATATATTGAACGAGCAGTTTCTGCAGTCAAAACAAAAAACTAACTCCTTTTTGGAGAACTAAAGAAAATGTTTTTCATGCCTAACTACAGCTGGATGGCTGAGCCATTTACCAACTAAATAAACCATGTATCACACTGGGAACAGGCTGGCTGCAGGGGTGACATCAGGCCAGAAAGGAACACAGATAGACAGTACTGGCAGGTGAAACGGAAGGGCCGTTCACACCGGACATGCCGTCTGTTACATCACGGCTGCATGTACAAGCAACAAACAGTAAATGCCAGCAGGAAGGGAAAACTGTTTTTATACACAAAAAACAAAGCTTAGTAAAATTAAGTAGTGTGTGTATATATATATATATATACATGTATACATGTATATATATACACACACAACCTAATTTTAACCCCCCCCACAGCCCCGTAAGATCTGCCTGTCAGTTATGGCGATGACACAGAGAGGTGTGGAAGAGGGTGTGTTGGCTTTCCCTCTCTCTGAGTGGATGAGAGGCGGGCCTTGGGGGGTTGCTTGGCCAACAAGTACTGCACTTGGCTAGACATTGACGCTAGTGTAAATAAAGACCAGGCAGGAATGCCAGCAGTTGAAGAGAGAATGAAACAGGACAGCCCACCTTAAACAAATAAAATCAGAATTAAAATAAATTATTACATACCTGAGGGGACGTGTGTAGAGATACAGGAAACTCTGGCCACCCCAGTGTATAGAGAATAGCCACGCGTAGGATGGAGACCCGAGCTGATTGGCATAGCGGCAGTAGGGACGCTGTGTAAGCAGCACTTTTTTTTGTAGTTTTATTACTGTGTTTTGTTTTCCCTTTTCATTTTGCCTTTGGTTTTCATTATTATTTTTGAGCACCTGTGAGTGCGACTGTGTATACCTGTAGTAGTAACCCTGTGGTCCTGATTACCATTGTCGGTATACAGGCCACAGACAACAGCGCCCTCTGCAGGCTAAAATAAATAAAAAAGAAAATAAATAAATAAAACTGGGGCACCTGTGCAGTGTTTTTCAAATATCATCTTCTGTCTCCCTTATCAGTGAATACTCCCACCATTCCACAGTCATATTGAAACACTGACATATCCTACAAAATGATAAACAAAACTTTTATGTCAGTACCCCCAGTGATTACTTTTAGACGAGCACGTAACATCAGAGATAGGGTATTACATATAGTACATTCCTCTCCATCCTTTATGATGGTAATTTTCAATGTGTCCATTGTGTACATTGTGCCAATACGATGGATACAAAAGCCTTTAACCATCCTCGCACAGGCGTAAAACATAAAATAAGAGGTTTTGTTAATTGTAATACGACACGTGTTGTATACGTGCCTAAATGCCCATGTGGTCTTGCATATATTGGGCAAACTAAAAGAGCCCATAAAGTAAGAATAGCTGAACATAAAGCAGTTGTACTTAACAAGAACATGGATTATGCTATTGCTCGGCATTGTGTTACTGCCATTCATGGTGCAGTGTCTTCTTTGAAATTTTACGGTATAGAGAAGGTCTCTTTCAAGCAGAGGTGGTGACCTTATAAGTAAGTTACATCATCAGTAATGTTACTGGATATACACTTTGGATACACTAGAACTGGGAGGACTTAATGATGATCTCAGTTTAGCTCCCTATCTTTAGCTAAAATCAGTAATGTATATATGGATGATTATAATAATTAATTTAATATTGGTGTGTTTCAAGGAGTGTGTTTATATAGAAAGTATCGGTTCCCTTTTTGATATAATGCAACTTATACAGTGTTAAAATGTTTGATCCATAAGATTAATATGTATGATTAGTGTTTTGTTTTGTACTAATTAGCAAAATAATGTATTTGTTCAGGAGAGGTTTGTAGATATAGATTTGAAAACATGCTATTGTTGATATTGTATAGTTAAAAACAATGGACTATATCTTTAAAATAGTTTGTATAAAGCCCTTCACTTGGATTCAATGAATTTAAGGCAAGTTACGGTTAGTTTACCAGATGGAAGAAGAGCTTCAGTGTCGCTTACAAAAAGGAACATGGCAAAAAGCAGTTGGCAGACAAACCAGCAGCTGAGCAGTGGAAGTACGAAAAACATCCTCACATTCTTCAAATATTTTCCCCGGCTGACATCTACAATGCTGAAGAAACGAGACTTTATCTGAAAGGGCTCTGTGACAGAGGGAATGTAGAAAAAAATTAAAAGCCAGAAGGAGGGAAAGCTTCAAAGGACAGAGTAACGTTACTTGTCTGTGCGAACATGGATGGGAGTGACAAACATCTGCTGCTCATGACCAGGAAGTCCAAACGACCCAGAGGCTTTCAGAAGGATTTCAGTAACCTTCCTCTAAATTATGTCAATTCAGCAAATGCCTGGATGACAGATAAGACTTTCATCACCTGGCTAAAAAAGTGGGATCGGCAGCTTTGCTTAAGATATGCGTCTTATTGGATAACTGCTGTGCACACCCCCAAGGAGTGGTTCTCACTAAAATTCAGCTTGAATTCTTACCATGAAGGGACATTACCAATCAAAAATGGCAGACCAGATTATTCTTGCTCTTGATGCTAACCCCGATGCAAATGTTCAGACAGTTCTGAAAACTGTACATTTGCTTGACTGTGGTCATCTTGTTGCTGAGGTGTGGCAAGATGTAAAGTCAACCAGAGGCGCTGGAACTAGGGTGCTGGGGGTGCAGTAGCACCCTTTGGCTTTGCATAACTTCCATTATTTACAGGGGTTACAGTTTTGTTCAATAGCTTTCAGCACCCCCACTTTAAAAATTGTTCTAGTGCCACTGAAGCTGACTACAATTTCAAACTGTTTCAAGAAAAGCAAATTTGCTGTCCCAGTGTAAGATGTGCAAGACTAGGATATGGAAGAGTCTGACAACTCCCTCAACATGGAGAAAGAGGATTTAGTAGCTACTGTGGATGAGGCTTTGCCCACATTCAGAGAACTAACTGATGAGGATTTATTAAGCGCTGCAGCTGCTGCAAGGCCAGAGAAATGAGCTTGTGTTGATTAAACATATCACAATCAAGAGGTTAATCAAGAGAGTGTGGATGATTTTGGTGAAGTTCCACCTACAGGAGGTTGTGTTTGTTGTCATGGTTGATGTTTGATCGTTCTTAAAATATAAAGCTTTATACTTTTATAACATTAACTCCGTTAATACCACTTTCTACAATATGGTAGTAGTAGGTTACAAATACAGAACAGAGCATGTTTAAAATGTACAGTATGGTTACTAATGTAATACTGTAGTAATAATAAACATACATGGCATTGTTAGTTATATATTATCGCAGTCTGAATGTGATTTATCAGATATTCTTGAAACAAGAATGTAGCGTGTACTGTAGCTGTTTTATGTATTAGAAAAAGCTGTCTGTCTTTGTTCAGATGACACATCCCAGAGCAGCAACCACCTCTTAAGAACAACACAGCAAAGGACACCAATGTGTTGCTGCTGACGATATCTACTACCTCTGATCCAGTTTTAGCTGTAGATTCAAAAGGGATTTGAGAAATGAATCCAGGATTCGGTACACCTATAATATATGTTGTGATATATCACCCCCTTTTGGTAGTGTGGCTAGGCTGCTATCCTCACGCTGTCATGTAGTTTTTGAGTGGTAGGCAGACTACTGTCATGTAATATGCAGTGAATAAGTGTTTTATTTATTCAAAGTCCAAAACACAGCAATAGGGTGACTGGCCCTTTTAATGCAAAAAAAAGTGTGCAAAATTCAAACAAAAATCTCTCTCTGAGCTCTACCTTAACGTGGGTGTTTTTTCACTCATTTAGTCCCTGACTATAAAAGAAGAGGGTTAACTCCTGTTCCCCTCTTTCTTAAACAAAATGGCTATTTTGTGTTTGACCTTTGTATATCCAGTTTAGCTACCAATACTCCTTGGTTTCCTTCAGCGGTGTTTAATACCTTACCCCGTTCTAACACCACCAACCAACAGTTTGAACTGGTCTTTTATACCTTTTATTAGTTAATTGTAACCAGCTTTATAATTAACTAATGTGTTATACCCAATTGTCCTCATTGTCTTCTGGGAGATGTAGTTTTTTGTCCCTCAGAACTACACCTCCAGGGTATAAGTGCCTAGCGATACAGGGACCAATATATCTCCCTTCTGCTAGTCTACCCCATACTTTACCACAATGCATTATTGTGTAATATATAGATGGGATCATCACAGCATTATATTTAATAAAATTAAGAAATACTGAAAGAAAATATATGAATATATCCAAGGTTTTGGGGTGATAGTCAATTGTCATTTTCAATTATGAGAATAACCCTAGGAATTGTTAACTAAAGTAGATCCTAATATAGAGTACTATGGGAATTAAAAACAGCAACATCACAATGGAAAATTAAATACAGTACATCACACCATAAAAAAAAAAAAAAGCTTTTTGTTCACTATTTTGTGTATCAAACAACTTCTGTATTTCAGCACTCAATGTATTGTAGTGTATAACAATTATGTTCCTTAAGTAATGTTATTAACTTTCTTTAGAACGTAGGAGAGTGGTCATAAAGCTGTCAAAATACAACAAAACATTTATACTTAAGTGACAGAGCACACACTACTGTTATATAGGAGTGCAGTGGTAAAGTGACATAAAACTGTTTTTGCTTTTTATTTTGTACTTACCCAGATTGTTTCCTAGTTTTATTCTGATGCTTTTAACACAGATTTAATCCCCTTATTTTAAACATTATGCAATGCTTTATTAGAAGCTTAATTATAAATCATGAACAAGCAATGAACCAGTCATCACAAAGGATTTGTCAAATGTTGTAACTGATGCCCCCCTCTCCAAACTACAGGTCGATACCTTGGCCTTTGTCACCCTGCTGGTCTGATGCCAGGTATTACTTAATTGGAAACAACCTGCCCCATCATATTTTACTCAGTGGATCAGGGAGGTCATGCACACATTTTGTGGTTCCACAGGGAACATGTTTACAGCCTGGTTTCCTTATTTCAAGCAGCTTCCTTCTTCTTTGTGTAATACCTGATAGATATTGCTTTTTTTTTAAAAAAAATATTATTATTTAATGAATATATTTGTTTATCTTGTTTATTTATTTGTCTGCTTATCCTGCTTTTTTTTACTGTATAGTAATTAACTTGACTTCTCTATGTTTGGAAAACTCAATAAAAAGAAATATAAAAAAAGAAAGATTTGTGAGAATTTGATATCATCCTGTCAATAGGACATGTTGTGTGTAGTATGTCTTTTATTATAAAATAAATATATTTTCAATTTGGGCAGACAGAACCTCCTCTTCAAAACTTCATGAGATGACGCCTCTTGTCTTTTCACGTGGAAGCCCCATATTTTTATTATCAGTGTGAACATATATCAGAACTCATGTACAGATCATATGTGTGTATATTATACAGTGTGTTTACATTTTACATGACATTTTACATTCCTCAATTACTGCCACTAATTCCTTTGAGTAGTTAGGGTTGAATGGCTGCAGTCTCTCCACTATACCACACTGATACTAAAGAAAATAAAAATAAATAAATAAAAACTGTCCCAAGTCATGCCTGAATGATGGTGTCCCTGCTGTGTCAGACCTTCAGCTGCCAATTGTATTCGCAAAACACATTTCAAATAAATAATTGAATGCAGCTGGCGTTACCACTGGATTTGCTTTGCTTTAGTTTTTATTTGATCCAAATAGGTTAGCAGTATTTTTGTTTATTTAGACATGGTGCCAAAATCTCACATTCCATTTATGGAGAGACACTTGAAAAAAAACATTCCTTTTTAGAATGCTAGAGGCTCTTTTATTTGTTGGTGTGCAGAATGCAGTATTCACACATTTAATCACATTTATCAGTTTGAGGAGCAGGGCAAAATTTAATTAAAATCAATTTTCATTTAAATTTAGGACCTGCCCTAAGCTAGCATACACGTATACTCTACTGCTGCTATAAATCCACTGAGGTCAGGTGATGAACACAAAGGGGAGAAACAACTATAGTCAAGGAAACAGAAGTGGAAGAAATGTCTTGTTTTCATCAATTTAATAAATCTGGCCCAGTTTTTTTTTTTTTTTGCATTAATATTGTATTTTTGAAATTGCCTGGAAGCTTATTAGGGGCTTCCTTTTCTGTTCAGTAATGCCTATATATGCATTCTAAGCTGACCAAGCTTGTTCAGAAGGATGTTCAGCTGGTTATGATGCTTCAAAGAGCTGATTCCATCCTTACAGTTTAAAAGCCTACATTTATTTATTCATTCATTTTTACGACAGGGCCCTGCAATGTCCCACATGTAACAGATGGTGTTGTGTGATGCAATTCCATTACAAAATCTGACCCCTGAAGGGTGGGTAAGGTTACAATCGCTGTAATTGTTCGCACAAACACCATTCTTTTTGCCCCTTATGTTAGCTGGT